>NC_134874.1:3480000-3780000 GCF_049852395.1 Peromyscus maniculatus bairdii | reverse complement strand
GCTCTGCCTCCTGAGTGCTGGGATTAAAGGCGTGCGCCACCACCGCCCGGCCTAGCTTGTTTTTTTTAAAGCGCTGTGCTTTGCCTGCATGTATGCATGTGCACCAGGTGCACGAAATAATGAGATCAGAAGAGGGCAGCAGATCCCCTGAAACGGGAAGTATGGATGGTTGGGAGCCACCACTTGGGTGCTGGGATCTGAACCTGGGTTCTCTGCAAGAACAGCCAGCTCCCTTAACCCCTGAGTCATCACTCCAGCCCCTTTGTTGGCTAGTTTTAAAAGGATAGGCACAAAGGAAGCGAAGAAAAGGGGGAGTGGCCAGCTGCTATGGCCACGGACTTCTGGGGATGCAGGGAGGGAGGTACTTTGCTTGAAGAAAAGTTTTGCCCAGGAGGAGATATGAAAAGATATGCATCAAAGTTTCCTGGGGTCGGGAGACACGTGAAATATGTGGACTGCGAGCTACCTTTAATAGCAATAAAACATTTCTTACACATGGGAACACTACTTTTCAGCGGTATAAAGGAATGGAATACTAATGCACACAAAGAAGCTAAGCTCCTTGAACAGTTCTGTTGATGAGAAAGTCTAGAAAAGACAAAACCATGTAAGTGGATTTCTCTGCCACGCCCTCCTGTGGTGATGCCACCATGGCCAGAAGTCCGAAGCCCATGGGGCTGCCTAATCCTGGGCTGGAACTCCTAGAACCTGGAGCCAAAGAAACCGTCTAACTTTATAAATTAACCAGATCAGGTGTTCATTGTAGCAACACGAAGCTGACAAGACAAGTGAGTGTAAAATACCTTTCAAAACATCTGGCAGAAAACATAACCCAGGGTAGAGGTGGCAGGTCCCATAGCGGCTGCAGCCACCAATACCTCAGAGGGTTAGATCCCCTTACATGTCTCTCACTTTCTAGACATGGGGTCACATTCCTAAAGCTGAGTGAGCCACAGAGAGCTGACAACTGGGCCCTGAAGGTCACACCAGCAAAGCCATATTCCCCCAGGACCCCACTTCACCCCCTTTCAAGCCCCAAGACCATCAGGCTTGTCCTCCTAGGACTTGAGAATCAGGTCAATGGCTGAGAGAAAGTTGCAACACCTGAGGGCCTGGCTTCTCTTTGGGAATTAGCTAATAATTACAGAATCCATGCATTTAATTAGGCAGGAAACGGGCCCTGATAACAATAATTAGCATTTAAACGTCGCTTTTTAACATCAACTTGCATTAAAGGCGTGTTTATTAATTAGACCCTTTCCACAGTCCAGGAGGCGAGGGATGGGCTGGTGGTTGCTTCAGGGCAGCCTAGGAAGGCCAGGAAGGGGGTGAGGCTTCTCCAGCCTCGGGTCATTCAGCTCAAAGACTTACAGGAAAGGGCAGAGGCTGGGGTGGGGTGAGGGGGGGGGCGTGGACAGGGCTGATGCTTTAGGGGGAGTAGGTGTGACCAGCCCTTCCCTTCTCCGTCCCTTTAGTTCTCCAGGGGTTGGTTTGTTTCTTTGTCTCCACGCCTACACATGGCCCCTTCTTCGTCTAGGAATACTCCCAATCCTTAGGGCTCACCTAGCTCAACCCCCTGGCTTTACAGAGAGGGGTGCCAAGCTTGGGAGACAGCAGGGCTGTGTGATTATTTCTGAGCCACAGCGCCCTGGCTAGAGAGAGTGGGCGAAATGTTGAGGACGAAGGAAGAGCATCTGGAAAGACACAGGTTCAGCTATAAAAGGAATGCCTGGATCTGAGCAGCCGGCGTCTGGTGGTTTGACTGGGAAACGTCCCCGTAATCTCAGGCATTTGAAGCCTAGGTTTCCAGTTGGTGGTGCTGTTTGGGGAGGTTAGGCAATGCAGTCTTGCTGGAGTCACTGGGGGCAGGTGTGGGTTTTTTGTTTGTTTGTTTTTGTTTTTGTTTTGTTTTGTTTTTTCTTTTTTAACTTGACATAAACCTAGACAAATCTGGGAAGGAATCTTAACTGAGAAAAAAAACGCCTCCATCAGTTCTGCCTGTAGGCAAGCCTGTAGGGTCATTTCTTAATTAGTGATTGATGGGGGAGGGCCCAGCCCATTGTGGGTGGGGCCATCCATGGGCTGGTGGTCCTGGGTTCTATAAGAAAGCAGTCTGAACAAGCCATGGGGAGCAAGCCAGTAAGCAGCACCCCTCCATGGCCTCTGCATCAGCTCCTGCCTCCGGGATCCTGCCCTGCTTGAGTTCCTGTCCTGACTTCCTTCAGTGATGGACTATGGTGTGGAAATGTGTGCCAAACAAACCCTTCCCTCCCCAACTTGCTTTGCTCACGCTGTTTTGTCACAGCAGTTGAAACCCTGACTAGGACACCTTCTTCACCTATTCAGACCTGCTCATTCCTCTTTGAGATGAATCTGGAGTTAAGAACTCTGAGTAGGGAGCCTGGCGGCTGCGGCGGCAGCGGCAGTGGTAGCGGCAGCGCACGCCTTTAATCTCAGCACTCGGGAGGCAGAGCCAGGCGGATCTCTGTGAGTATCTGAGTAGGGAGCTGGAATCTGATGAGGGTCTAATGACCCCTCAACCCTCGCTTCCATGAGGGAACACCAATAGGCCGAATTGCTAGTGGGTAGTCACAGCTGCTCTGGTTAAGATGGTGATGCCCACTGAACAGTGTCCACCACACTGACTGTGGGCAGGGACTTCAATGGTATCCATGACAAAGAATATGATACTTGGGGAGACTTTGAAAAAGTCACTCAACAGCTGTAGCCTTCAGAAGCCAGCAATGGAAAATATGAGCAAATATGGCGTCCAGGCTCTCATGCTGTTGTGTGCAAAATACCTGGCTTCATAGGCTTGTGCAAAGGAACAGGAGAGGACAGCACATTCAGAGGGGAAGAAGTCACCTCTGAAGACTCCATCCAGTGGTTTTTCCCATCCATTCATTCATTCATCCATCCATTCATTCATTCATCCAGTCATTTGTCCATCCAGTCATCCATCCATCCAGTGATTTTCCCATTCATTCATACATCCAATCATTCATCCATCCATTCATTCATTCATCCAGTCATCCATCCATCCAGTGATTTTCCCATTCATTCATACATCCAGTCATTCATCCATCCATCCATCCATCCAGTCATCCATCCATCCAGTGATTTTCCCATCCATCCATCCATCCATCCATCCATCCAGCCAGCCAGCCAGTCATTCATCCATCCAGTGATTTTTCCCATCCACTCATTCATCCATCCAGTGGTTTTCCCATCCAGTCATTCATCCATCCAGTGATTTTTCTCATCCATTCATCCATCCATTCAGTGATTTTTTCCCATCCATCCATCCATCCATCCATCAATTTTCCCATCCACTCATCCATCCATCCAGTGATTTTTCCCATCCATTCATCCATCCACAGCTCATTCACACTCTTGTCCATCCATCCTATGCATGGCTTCATTTGCTGGTTCACCCACTTCTTGTCAGTTTACTGGCTCATCTGGGCATTCATCACCACCACCCTGCCCACTCCTCACCAGGGAGCTTCATCTGCCCAGTGCACCCTACAAATGCTTCCAGCCCCATATTAGTTACTTTTCTGTTGCTGTGGTAAAACACCATGACCGAGGGAATTTACAGATGAGCTTATCTGGGCTTATGATTCCAGAGGGAAAAGAGTCCATCGTGGCAGGGAAGCATGGCAGCAGGTGGCAGACATGGTGGCCGGAGCGGGAAGCTGAGAGCTCACATCCTCAACCACAAAGCACAAAGCAGAGAAAGGAAACAAAGTGGCACCAGGTTTTTTAATCTCCAAGTCCACCGTCAGCTGGGTTTCCATTGCTGTGATAAACACCGTGACCAAAAGCAACTAGGGAAAGAAAGGGTTAATTCAGCATACACTTCTACACCAGAGTCCATCATCAAAGGAAGTCAGGACAGGAACTCAGGCAGGGCAGGATCCTGGAGGCAGGAGCTGATACAGAGGCCATGGAGGGGTGCTGCTTACTGGCTTGCTCCCCATGGCTTGCCTAGCCTGTGTTCTTATAGAACCCAGGACCACCAGCCCAGGGATGGCTCCACCCACCATGGGCTGGGTCCTCCCTAATCAATCGCTAATTAAGGAAATGCCCTACAGCTGGATCTCATGGGGCATTTTCTCAATTGAGGATCCCTCCTTTCAGATGACTCTAGCTTGTGTCAAGTTGACACAAAACTAGTCGGGACAGATAGGAAATAAAGCTATAAATTATAAATTTGTAAGGTGGAGTTTTATAGGAACTCACTAGATGCCAGACATACCTCCCCTCCCTCTGCTTGCTTAGACATTTCCTGGGTGTACCCCAGAGTGGGAAGCACTATAATAGCCAATACTGAAAACAGGTTCCCACTGTTTTAACACGGAGAGTCTAATTGCCTAACTGAGGCGCCAAGGGATGGATTTATTCATTTTTGGTTTGTTGAGACAGGGTCTCATGTAGCTCAGGCTAGCCTCGAAATCACAACAGCTCAGAATGACTTTGAACTCCTGATCCTCCTGCCTCCCCCTCCTGAAGGCTGGGACTACAGATGTGCACCACCACACCTGGTTTATGAGGTGCTGGGGATGGAACCGGGCACTCTACCAACTGAGTTACATCCTCAGCCCCTTAGTGGATTGGAAAACTACACATAATTTTTTTTTTTTTCTGGAAAGACAAGTCATGGCTTTGGCTCAACACCTCCCTTTCCAGTCTCTTCCACATATGCTAGTTGGGCGTTTGTGGTTTTACACTTCCTTTTTTTACACCCCACCCCAAATTAGTCCTGTGCCCTCATTTATCATCAGGAAAAGGTCTCGGACCACGCCTTCCTCTCTAGCTCATTCTTCTCTACGGATTGTGGGGAAGGAGGTGGGTAGTTCCAGCAGGAGAAAGAGTTGCCGAAAACCTATAAAGCCACAGAATCCAAGGTTCTTCCTTGCCTGGCAGTTGTCATGGGAACCTGTTAGCCATCCATGCCGCTGAGAACTGGGAGGCATCTGCATGGCCACCCCTGAGCCCACTGCTCTCAGGGTGGCTTGTGTCCATATCATTTCACCCGTATGCTCCGTGAACTGTGGGGGTAGGACGCGACCTTCCTTGTCTCTACCCACTAACACGCCAACAACACGCTCAGCTGTTCAAAAACCCCCAAAACACCTCCAGACATTGCTAAACGCCCCTGTGTGGGAAGTTGGGGTTTCATTGTGTGAATCTGGGAACCACAGCTTTGAGTGGCTTCTTGTTTCCCAATCGGAGTCCTAGAGGTCCAGGCAACCACGGAAAGACCGGCCGTGTGCCCCGTGTCTCCTCCTCGCCTCCGTGGTAGACCACCCTCAGCATCCCTCCCCAGCATCCAGTCGGGTCCACAGCTTCCTCCTTCATCCTGACCTCGCATCTGCCCCACACCTACCATGCAGCAGCACGTGATCACATAAGCAGGTTCTCAAACCAGATGCCTCAGTGTCCTGTTGCTGTGGGGAGACACCGTGACCAAGGCAACTCTGATGAAAGAAAGCTTTTAGCTGGGAGCTTGCTTACAGTTCGTCTGTTATCATGACAGTGTCAGGATGGCAGCAGGCAGAGAGCTACATCCACAAACGAAAGAGACACTGGGTGGGCCTGGCTTGGGATTTTAAAACCTCAAAGCCAAGGGACGCACTTACTCCAGCAAGGCTGCACTTCCTAATCCCGCTGATCTTTTCAAATTCACCATTCCCCCCATGACCAAGCATTCCAATATATGAGCCAATGGCAGCCATTCTCCCATTCTCATTCTGACCACCACACCAGACTTCCCGGGTTCAAAGTCCTCTTCCACCTCCTTCATGCTGTGCCACCTTGGCCACATTACCTTCCCTCTCTGAGCCTTGGCATCCTGACATGAAATGGGGAGGATAAGCGTTCCTTCCTCACAGGGGTCTTGGGAGTGACTTTGGGGTGATAGGCTTGTGAAAGCCTTAGCTTCTGTCAGCACATAATTGGTGCTTAGCAGCCAGAAGCTACCGTCACCATGGGAACCATTATCTCCCATTCTCCCCTCTCTCTGGCCAGTGTCCGGAAGATGGATCTTCCCATCTTGTCCCTCAAATGCTTGAGCTCTAGTGGGTGGGGGATGTGACATGGTGGGCACATGATTCTGTATCAGGCCAGTGCTTGTCACTGTCTGCGTCAGGAGACATCTGTAAACGAAGGAGGAAGACTGGGTTTTCAGGCTCACGGAGTTCACGGCCTGGGGAGGCATGTGACATGTGCATGGTCATGCACACACAAACATACAGACAGCCATGTGCACTCATGCGAGCACACATGAGCATATCCCCATACACACACACACACACACACACACACACACACACACACACACACACACGCATACACACTGTCAACGCAAAAACACAGCTCTCACTTCCAAAGAAGGGAGGGTTTATTCTGGAGCCCAATAGGAGTGACCGTGGCCCGGGAACACAGGTTTAGGTCTCCCCAGATTCCATGTCCCAACATGGAAGCTGTTTCATGAAGTTTTCATAGCAATAGAAAAGGCCAGTCACAGATGGAGACACTTTCCGGATACACTGGTGGAGGAGCCCTGGCTGGAGGCCTGGGGTGCGTTCTGATGACAGGCTTAGCTCCTGAGTTGGTGGACGCTGGGGCGTCTGCTGAGTTAAAACATTTCAGAAGGCTTCACCTTCACCTATGACCTGTGAGTCATAGGACCTTAGGTCCAACAGAGGCAGCTAAGGGACGGCTACTCAGGGCCCTGAAGACAGCCCAGAGTAAACTGTAATTGGGCTCTGGACCTGCAACATTCCCACCTCTCCAGGTAGCTGCTGCTGTTCTGATGAGTCAGCCTGCCTCTGCCGACACGGCTTTCCAGGAAGTCCCACGCAAAACACACACATGCCTTGGGATTCTAACATGACCACATGTACTGCCACCTCCAAAGGCGTGATCAGGGTGACTGAGGAGAGGCTGAACGCGGTCTGTGTGGTCAGGGTGCCTGGGAGAAGAAGCCTGAATGGAGTCCTAAGGACATTTGGCCATTGGCCACTTCCTGAGAGGAGTGGGAAGAGGGCAACCCAGAGGCCGACGGGAGCTGTAAACCGGCAAAGACGACTAATAGACGGACGCGTGGCTGCAGGCACCTCACCCTGCGCCTCAGTGCTTTTTGGAAAGAGGTGGGACGTGTTTCCTTGTCTCCACACACCGCTCTCTGCCCTTCTGTCCTCATGCCTCCCACATCCCTCTGAATCTTGAGCACCAGCCTAGAAGGGGGACCCAACCTGTCTCTCTGGAAGGGAGTGCACCTGGACAGAAGTGTTCTTTGGAGACCAATGTTTACAGCTGCACAGGTGCTCAGGCATTCAGGGTGCGTCATCAGAGCAATGATTTAAGGCACCCCCTTCCTCCCTCCCTCTCTTCCTCCCTCTCTCCCTCCCTCCCTCCCTCCCTCCCTCCCTCTCTCCCTCCCCCTTTCCTCCCTCCCCTTCCTTCCCTCTCTCTCTCCCTCTCTCCCTCCCCCCTCTGTCTGTCTCTGTCTTTGTCTCTCTCTGCTCCCCCTCCTCTCTCCTGGTACCCCCTTTGCCCCCCCACCTTCCAAACGGGCTCTCATGGTTTCTGGTTTCAACCCAAGCATTGCCGTCAACCTTTATGTCTGAGTGAATTACTTAACTTCTTTAAGCATCTCGAGCCTTGGTCGTGCCCTGGGTGGTTCCGGGCCTCCACGTTTCTCCTTAGCAGTTCAGAAGGGAGATCTCTGCATCCTTCATTATATTTTCCTACCCCAGCACCCGCTGAGGGGAACTCCTGAGGACCGGAAACTGTAGGATACTTCCCCCCACTCACCTTGTCCCCTCACTGTGTTCTCATTCAGTCACAGGATCCCCCTGGTGTCTGGGGATGGCTGAGCCTGGGAGCTCCAGGCCCCGGTTGCCTTTTTTGTCTTTTCTACACATCCAACCTGTAGTCTAGTCCTCCAGGTGCTTACCCCCTCCACTCTGCCTCCCTCAGCTCTCACCCACTTTGCGCCTCAAATTTTGAGTGTTCCCAAAGCATCCGACAATGAGCTGGTGCCGGAGCATTGTCCCTTCCTGGAGGGACCACAGCAGTGTCACACTGAGGCACTCAGCCTGAAACCCCATCTTTCTTTCCCTTTCTCATTTTTTTTCCCTTCCCTCTTCCTTTATCCTGTTACTGCAATAGCAGAGCTAAGGGACAGGGCAGTGCAGCCCCTGCCTGTAGATTTTGTTGCTAAGGAAACGACTTCCTTGGTTACCAGCCCGGGTACATTTGTCTCCTGATGCCTGGATCCCACAGAGCCACCCCCACGCTGCAGGAGGAGGCAATGGGGTGGGAGGGGGGGTGGGGAGGGAAGGAGAGAGGAGTTGAGAGCTCCAGGATCCAGGGGTAGAGATGGAGAGACACTCGCAAAAATAATGCAGACCAGGATGAGCGGGTGGTGAGAGAGGCAGAGAAAGGCAGAGAAAGGCAGAGGAGCAGCCAGGGGAGGGCAGAGAAGAAAGAGGCACCCTGGGCAGCTGGAGGAGATCGGACCTCAGAGAGGGAAACCATGGCTGTAAGAAAAACAGTGAGGAGGAGGAAGGAGGAGGAGGAGAAAGAAAACAAAAGAGAGACCCAGGGGAAGAGGGGCTGGACCTGAGGACAGTCTTTGGAGGACCTGCCCACACCCCCTTGCCTCTCCTCTTCCCTCTACATGGGCTGCCTCCAGGGCGCCTGGGAAAACCTGGGATTGATTCCAATAATCAGCCTTATTCTACTCGAGTCTGGGAGCCACTGTGGGAAGACAGCAGAACCCAGCTTGGATGTCTCCTGCCCCCCCTGTGCTGGGGACCCCTGGGACCCACGGCCATGCTTCCTGTTGCTTTCCACAGTGAGATCCTGAGCTGTGAGCAGGTCAGCAGTCTCTGCAGCTCACAGGGTCACCGGGGCTTCCTCTCCTCTCCCCCAAACGCTTTCTGATTCCGTGGACATCTGCAGGGATGGGGACTTTTTAAATCCCCCTTTTTAAGACTCTATAACAGGGTGCAGGGTCTGACACACTGGCAATACATGCTTAGGGAGTATGTGTGAGCAAGTGATCGAAAGAACGTTCCTTTAGTTCCTCCTAAGTCTGAAAGGTAAAGATTTGACTAAAAATGGCCACAGGAAGGGCAGTGACCATTGAACCTGGGTCACCCAATTCGAGACTCTTGAACCTGGGTCACCCAGTCCTAGACCCCTGAACCTGGGTCACCCAATCCTAGACCCCTGAACCTGGGTCACCCAGTCCTAGACCCCTGAACCTGGGTCACCCAGTCCTAGACCCCTGAACCTGGGTCACCCAGTCCTAGATCCCTGAACCTGGGTCACCCAATCCTAGATCCCTGAACCTGGGTCACCCAGTCCTAGATCCCTGAACCTGGGTCACCCAATCCTAGACCCCTGAACCTGGGTCACCCAGTCCTAGACCCTGGAACACCTGTGACAGGTGCCTCAGCCCAGCTTCACCCCTGGCCATGGCCTGGAGCATCAGGGAGGAGTGGGGGATGGGTGCAGCAGATTCCTTGTGACCCCGAGACAAGAATCCAGGGCAGCTAGATGCCACATGGCTTCCCTCACTGGGAGTGGGTGGGTGGAGGTGGCCTCAGGGACATGGAGGGGACTTAGGTTCAAAGCAAGCCAGCACACTGGTTCAGGAGCAGGCCACCAGGGCTAGTCAAGCCTTGATGTAAGGTCACATCAGGGCACACCGGACCAAGGTTCAGATGCCTTCCAAGCCAAGACTGTGGCTTAGTCAGCACCTAGAGTCCGTCAGGACACAGAGTAAGGACCATTCAAGAGACATCAATGGCATCTGTTTTGGGGCAGGTCAGGAATTAGCCTGGGACATGGGTAGAGTGGTCAAATAGCTGTGAGCAGGGCTCAGTATGCATAGGACCAGCCTTGGGACTCAGTCAATGTGGAGATAGGATAAGGATTAGGGTTAGTCTAAGATTGGTCATGGATCAATATATGTCTATGAGCATATAAACTGTAACAGGATTTAGTTATAATCCAGGTTCAAGGGTCCAAGATTAGGTGACCCAGGTTCAGGGGTCTAGGACTGGGTGACCCAGGTTCAGGGGTCTAGGGTTGGGAGACCCAGGTTAAAGGGTCTAGGTTTAAGGTGACCCAGGTTTAAGGGTCTCAGTTTGGTTGACCAGGTTCAAGGGTCTAGGCTTAGATGACCCAGTTTAGGTTCAAGGGTCTAGGCTTGGGTGACCCAAGTGTCTCAGTTTGAGTGATCCAGGTTCAAGGGTCTAGGATTGGGTGTGTCTGTGACAGGTCAGAGTTGGTTTAAGACTGCGATCTGAGTTACCCCAGGCCCAGAAGAACTCTGTCACCCAGCGTGGCTTTCATGAGCAGCATTCCCTCTCCCAATGACTCTGCCACTGAAGTCCTGATTCTTGCTCCTATGTTGGCCCAGGACTTTGAGGGGGGTGAAGCCCTGCCTTTTCCCTGCCTGTCTCAGCTGCCCCTCCCCCTCAGTGCCAACAAGGCAACATGAAAAGTTCTTTCTCCCTCCGGCCGGGAAAGTCTCTAGTCACAGCCTTCCCCACAGAAGCTGCAGTCTGGTGTGTGAGAAGCCAGGGTAGAGGTTTGGAGATCCAACAGGCCAACCACAGGGCCCCTGGGTGTCAGAAAGACTCCCCTGTGTCTCTGTGTTGTCACTGGCTCCATACAGGGTCTCTGTCACTCACATACATAGAAGCGACACCTCCCATGGGACACCACACCCTCTTCCACATCTGTGCGCAAACCCAGAGAATCCTCAGCCCTCTCCTGGACATCACCCCCCTCCCCCTCCCCCCAAGAAAATGTCTCCTTTGTGAACTCACCATCTACAACAGGGCCACGTGGTAGAATTAGCAACAAAACTCTTTTTAATGACAGTGTCGACCTGAGGAATCTTGGAACAGAAAGTTCGTGACCAGAGGTGGCCACTAGCAAGGAACTGGCCCGAGTTCTGGACCCAGAGAGAACTGACCTCCAAACAGGAGGGGAGACCCGGCCATCTACTCCCCGCTGAAAGAAAACTATAAATTAGCCTGGGAGGAGGGGAAGAAACACCATACAAAATACATTCAGAGCCCCCTGGCTGAGCCCTGGGGTGGTCCAAACCCTTCAGACGAGGGCATCGGAGAAGGGAATCAGGGACAGTCTCTGGCCCTTCTTTTTGCGTGGCCAGTGTCCAAGGGGCAGAATGTCTTGGTCATATTCCTCTTAAAAAAATATATCTCTTTGCGTGACCCTTCTCCGGGGTTCCTTGGCTCGGTGGGAACCAGTGTTCATTTGCCCCCCCCCCAAGGCTTCGGGGGTGGGGGGTGGGGGGGTGGAGGCTGCTCCAGACAGAAGAGCAAGGGGGCTGTGACTATGGCTTTTGTGTCTATGCAGTGGGAATGGTGAAAGTGTGGGCTGGAGGGGAAGCCACGGGGATCCGAGGTGGGGAGACGGGATCCTGGATGCATGCTTTGGAAAACATGATCAGTGACTCAAGTCAGAAATCCTTTGGTTTGGTGTCTCGGCATCGAGAGAGCAGTGGCGCAGTGGGAATGGACAGCCATTCATTACCCCGTTTCTAAGGAGTCCCCGCGGGGCGGGGGGGGGGGAGGACTGGCCCTGTTGGGCTGTAAGCGAGGGAAGGGAGGCTGATGTCTTGTGGGTAGGGGGACTGTTTTGAGTGTGGCTCCCTCTGAGCTGGAGCAGTCTGTTCCCTCCCCTGGGTAGTAAAGGACTCCCTGGTTAAGGGTTCAGGAGGGCAGTGTAAGATAGACATGTTGGACCCCACCCTGAAAAGATGGGTCGTTGGGAGCTCTGTATGTGGTACATGACCAACCTTTGGGTTGATGTTTGGTACCTAAGGGACTTTGGAAGAAGGGTCAAAACCCCCAAAGTCACCCCGCCCTCCAAGACACAGCGTGGGCAGAAAGGACAGAGTTCCAGCCCTCGAAGTGGAACAGCACCCAGCTTGGATCTCATATGTGATTTAGCCTGGGGGACAGCTCCCACGGTGGTGCCGGGCCACCAGTTCCCCCACAACAGAAGCCAGAGATCTAAGGCCATGGAGACAGGTCCCAGACATCTGCCTGTCACATACAGATGGCCTGAGAGAGATCATAAAGCCAGTGCTCGCTCAGGGGAAGAGACAGGGGCCCACACAGTCAGCTGCAGGGTCACTGCTTATAACTTTTCATCAGCTGTCATCTCCAGAACCTCCCAACCACTGCCGTCTCCATGATAATCATCTCCTTCCCCCCCACCCCAACAGCAGGGACAGGGACTCCCCAAACAGGCAGCCAGGGGAAGGTGCCTGGATGTCTCCTCCCCAGGCCTCGGAGGGGGTCTCTCTGAAGGCAGGCAGAAGCCTGGGGTTGTCATCATGGCAGAGGGAAGCCAGCTCTTGGAGCCAAGTGGGGAGCTGGGACCCTCCCTGGCCACCCATCATCTTGGGCTGTAGGCATCGGGCACCCCGGTGAGGTTGCGACTGCGCAGGGCTGTGTCCACCATCCTGATGTAGGCAGCGATGGTCCTGCGCATCTCGGCGGTGTAAGGGTCGTACTCCAGCTTGCGCAGCCCCGAGCGCTTGAAGTTGCCATCCTTCTGGCTCTCCACGCACAGCAGCCGGTCTTCCCTGACCGCCACGCCCAGCAGGCTGACCATTCGGCCCAGCTGCGCAAAGAGGTCCTGCTTCAGATCCTCGAAGTGCACCACCAGTACCGTCTTGCCGAACTTGAGCCAGTCCAGCGTGTGTGTGGCCCACCACGGGGCATAGTTCCTGACGAACTCGGGCCACTCTGCGGAGAGAGCAGGGTATCAGGGACGCCACCAGATGGGCAGATGACACACCTTCCAGACCTCTGAACCCACTTGTGCCCTCTGGGGTAACACCCACTTGACTGGTGCCTGGTTCATTCCAGGCACGGCCCTATACACGAATAGACTACCGCATATAAATATATATACTACCAAAATGTGGAGGTAAGGAAGTAATAAGAGATGCAGGGTTACGCAGGAAGGGCTGGGGAGTAGGCGCTTGCTCGCCTAGGATGCTGGGAGCCCCAGCTTTGATCTCGGGAAGCAGAATTCTTGGAAAGAAGCTGTCCATGCAGACACTGATTGATTAGCACTGCAGTACCATGGAGAGGTTGCGATGTTGCAGGTCCAGGTACCAATTACCTTACCCTGGGCTAGTTCTAGCCCCCTGGAACCGCCATTCCTTGCCCGCCTGTGTCAGAACTAACACCCCCACCCCGACTAGTAGATAGAAATCCTTTGGAATCTGTTAGCAGATGGCTGGCTTCCACCAACCCCAAAGCTAAGGATGCCATCAGATAGCTTCTCGGGCCTACAGGAAAGCTTTCCCTCATCTTGCTGTACCCACCTCTCTGATGTACCAATCAACATATTTTACACTTGTCTTGGTGTATGACTTTCTTTGTCCTGTAAAACCACAAATGTTCATGAAACGGCTTCCACGTCGGAACATGGAATTTGGGGTAACCTAAATCTGTGTTTCTGGGCCACAGTAACTCAAAATGCTCCAGAATAAACTACCTCATATTTCCTTTAAGATGAGAGATGTGTTTTTTTGTGTCAACAGATATGGTGACATGTGGGATTCCAAAAATGGTCCACTTTTCACCAGAGGAATCGCTTGAACGGAAGCCAGGACCCTGCATGGTCATCTGGTGTTATTTCCTCATGGGGACTGTTGGTGAGTTCTTTCCGGGGCTCCAACCCTCCCTTGGTTTTGTGGACTGTCTATTCTGAGCTGGCTAGCAGATCCTATTGTGATAGGAATCTCTCTTCGTCTGCTTTCAAAGTATCTGTTTTAAGGTTGTCAGTTTGAAAGCATTTTGTTCTAACATTTGGTTTGGTTTGCTTGCTTGCATTCTGAACTCTAAAGGCAGTTTAGGTTCTATTTAGCTTGTTTTCAGTATTTTGTTTGCTTCTGGGACTTTTGAAGGCATTTTGGTTTCTTATTTTGCCCGGGTTTTCCTGGTCTTTGAAATGTGTTGATTTATTAGCACTTGACCTTTGTTTCCTGACACTTGACCTTTGTTTCCTGACATTTGACCTTTGTTTCTGCCCCGCCCCTCAGAGGCTTAAGTCTGCTTTTTTCCTGCTGTGTCTCCTGCGACCTTGTCAACCCTTTAGCTCAGGAACGTTAGGATCATCTGATGATAAAGACACTGAGGACGAGAGGTACTTGTTCGCCCCCACCCCACCCCACCCCAGAGTGTGGCGGTGTCATGGGGAACGCCCCACTCTGTGCAATGGCCACTCTGGGGTCAGGAGACACTTCACTGGCTCTTCGGGGAAGACGCTTACGAGGGTTCGTTCGCCCTGGGTCTTGAGCTCTCTCGTGTTTGTGTACACGTGTAAGATAACCAAAGACCCAGTAGGAGAAGATGGTTTCTGGGCAAAAGCCGAGAAAGTCGATGCCAAAAGCAGCGCACAAAACTGACCCAAACCACATATTCCCCAATGAGCACAGACGCGGTGATTTTTCAGGAGAACAGAAAAAAGAAAGAGAAAAAATATATATAAACACGGCCACGAGGTTTCCAAAAAGGAGGAGGATCTGCCTGGAGGTAAGGGCCATCTGGCATTCTAGCAGGTTCTGGGAGTGATAATTGCTGACTAGCTTGGAAGTGTTTGGAAGAAACACACCAAAGATAACCCAAACAGTCACCGCCTCCAAAGTAGTGGGCCATAAAAGCAAAGTCCCAGGCAAGATAAAAAAAAAAAAAAAAAATCACAAATAGGCAACCGGCTTTCACTAAGATGTAAAATGATCTCCAAAAACTGATCAAATTGGTAATTCATAGTAAAGAGCTCTTAAAGCCATACAAGTTAAATTAGATGCTAAAATGAAAAATTAATAATAAAAAAAACTTTTGGGGAGGTTTATGTCAAAGGCAAATGCTAAGATAGCCCCCCCCTGCCCCCATCCCCTGCCTCTCCTCTCTCTTTGGCTGCTTCTTTGTGTCCTCCTTTCTTACTATTTCTTTAAACAGCTTCTTTCCCTGTAATTCTAACATTAAAGTGTCTTAACCAGCCCTAAAATTCCTTTCAGCATTAAAGCCCCAAATCTCAGCTTGGCCTGAACTTAGGGGAACTCCTCAGGCTATTAAAGATAACCAAGTGAGTCTGTGTCCCCTCTCCAGCATCCTGGGGACTTGTGCCGAGACCCATTTTCAAGCATCTTGTGGAGTTTCCCTATCCGCTGTCCTGCCCTGCAGATCCTCCTAACACGGGATTCTGTATTCCTTTTATTTAACAAGAAACTCTCTAGATGTCTGAGTGCCAATGACACCAGCCATAGGCATTTTCCAGACCCATTCAGCTCTGCTTCTGGGTCCTATGTAGTAACACATGGCTCATCTGGGGAACGTCATCATAAAAAGTGATCCCCCGAGTAACCAGTCTGGCAGAAATGAAGATATTCTCCAGAGTGTCTCAGCCAGACTATCAGACTGTTGAAGGAATGGACCCTCAGGATAGAGGGGTTCCCCCAGGAATCTCATGCTGGAAGAGGGAAGGGCGCCAGCAGGATGGGGACCCTGTCTCCCTGAAAGAGACTTCAAACAGTTGTAGCAACTTGTCTGCCACCTTAGAGGACAAGACTGAAGCCCAGATGATGATGAGTCCTGAGGACCGATCAGTCCTGCATATCCCCGGTCTTTATACCTTGATCTCACCTCAGGTCCCTAAAGACAAACTTGAGGGGTTTGCTGTACCTCATCGTCCCCCTGCCCAGCGTGACCACATTGACTAAATCTCCTTGTTGTGCATTCTGCTTTTCAATGGGCTCTTTTGACGGTCCTAAATCTTTCTCTGGGACAACAAAAACATGAGTTTTCAGATTAAGAAAAATTTAAATCTGCTTTTAAGTACAAGATACAATTCTGATGAAGATGTCATCTCCTTATCCTGTTCTGGTTTACAGCACAGTCCCTATCACTTGAGGGAATAAAGTAACTATGCTATGATTGCTTCTGCTTTAGCATATGTTTTTCCTAGTGACAACGGCCACCCCTGACACACAGAACTCTATCCCATGGATTAACAGGCCAGCTCACATCTGTCCTTTAGCTAGGTCTTGTTTATATGGGAGTGTTTATATGCATACCAACATTTCAAGGATATGTTTGAGCACCAGTTCCCCTTTAAAAACAAATGAATGGACAAGTAGGGTTTCAAGAGCCGGGTCTCGGCACGGCCAATGTAAGAGAAAACCCTAAGTGTCTACTTTTTTGAACTGTCTTTTTAAGAACTTACTGTTAGGTTTGCATAGACATCTCAGAGCTTACTGATCATCTTAACGTGTTACACCATAGTTAAGAATTCAACAGAATTATTCAACTCTGTTTCTAATTAAAAAGAATAATAAAGTCATGAATGTGAAAGCTTACCCCCATCCCACGCTTTATGCCTCATACTTTTGGTGTCTGGTAAAGACTAACAAAAGGAAATGCTTTTTCCAACAATGACAACGAAAACCACACATGCATAAAAGCAAAACTCTTCAAGGTATCAGATCTCGTGGCTTAACTCTTTAGCAAATACTTAATTTAAATTTGGTTAAGTAAACAAAAACCATTAATGTACTTTACCTGTATTTATAATGTTTGGATATCTAAGATACCATATTTTCTGTTCTATACTATACCCTCCTGAACTTTCTTTTAAAATTACCTCAAACAAACAAAAAATATTTTCTAAATTTTGTAATAACAATAAAAATAAGATGTATGTTGCAAAAGGATTGTTTAAAATGGATATGGTTATAATGAGGTTAAAAATAATGCTGAAGTTATAAAACTTAAGGTCAATTCAGTACTGTGAGATAAAATTAATGATTAATTCTCTACCATACTTTCTTAAGTACTGATTTGTTCTTAGTAATGTTTAAAAAAAATCGCTTGAAACAGCAATAAAATTCTTTGTTTATTTTTTGACTTAAATGTGCATTTAAAACCTGTGACTAAATGTGTTTTTCCATTGAACAAAGCCTTTGTTTTTTGAATAGTCATTGCTTTAATCATTAAAAAAAAAAATCTGTTTAGAGACATGCCTCTTTAGAATATTCCTACTAAATTCAATAATGATTGTAAAATTTTTAAAAGGACAAATATTTAAATCTGTTGATATAGGGCTGGAGAGATGGCTCAGAGGTTAAGAGCACTGGCTGTTCTTCCAGAGGTCCTGAGTTCAATTCCCAGCAACCACATGGTGGCTCACAGCCATCTGTAATTAGATATGGTGCCCTCTTCTGGCCTGCAGTCATACATGCTGTATACATAATAAATAAATAAATCTTTAAAAAAATAAATCTGTTGATATAATTTGGCCCGTTAATTAGTGAGTAACACATAGTGTTATAAATAGCTTTTAAGTAGGATAACTAAATTCGAAGCTAGTCACAGGGTACTCAAAAGGGTAAAGACAACCAGATGCTTCCATCAACTGAAAAGAAAGAAGACAGCATGGCCAAGACTCCATTCTGATGAAAAGAGCAGGCTATGTCCAGGTACTTCCAACTCCCTCCTAGACACTATACTCTGCAAATTATATAAAATTTATATAGAAGAGATTTTTTTTTTTTTGAGACATGGTTTCTCTGTGTAGCCCTGGCTCTCCTGGAACTTGCTTTGTAGACCAGGCTGGCCTGGAACTCACAGCGATCCACTTGCCTCTGCCTCCCAAGTGCTGGGGTTAAAGGTGTGCGCCACCATGCCTGGCTTTATAGAATATATTCGTATTACATATAATTTATGTAACTATATTCACACCATAGGTCTATCATTTCCATTGATAGGATCATTATCAAGGTGTATGGCCGGGTTGAAACCGCGTTTTCACCGTGGTGATGTAGGCAGGGTTCTATTCAGTCCTCACAGCCCAGCATCATTGTGGCCATCATTTAGCAGAAGAGGAAACTGAGGCAGAGAGTGGGTGAGTGACTGTTCACGGTCACTCAGGGAGACCTGGCTGCACGGGGCGGGCCTTTTGCTTATCCCCCATCAGCAATAACAGCATCTTACGGGGAATGGTGGGCTGTGCTCCGAGTGTGGCCAGAGCACCGGGGATTGTTGGCGTACTGGCCCGAGCCCTGATGTTGTTCAATAAGCGTGGCTATCACCATCCCTTCTGAGAAGTCATTTCGCTGGCTCCCGGGGCCTCCTTTGGGCTCCGCAGGCACAGTGCTCCCTCCTGACCACACAGTGAGTCATGACTGTGTGGTCACCCTGATTACGCGCCTGTCTCCACTGCCGGCTGAGCCCGTGGGGGTCTTTTGAACAGGATTGTTAGTCTTGTTCATGTGGTCTCTCTACTCTTCACT
This sequence comes from Peromyscus maniculatus bairdii, assembly GCF_049852395.1. Classification (NCBI taxonomy): domain Eukaryota; kingdom Metazoa; phylum Chordata; class Mammalia; order Rodentia; family Cricetidae; genus Peromyscus; species Peromyscus maniculatus. Next base: position 3,761,633 of record NC_134874.1, on the reverse strand, counting down.
GAAATGGTCACAAATGGTCTCTTTGGGGGGGGGGGTAGGGGCTCATCAGCCATCTTGCCATGTGACAGAAAGTCACCCGACTGGGAGGGTGCCTTTGGGGTTGCCTGACTTGAGAACACTCCTTGGGTTAGCTGTACAGCAAGCAAGTCTCAAGGAGAGCTGCTGAGGCTCAGGCTCAGGTGGGAGGGGAGCCGGGAGACGGCCCAAGGTAGGCACTGGAATGCTGGGAACAGCATCAGCCCCAACTCAGCTAGAGAACCCCAAAGGCTCAATGGTTGATGAGGCAGCCCCCCCAGTCCAGAGTGGGCCATGCATGACAGACCGGTGAGTCCCTCAAGCTAGGTTGCGGACCTGAAACTCCTCCTACCTCCTAATCCCTCACTGGATGACAGAGCCTTTCTGTCTCACTTAGCCTTCCTAGACACCCTGAAAGGAAACGACTGTTGGGCACTGGGGCCAGGAAGGAAACTGAGGCTAAGACAGTGAATGGAGCCACTTCTTCAAGGTCACACAGCAGGGAAGCACCATCCAATCCAGCCTGCCTCACTCTGGCCCAGATCCTCTGGAGACACCAGCAGCCGCATCCCTACTTCCTCCCACAGCCTGGTACCCAGCAGGAGCTGGGGGGAACTGCCACTGAACTAAATTGAAATCCCAACTGCTAAATTGCGCCGTGATAAAAGGCTGCTTTTCTTGACAGAACCCATGGAAGCCATCCTGAGATGCCTCTCACCCAGTCCCCTCCTGGAACCCCACGGCTACTTGAGAAATATTTATGCTGGCGACAGGTTATTTTTTTATTCTTAAAATAGATTATTCACAAGGCAGCTGACTAATTGGGCCCGTACTGGTATAATGGGCTGGGGCCAGATGTATCTGGATGATTAGGAAACTTTAAGCACACACAGGGGCTCCTTCCCTTTGTCAGCCTGTCCCCACGTCTGAGTCCCCTCTCAGCATCCTTGGTGACTCAGGACAGCTGTGATGGTCCCAGGAGAAACCCGGGTGAGGCTGGCCCTTGTCATCCAGCGTGCCACAGGCCTGGACTTCAGGTGTGGCCATGTGTGACCATCCTGAAGACACTCGCCTGGTGTGTCTTCCGATCCCATCGCCTGCACCTCCTATTCTGGGGAGGCTGCTTCTCTACTTGCTGTGTCCTTGACTTCTGGATGCTGCCTGAGACACAGGAGCTGTCCACAGATGACTTCCCAGCCAGGGGCCGGGGCTGGAGACCCTGTTCTTCTCCACCCGCACTGGATGACCTTGGAGGTGCTCTTTGCTCGCGCCTTGAGGTTCACTCTACTGACTTGAGGGCAGGCATCCCTGACCTCTTAGGATAATAAGCTTTGCAAAGATCCTGATGAGGTTCCAGGTGCAGAAGAGTAAACGCTGCTTATGACAATCCTTGCTGATGCTGGCCTCCAGCTTTTCCCGAGACACCCCCTGTGCCCCAGCCCGCTGGCCCGAGTCTCCCTGCCAAAGCTTAGCCGCACCCTGAGCTGTTCTGAGCTCTTCCGTATCAGACGTTTGTCCACACACTCCAGCCCTTCACCTCTCGAAGCTCCTAAATGACTTCATCGCAAAGAACAGTAGAAATGGTAACAAAAGCCCTCCTCTGCTAGCTCAGGGCTCCTGGTAATGGATCAGCACCCACAAATCTGGAAATAAAGCACCCCCCCCCCCCAGGGAGCCAAGGCCACACAGGCAGGCGTGCCTGGCTGCACACAGCATGGAGGTGTCCGCTTCATCTTCTTGTCGGCAGGAGGAACCAGGCCCTGATTAATGGTTTCTCCGTGCCAGTTCCCCATGGAATCATTAAACACAGGATCGGTTTCATTAAACAGATCCAGGACAATTCACCTTGTGTAATCATATCACATAAAATTTTGCCTTGGTTCTGCTCCAGAGGGGTTGTAAAATTAATGTGATGGAACCAAAGTTGGGGGGTGGGGAGGCTTATCTCCGTCTAATCAGGAGGGAGCAGATCTGTGGGGAGCTATGGGGAGTGGCTATGGGGCCTCTCCTTCGAGGTGACTCTCCCGCTGTTCATCAAAGGGTGTCCTGACGCAGTCCTCAAAACTTGTGAGAGCCCCCCCCCCCCTGAGAACTCTGGTTGGACATGGACTCTGAAATATCCCAGGAGACACCGGTGCCGCTGGTCCCCAGCCACACCTGAGCAGTAAGGGTTTAAGGCAATTAAAGTAAGTTGAGGGGTGCATCAGGAAGGTCCCCAAAGGCTGGTGAAAATGCGGTGTTTCTAGTCGGGCAGGTCTGGGGTGGAGCCTGGTCACTGGCATGGCTAATGAGCCCCCCAGTGGTCCTGTTGCCTAGGGTATCAAAGAAGAGGACTGGGTCGGGGGAGTAGGGTGGAGGAGAGTCGGGGCTCTGTTCCCTGGAGAGAGTTCTCTGCCAAAGCTTCGACCTGAGAGGAGCTGATGGAGCTAATCTGGCCCCAGTATGAGATGAGTCTGAACCAATCCTGGGTTCATATGCCCTGACTCAGTGTTGACCTAAAGGACCCAGGTGTCTTAAATAAGGAAACAGAGCAGATGAGGTGGTGTGTGTGTGTGTGTGTGTGTGTGTGTGTGTGAATGTCTCTGAATGTGGAGGCTGGCGATCAATCAATACCGATGCCTGGGTTGGAATCCCAGCTCAGCAGCACCCAGGGTGCTAACTAAGCTCCGTTTACCCTGCCCCAGCAATCACGCTCTCCCTAGTTCCTGGAGGGCTTGACGACAGCCACACTCCCCGACACCCCACTTCTCTCAGACCCCAGGAGGCCTGGGACGAGGAGAGCTTGGCCACTGGGTTTCCCAGTGACCTTAGTGGTCTCTACCTCTCTGGGCCCCAGTTTTCCTCATTAGTAAAGAGAGAACCAGGGTTCTCAGCCAGAAGCTGGGCCCATGGTCCAGCCACGGCCTGCTCCCTGGCGCAGGCCTCTCCCCTAGCTGGGGAGGAGCTGTCAAATCCCACTTTGCCTCGGGCCCTGCTTGCTGCCCAGCGGAGCGACACTAGCAGATCATCAAGCCCTCTGTGTGGGTCGGAGCTGTTGGGTGAGTTCACTGGCAATGGTCCCACAGCTGTAGGGTTTCACCACCACGCAGGGGCTGGACACGGGCCATGTGGTACCCAGGAGAGGACCCACAACTCGTGGCCACCCATGCCATCTGGATTTCACCAGCAGTGTCCCCGTTAGCATAGTGAGAACCACAGCTGCTGAGTAGAGAAAGTGAGCCTTCCAGCCTCTCAAATCCCGTGTCCTCCCCCTAAGTCCAGAAAGTTAGAGCTGTTTAAGAAAGCGTAAGGGCTTGGGGTCCCACTGCAAGGGAGCCTCACTGTAAAGAGTGAAACCGTAGTTCCTGGGTCACATGGATGGTGCTTTGGGTGTGGCCCCATGGTGCCTCAGCCACCCAGAGCTGGAGCATTGCAAAAAGCTCTGCACTCCTCTGGAGAGCTTCCTGCTGGTCACCCTGCACCCCACACCACCTGGGCCCTCCCCCTGTCGCCCCATGCTGGTCACTCTGCACCCCACACTGCCCCAGGCCTGACCTCCTGTTACCCCATGCTGGCCACCTGCACCCTACAGGGTCCAAGATCCTCCTATCACCCCATGCTGGTCACTCTGCACCCCACACTGCTCCAGGCCTGACCTCCTGTTACCCCATGCTGGCCACCTGCACCCCAGACTGCCCCAGGCCCCTCTGTACCCCACACTGCTCCAGGGTCTCTTATCACCCCATGCTGGCCACCCTGTACCCCACACCACCCCAGGCCCTCCCTCCCCATACCTTTGCCTTTCCAGTGGGCATGGGCAGCGAAGCCGATGTGGCCTCCATACTTGCGGTTGAACTCAGCCATGAGGGCCTTGTAGGGGTTGCGGATGAGCAGGATGGCTGCGTCGAAGGCCTCGATCTCCTTCTGGCCACTCTCGTGGGTCTTGATGCAGATGGTCCGACCGCTTCGCCAGTGGTCTCGCTCACCTTTGAACCCTGTCCCCAATCCCCGGGGGCGAGAAGTTAGAAGCTGGGGAGGCAGGGAGGCGGGAAGGACATGCCACCCCGTCCCGCACCTCCTCAGGACTCCTCACTCTCTTGACTCACTCATTCCTTTCCGTGTGTGTTCTGAGCACCCACGTAACCGAACATCCTGAGGGAAGCCGAGCAGAGCATCACGGCTCAGCGGAGGGTGGCATCGGTTAACCGACGTCACAGGAACGGAAAGTCACGGCTGCTGTCGATGCAGCAGAACAGGAGGACCAGGCCCAGAAGGGACCTGGCTGGACGGTTCTGGTTTGGACCCAGGCTACACCTCCACCCTCTGAGATACAGACCGGGCCCCAGCCCAGCTCATGAGCTTGTGGCGTACAGGAAGGCCTTCTGGGTAGGGATGTTTAATTTGAGAACTGAAGGTCAAGGAGGAACTGGTTATCCCAAGACAAGAAAGGTCGGGGACCACAGGTACCAAAGTCCTGGGTAGAGTGAGAGGGGACGTCCTAGGATGGGTGGCCGGGAACCCAGGGAGCTGGGGAGGCTGAGGGAGTCACGATGCACTCAGAGGCACCAAACTCGTGACACCCAGGCTCCTGAGCCTGTGCCCTTCCCCCTCAGGACTCCCACACTCTGAGGGGCGAGGCATTAGGAAGATCTTGAAGGACAAGTGCGGCCTTCACCGCTGTTTCTAAGACAGCGAGTGACCCCGACTGACACTGTGTCACATCTCTGGGCCTCAGTTTCTCATCTGCACCTTCTTCCCCCAGCCTCTGTGAGAAACTGGCGAGACATAGAGCAGGACTCTGATGAAAGGCGCTATGCTGGCTGCTGGGGACGGCCCTTCTAATCCACCAGTGATGTAGCTGTGGTGGAGGATTGCTCTCCTGGGGACTGAGCTGCTCCCTGACCCCCTTCCCTGTAATGAAGGACTGGATGAGCCAAAACAGATCCTCCCTTACACCGTTTTTGTTTTTTTTTTTTTGTTTTTTGTTTTTTTTTTTTAGGTTTTCTGTCACAGAAACTAACATAAGCCACAGCAAATCCTGGGCTGAGAGGCCACGGGGCCTTGCCAGGCCGTGGGGTGCCGTGTCTTCCTGTTCAGCCCACGTGTATAAGCGGCTTACATATCGCTTTGGAGGTGGATGGTGGTAAGGGCTAGCATGTCATCCGATCCTCTTCCAGAGGTCCAGAGAGCTGTGGCTGCCCTCACGGGGCCTCTGGGCAGAAGAGGCAGACCTGGAATGGCCTTTCCTGAATTACGTTTCACCCTGGGGCTGCTTGGGCCAAAGGCATTAGAGGAGTCTTGCAAATTTGAGCTGGATCATACCTGCGACTAGATCTTTACCAACAGCTTTTGAGGTCCTCTGAGGCACAGAATCCCGAGGGCACTGAGGATGATGGTGTGGGGCTTGGGAGAGAGTATGGGCAAGTTCACCCCACACAGCCCTGGCTACAGTCCCATGCCACACATCCCATTGGTGGGACTCTGTACCATCCAGACAAGGACTTCCCACCTCCGGCTTCTTTTTGTCTTCACTGAAATCCATTTCATCACAGCCCCAGCCATGGGCAGACAGAGGTGGCATACAAGAACCCACACACTCTCAGAGGAGAAGATGGGTCTGGGTGAGTGTGGTGGCAATGCCCACGCTAGCGAGCTGAGGCAGATGGATTGGTATTGCCATGAGATGCCGTGAAGCCATCTCCAGAAACCCAAACCATCAAAGCGGTAATGAAAACTCCCCAAATGCCCCAAACAAGGCATCATGATGTCATCAACGGAGACAGTAGGAGAAGTCACTTCCCTGTCTGGGGAGACCTGAGATTCTGTCTCTTTGATGCCATGATGGCATTAACTTAGCTTGATATTTGTGGAAATTATAAATAAGCACCAACAAGATAAGCCACGATCGTCTAGAAATACCTACTGCAGAGTCTAAATATTCATCCCCCGGGGAACTGGCCTGTAGATGGGGGTGGGGTGATTTCATTTAGCAGAACATGTTCCAGAAGTGTCCTATGACTAGGAAGGAGCTTGGGAAGACAGTGGCCTGGGCTTTTCTGAGGAATGTTGCTCACTTGTCAATAAGTAACGGGGAATTGCTGAATTCCACCACCAGAGGCCCCCCTTCCGCACCCCTCTTTTCTACAGGACCCAACACCACCATGACACAAATGTGGCATGTTTAAATATTACTTTTCAGAGTCACCACAGTGGTCTACTTATTTGGGGAGCATGTGACCGTCAGGCATGTGACACTTAGGTTCTGAGGGGCCACCAGAATATTGTTCCAAGACATGGACTCAGAGCTGCAGGAAAAAATAAATGTTTTCTCTTTTCTGTCTCTCTCTTCACACCTCCAATATTACAGGTTGTGTGTTCCTTGCATCCCCAAGTGTCCCCAGTGTCCCCAGGCACCAGCTCATAAAGACAGCAGAGCTCAGGGTCTGCTGAGGGTCTGGGTTCAAACCCTGGCAGGTGCCTCACACATAGTAGGTGACATTTCATACCTAGTAGTTGCTAAGTAAAAGAGTGCAGAAACCCAAACCAAATACAGAGAATGGGGATCTGAAGGCACAGGCCCTGCGTGCTTGCCAACATGACACAAAATCGAGTCACTCACAGAGAGGGAACCTCAGCCAGGAATGCCCTCTATCAGATCGGACTCTGGGGCATTATCTTGATTAATAATTGATGGGAAGGGGCCCAGCACAGGGTGGGTGGAGCCATCCCACAGCTGGTGGTTCCAGGTTCTATAAGAACGCAGGCTGAGCAAGCCATGGGGAGCAGGCCAGTGAGCAGCACCCCTCCGTGGCCTCTGCTGGAGTTCTCATCTGACTTCGCTCACTGGCGGATTGTGAGCTGGGGGCCGCTAAGATAAATAAATAAATAAATAAATAACCTCTCTGAGCTGTTTTTTGTCAGTGTTTGTCATAGCCAACTGAACGCAAACTAGAAAGCCCTTCCGCATCCCTGCTGGCTCCGACCTTCCACCCCACCTCCTTCACTCTCCACCTCCCACCTGTCCCCATCCTGGGAGCTGCTGCTGTCTAGCTTTGCCTCAGCCATGCCTGGCACCCGAGCCGTCACGCCAGGCTCGACTTCCCGTGTGCTGAACTTGTTACACGGACTGGCTCCTTCGCTTTCACACCACCCTCACGAGGTACCAACTGTTGGCTGTAGTAGGTGAACGATCACAGGACCAGAGAGGTGCAGTCATGTGCCCAAGACCACACAGCCAGGAAGTGTTCCTCCACTAAAACATAGACACAACCCAGGGCCGTCCACACATAGACGTAAAACCCACACGGAGGAGAGTGCTTCATGTCCGGTGCCACCCATGATGTTTAGTTGCCCAGTAAGTGACAAGGACATACTTGCGAAATCAGGAAACAGTTGGGGACATTTTCTAATCAGCCATTTGAAAAAAAAAAAATCCTGTGACTTTGGGGGCTGGTTATTTCCCCCTCTTCAGCCTCAGTTTTCATGTCTGGGGACAGGATGTAGCTGGCCCAACAAGGTATCTGGGGGTGGTGAACTTCCCTGAGATTCCCTACACACACTTGGTGCTCCATAAATGTGTCTTGAAAACCACACGAGGGAAGCACATCTCTCATACAATGGTGTTCACTAAAACACAGCGCACAGCCTCAGAATAAAGCGTGGCACACAGCACTGTTGGCAAGATGCCCGGTAAGCAGTTGGTACTCAATAAGTGCCCCGATGTAAACACAGTTAGCATACTTCTATTGAGAGCAGAGAGCTGTTGGTCAGCCAGTATCTGTGGTGAGGGGCCTAGCACACAGCAGGTGCTTAAGAAATGCTTAAGGCAACCTAAATGGTGCTTACTAGATGTCAATCAGCCGGCAGGCTCCGGGGAGGTACTGAGACAGGACACACAGGATGTGTGTGCCAGACATGAACGGAGGTACGGCAGGAGCACACAGCAGAGGCCTTCAGGGATGAGCCCAGGCATGCTGAGCCGTGCGGATGCTCCCCTCACTCTCTGCCCCTCACCTTTGTTATATAGAGAGCCATCAAAGTAGTAGCTGCCGGTGTAGAAGCCGGTGGCCAGTTCGATGAGATGGCGAGCCCACGTGTTGCCGGCGCCTGGGAAGCTGGCGAGTGCGATGAGTTTCTTAGACTTGGCTGGGAGGAACCTTCTGTCCATGCAGCGATTGTCTGCAGGGGGACAGATAGACAGACAGGGGTCAGGGATCAGCACAGTGTGCCCTGGAGACAAGGTCATACATGGAAGAGGAGGGGCACTCGGATGTGCTGAGCTCACAGGAAGGACCGACAGAAGTCCCACGGGAGGACAAGCCTCCTCTTCAGTCCCAGCCGCCCCTGGCGTAGCAAGTCCCTCACGGTGAGTGGTTGGCAATAGTTCAGCTTGACCTTCAACTTGATGGGACTGAGAACCCCGCCTGTGGGAGACCCAGCCCCACCCACTGTGGCATCTACCAAACCAGAAGGCCCTCCGGTTTCTTTCGGTCTTAGAGGGTCAAAGGTCATCAAGTGACCATGGGCCACCCCACTTGAAAGGTGCCTTTCCCTCTATGGCAATGGGACTTAAAAACAAAAACAAAACAACCTCAATCAAATGTCGCATTGGAATTAATGATTCCTATTGGGGACCACACTTCCTTCAGAAGGGCTGGATGTAAGAGGGTCCTGGGGACAAGGGGTGGAGGGAAGTGTGACTCGGTAAAATAGTGCAGGGGGCAGATGGGAGGTGGGTCAGCTCTGCGATGACGGCTCTTGTTTTCAGTGTTAAAATCTATTGATTCTGAAGCCCCATAAACCAGGCAGGAGCTACAGGCTGTGTTTTCCAGGCCCCGGAACCAGCAGACCCGACTCTCCAGCCTTTATTTACACCTTACTATGTGCCAGGGTCACGTAGCGCTGCCCAAATGCTGGTGCATCCTGGAAACCAGCACACACTCATCCCTCCTCACTGGACTGTGAATGAGCAGGGCTTGCTCACCAGGCTCTTGTACTCAACATGAGATCAAGTGGGATTTCCTGCCAGGGACCACCAGTCACTTGTACAGGAAGGATTTTCATGCAAATCACGAACAGGCATCTGCTGCTTTTCTCTAGAGTGCTGGCGTGCGAGAGCGCAGGCTGACTTGCATGTACTTTTGCTGTTGACACACCCATGCAGTGTCCAGCCTGTCCATCTATGCATTGTTGCTAGGAGGCAGTCTGCTCAGAGATGTGCTGTTTGCTCTTCAGAGTCCAGAAGGGTTGGGAGTGCTCTTGCCACTGTGAGCTGAAGATTCTGGCACGATCTTTGGAATCATCTCTGAAGGCACATTGCTCTTGTATATAGGATTGTGGCCAATTCCTTAACCCTCTACCATCTATAAAATGGGCACAGTCCTGGATCACTGGCTGATTTCGGCCTTTCTATCACAGAATGAGCTGAGGCTTAGCCTGAGGCTGGTACACAGTGGATGGCCAGTGTATCCATGTATCCATGCTGGTATAAATCCAACCACTGTATCCATGCTGGTTTCCTTAGGCTCTGTTACAGGGTGAGTACCCAGCCCCACACCAACTTCTCCTTGAGATGCCCCAGCCAGGAATAAAGGTTTATAGTCTGTCTGCAGGCAAGTAAGTCCCTTAGCTAGTCTGAGTCTCACTTTCCCAGGAAAGTAGGAATAATCACTGTTCCCACTTCCTAAGACAGCTGAGGGGAAGGAAGTATATAATAAGGTCTTAGCACTGAGCCTGGTGTGGAGTAAGACTCAAGGAACTCATTACACCCTCTCATCACCATTCTTATCATCATCACCATAATCAATACCACATCATTATCATCATCATCACCATCACCACCATCCATCACCTTCATTACAAATATCACCACCATCATTTCATCATTGTTTATCAGCACTGTCGCTACCATCAGCATCACCATGATCATCATCACGGCCAGCAGCAGCAGCAGCAGCACAAACATTATTATCATCATTACCCTAGTTTGCTTCGTCTATTGCTGTGATGAAACACTGACCCACGGAAAGGGTTTATTCGGCTTGCATGCCCCAGTTACAGCCAATCATTGAGAGAAGTTAAGGTAGGCAATCAAGCAGGAGAAGGGGCAGGGACCATGGAGGAAGCCGTTTCCTGGTTTGCTTTCCATGGCTTGCTCAGTTTGTTTTCCTATACAACCCATGATCATCTGCCCAGGGGTGGTACCACCCGCAGTGGGCTAGAGCCGCTCACCTCAGTCCTTAATAAAGAGAATGCTCCACAGACTCTCCTATGTGCAATGTGATGGGGATAATTCCTCAGTTGAGATTCCCCCTTCCCAGATATATCTAGGTTTGTGTCAAGTTGACAAACACTAACACACACAAGTGCAGTCATCATCGCCATCATGATCCACACCATCGCCATCAACACACGGCATCATGACCGTCATGACCAACACCACTGCATCATGACCACCACCATCATGTCATCAACACAGCCTATGACTGCCATCACCATCACTTTCCTCTTCACTGTCGTCGTCAGTGCCGCATCAGGACCACCATCACAATCAGCATTGCTGTCTTCGTCAACACCGAATCGTAACTGTCATGACCACCATCACTTTCATCCCTACCCTCCCAGCCACTGTCATTGCCACGGCACTTGGCATCCCCCATAGACAGTAGAGAGACGGTCAGTCAGTGTGGGTTCTACTGGCAAAGAAGGGGAGAGATGGAAAGGATGACCAAGTCGGGGAGGGGAAGAAGGAGAGAGAAGGAAGAAGTTACAGACACACTGACAGAATGCGACCTTGGAGGCCAAGCATCCATCACAGCTTCATTTTCCAGATGGAGAAACTGAGGCCCAGATGGGTGGTAGGAGCTGTCCAGGGTCACACTCTGGGTCTGTGTTGGAGGAGAGGAGATCCAGGGCTCTCTTTCCACTCAATCTCACTGCCTCTTGTATCAGCAAAGAGCCACCAAGGACCCTCACTGATGAGGGACAGACAGGAGGTCATTAGACCCTCCCCTCATGCTTCCTCTCTCTTGCACCTAGAAGCCCTCAGCCTAGGCAACTTCACCAGCCCAGCCCTCTGCCGTCACATCAATCCTCCTCTCCCCTCACTGCGGGCTTTAAGAGACTGACTGGCCGGGACGCATCTGGGAAGGAGGGTCTGTCCAGACCTGCTGGCTTACCTTGGACCTGCGTCTGGTACACAATGAAGTAGCTGGGGGTCCCACAGCTCTCAAACTCCTCGGCACTGCACTTCTGCGCACACAGTTGCTCATCCTCCCGGTCATGAAGAGGGAACCGTGTGGTGGGAAAGCCACAGTGGCAGGCAGTGCCAGCGAGAGCTGCCAGGGGGTACTCCTGGGCGCGAGAGGAGAGGAAGAGTCACCTGGCCCTTGTAGAGCCCAACCATCCTCCTCCCCAGACCTCAGCAGCTATGGATTTCCACCCTGGCGGATTTCCTCCATCCCAATGCTTGTGCTGATTGTTTATCTGATTCCTTGTTTGAAACAAGACTTCAGGATAAACTTGGTGTCTGTAACCAGTAAGGCCAGTGGAGAAGTGGTGGGTTCCTACACACTCCCACGCAGCCAAGGGAGACCCATGGAATGTACCAGCCCCCCCCCTCCCCATCTGCTGGCTCCACAGTGACGTAAAAAAAACATTCCAGAAAAGTTCTATCTGGGCACTGAACACCTGGACCCTTTCCTTCCCCTCAGTGATTGCCATAGCAACTCCTTACACAGCATTAGGAACCCATTAGGAGTTAGAAGTCATCCAGAGCTGAGGGTGTGCAAGGCTTCTGCAGAGCCTTGCCAGCCCGATAAGACCTTCGGGTGTCCTAGGACCCAGGTATGCACAGGGTGTGCTGGAGCTCAACCCCAGATGGATGGCTAGTTTGGTAAATTCTGCCTGGGTCCTGCTGAGAGTGAACTTGGGGTCACTGCCATCTTTTCCGGCAAAAGGGATTCACCAAGGGTTGTGGTAGGGAGTGTCAGCACTGTACTGACACTTTCTCCTGGAGCTGGGGAGAGGATCCAGGGGGCCATGCCTCTGTCACTGGCGCCCCTGTCTTTTGTGTGACAGTGTCACACAATCCATATCTTGGGAAACGCCGTCTCAATTTGTGCTGTAAATTATCAACCGATTGTGTGTCCGTGTGCACATACGGAGGTCAGAGGCCAATGCGCAGAAACCAATTCTCTCCTTCCACTATGTGGGTCTTGGGAATCAAACTCAGGTCTTCAGACTTGGTTGCAAGCCTTTAGCCACTGAGCCATCTCGTTGGCCCGAATCTGTGTGCTTTTAAACCAAAAGGATATAGGTGTGTCCACCCAAAGAAGCCTTGGGTTACACTTTTGACCGCTGGGTAGCCAAGCTATCTCTGTCCAGTCTGTTCCTAAACCAGACACAGCCCAGATTCCCCTCCTGGTCACAGGTCCGCAAAGACTCAGGAGAGAAAACCCGCACATCATATCCAGTGAGCTGTGCCTCTTTCTAAGATACTTTATAGGAACTGCTTAGTGGCAGAGAGAAAGGTGGCATGCACCTGGGTCCCGCTGGGCCACCGCTGATGACATTAGCTAACTAGGAGTTTATTACGCCTCCTCAGGCATCCTCAATCTCACACTCCCTCACCATTAGACACAGGCAGGCAGCTCCTGCCACTGTGTGTGGCTCCACTGCCTTGAATCCATGAACTAATGCATTCCTCTGCCTCGTCACCGGTCACGGTCTGTGACCCCATCTGTTCCGAGTGACTGCTACTTCTCCAGCCCCACACCCTGCTCCTTAGGCTTCATGCCACCCTGTCCTTGCACCCCGAAGGCTTGCAAACAGCCCCAGCTTACCTTCTCTGTGCAGAGGTCCACACACTTGTCCACGGACATGTTTGGCATGGCGGCCGTCACAGGCAAGGCCAGGGAGAGGTTGTTGGGTCGGCGGAAGCAGCCCCTGAACACCGCACTTCCATCTGAAGAGGCAGACAGAGCTGTCAGACCTAGAGATGGCTCATCTTGGTCATCAGTCTGACTGCATCTGGAACCAACTAAAGCCCAGGTAGCTGGGCAGGCTTGCGAGGGATTTTCTTGATTGAATCGCTTGAGGTGGGAAGACCCACCCTAAATCTCCGGCAGCCACCACATAAGGGCGTGGAAGAAGAAAGCTTTTCCCTTTTGCCAGCTTGCCCTCACCCTCACTGGCAAGTTCATCTATCCTGCTGCGGAGGCCTTCCCTCTCTGTTATTGGAACCCACTTCTCCAGGATCCCAATGCAGACTGAAGACCAGCTGGGAGCTGGACCAGGACTGTTGACATGAAGCCTTGTGGACTTGAATAGCCAGATGTGGTGTTCATGAATAGCATGCATAAGCTTTAGGTCTCAAAGACATCCCCGTGGTCATTTCTGCCGTCGGACACCTGCAGCCTGAGCTCACAGGGGCACTGGCCCACAGCACAGACTTACAGGGCGACTCTTACATCATGCCTGCATATATACTGTCCTGTGCTGTCTCAGATTTCTGTCTTTAGTCCCATTTGGTGCTGGGGGTGGAGGGGCTGGAGGTAGCAGCACTGGATAGAATGCTGCTTAGTGTCTGTGTCTTCTCTCCAGGCCTCAGTTTCCCCACATGGACATGGGGAGAAGAGACTAGGGTACTGTATCAAGTGAGTGTTTGGGAAAGTATGGGGTCACCTTTGATTCCCATGGTATCTTGGGGCTTCACCGGCATTGGGAGGGCTGGAGTACGGAACCACAGCTCTTCTATCACCCCAAAAAGGAACCATCACACCCAAAGCCACCAATGCCCTACAAGAAATGCTGGGGTCTCCCATTCAGCTGCGTGGGTGGGGTACACAGAAGGAAGCCCCATCAGGCCACCTGGGGATTGGTGAATGAAGCTTACCATATTTGCCATGCAGGGGAAGGGGAGGGAAGCGGGGGAAGGGGACATGGTCTCTGAGCCAAAGGTTTAGACAACGAGGCAGAAAGCCTACGAAGCAGCCTGTATGAATCTCTGTTGGCCAGAGACCACCGTTAGCGGGATGCCAGCTCAGCTCACGGGCCAGGGAGGCGCTGGCTTGGCAATTGTCTCCTTCCTGCTCTGACAGTTCTCGCTGAGGCTGTGCTGACCCAGGCTTGGGTATCTTGGAGCCTGTTTCTCTTCATAGTAGCCGTATAAACTCTTACCCGCTAGCTCAGGCCTTCTCTGAGCCCCATCCCATCACCCTGATGGTGTCCAAGTCCCCCAGAAAGGGCAGAGCCAGTCAGGAGGGGTGAAGGGTGCTGGGGTACATGGGAAGGAGCGTGTCTGTCTATATCCAAGGGGATGAGGGTGAAGGTGTTGAGGGCCCAGCGAATGTGTATTTGGACAGTGGAAAGGATATGGATGCGTGTGTGTGTGTGTGTGTGTGTGTGTGTGTGTGTGTGTGTGTGTGTGTGTGTGACTGTCCATGCTGGATCTACCTATTTGGGCACAGAGACTCCAAACTCTGAGATGCAGGTGTGACCCTGTGGGTTTCTTCAGAGGCAGTCCAGGGCTCTGGGGGGTAGAGGGCAGGTGTGTGTCTATCGGCTCTGCTGGCTTCCTGGCCCAGCATCTGACCGTGGTTGGTGCATGTGACCGTGTGCTTCTGTGGTGACTGCAGTTGTATATGAAGGTGTCATGCAGAGACAGAAACCCCACGAGCTCTCTCTGGATTGCCTACCAGTTAGCAATGCCAGGGCTACCTCCACCTAGCTCAGGGCAAGGCTGAACCTCAGTTAACCTGCCGTGCTGGGCTGACCCACAGAATATACTGGGGGGCCCAGCATCTCCCAATGGTCCTTTGAGCAGAATCTAAGGGGCAATGCACTGTACAGAGAGGGAGCAGGAGAGGCAGGCCTTGACCAGAGTCCAGGCCACATAGGGGACATCTCTTCCCAGAAAGCTAAAAGTATCTCTGGCTTCCCACAGCCTCAATGTTCTCAGGTCTAGATAAGGAATGATGTGAAGGAGACTGGTGAGCTCATCTTGTGACAGGTCTGCCTCCCTGCCTGCTGCCCTGAGACAGAGAACAGGGGGAGAGAGGTATGGACTCCCAGGCTGGACATCAGGAGTCCAGACTGCAAAGGACAGGGAGAGACTGAGGACTTTGTAGTCCAGTGCTGCTGGAAGGAGTCTACTTTGTCCTGTAAGCAGCTGCTCACTGAGCAGAGCCCCGATTGAGGGAGGAGGGTTGAACAGGAAGCCCCGATTTCAGATAAGGCCAGGGCTGCAGAGTCTCAGAGGGATGGAGACAGCGTCTTGGGGGAACAGGTGGAGAGGACAGCAGGCTGAGAGTCGGCTCCAGCAGCAGCCAGTCTCCCGGATGTAGGATGTTCCTGTTCTGAACCCCTGGGGAAGACTGCAGATCCACAGGACTCCTGAAGTCCCGTAAAGTCAGTAAGGAAAGGGTCCAGCTGATTCTCAGGAGTCTGGAGAGCCCAGTGGAGGCCACTTCTCTTTAAGTGGCTGTGCACTGCAGCTTGGCCTACTGGACACTGAGCAGGCCAATGGAGGTTGGGACCCTGGGTCTTCCCACTGCCTTCCTGCTCCCATTTTTTGGTACCTGTCACAAGGCTGTCTGCTCTAGTGTCTCTTAGATTTGAAAATAAAACTGGGGTGGCCAGAGGCTCCCTTCAGCCTCTCTGTGGCATAAACATATTTGGATTTCCACAGGACTAGGATGCTATTTTCATGTTGGAAAAAAATCTCTGGAGTCCAGTGCAAAGGGGATCACCCAAATGGACCGGCTACAGATGCTTGACTTATCTGGGTGAGGGGATTTAGGTGGTCATCTTCACTTTTCACGGAGCCTCAGTTTTCCTCATCTGTGAATGGAGCTGACCTCCCCTTCGCTTGTGCACACAGAGGCTTGGGACTAAGGAGCAACTACTGTCTGGGTCCTTTAACAGGCATGCCCATCCCAGGACGGGATGAGGGTGGCCAGACACGATGACCTCCCCAGGAGCCATCCTCAGCCAGACATGGGTAAGAGTCAGGGAATAAAGAGTCCAGCCTTCTCTTCCTTGGGCAGATCACCTCTGAAGCCTAAATAGTGCCACGTTCCAGAGAGTTCCAGAAGGCCTAGGGGAAGTCTTCACAAGCAGAGCGGCTAGTTCCGCGAAAGACTCTTCACTGGCGGCTTCTCATCTTGCTGCTCCATTCTCCAGCAGAGGCGCTGTGGCACCAGCCTCCAGTCACCTTGTATCTGGAGAAGCGGTGGAAGAACTCTTAAGGAAGAATCTCTTAGAGAGGTCAGGGTCACAGCCTTTCACTGTGACCACAGATCGAGTGACACTTCCTGGTCACGTTCCACCACAGCCCTTACCAAGGAGCAGTTATGGCGACTGTAACGGTGGCGTTCCATGTGCACCGTGGTGTCGGGCACATTCTGCACAGTATCTCATTTGCCTTCACAATGGCCCGTGAGGTCATCTGAACTATTACCCTGTCCTACAGGCAGAGAGCCCAAGACTTAGAAGGACCCCGTCTCCGGGTCCCACAGCCAGCGGGGAGCAGAGCTGGCTTTTGACCCCGTCTTCATGTACATCAATGACGCTTTCCCATCTCCGATTCTCCACATGAGCTGTGCCCCATGTTAAGGTGGGGGCTCTGGAGACCCCATGCCAGCCACGCTTATTTCCCAGAATTCTTCTCAAGCTCCGCAGCAGGATCCTGAGGCGGTTGCAGAAGCTCGTGCCCCACATTTTGACAATGCCGGCTCTTATTGGCAGTCTCTCCAGGGCACGCGTGACCCCGGAAGCTTGAACTTTCTACTAGAAAGAGTTGAGTGGAACAATGGCGCATTGACATTCTTTGCTGGGGGCAGGTGCCAGAGTCTCTGAAGTCCTGTCCCTTCATTGTTCTGATGCTTCATAAAAAAAAAAATGAGGTAAATGTCACCCGGCGCCAGCTCAGAGGCAGACATGGAGGAATCCTCCTTGGTCAGAAAGAGGCCACCACCCCCTGGGTAATTAGGCCAAGTTCCACTGCATTCAAGATGCTGGCAAGGGGATGCTGCTAGCTGGAAGCTGTTCTTAGCCAATGAGCTACCTACAGTCAGAAAGACACTGAATTACACAAAGAGCCTCCCTGTCCAAGGGGGCTCAAGGCAGCTATTTTTATACATCACCAGAAGATCCTGTGGGTGTTGGAAATCCCAGTAGCTTGATCTGGGTAGTTCTCAGAGCGAACTTGGGGACTCCGGGAAGAGCGGTGTGCACCATGCTGATGCTGTCTAGACTCTCACTTGCTTTGTGGCTCCAGTGATGGCTGGGGTTGTCCCTAATTTACAGAAAATGTTTAGAGGCTCAGAATGGATCTGTAGGTTGGCCAGAGTCAGTGTAGCAAAGAAATAAAAATGAGTGGGAAAACCCACATGACTCCCTGTGTCTGCCTTCCCTGCCTTTGCGAATTTTGAATTGAGAAGCTCAAGCTGAGTCCACCTGTTACGATCAGTACTGTCTCCTGTGATTGTAAGAGTCACCAGTACCATCTGTTAGAGTCTGGCAGAGAAGGAGATGACAAGGTCCGTCCAAAGAGACACGAGTTTCCTGGACAAGCTGGAGGTAGGAGCAGCAGGACAGACCAGTGAGTGGAAGGCACAAACCACATGGCATTCTCCTCCCAACTCTCAAAGAGTTCTGGAGGTTCCAGAACTAACAATCATGGGCAGAATTCATTAACCCAGCTAGGAGGTATCCACCGGATTCTTCAGTGTTATTGTGAACTTCATAATGCCTCATTAAGGTAGGAGAGGGGGCAGAGGTGAGAGTGGGAACCAGAGTGGGCTGGGGAAGGAGGAGTGAGGGGGAGAAGGAAGAAAGAACAGAGCCCAGGGAAAGCTGAGTGGCAGTCATGGGGTCTGAGTTGTAGCAGAGGGCAGTCAGCACCATGGACAGCCACACGAGGCACCCTGGGAACTCCTCACAGCACAGCACAGCTGGGAGGCGGCGGCGGTGTATCTTCTCCACCAAATCCTGCAAGCATCTTTCAGGCAGACACACTCTCTTGTGACCTCCTGTAAAATCACAGCGTTCTCCGATCACCAGCTGGTTTGTCCCTCGGGGGAGAAAGCTAAACTCAATGGCACGTTTAGCAAACGGGTGTGACAAATGTCATCTCACCAAGAAGATAGTCCATTTCTCGGTTCTTTGTACCAAGAGTGAATGAATCTGTGTGCCCCAGAGTCTGTGCGAAGGCAGAAGGGCAGAGATTGGCTCAGCCCATCTCTGAATGTCTTCATTGCTTGCTGCTACAGGAACAAGCGACCTCCTCACAGGCCTACCTGTGCGGCGCTCAGGAAATAAATGTCCCCATAGGATCTTGATTAAAAGTGTTCTGTGCGAAGCCGGGCGGTGGTGGCGCACGCCTTTAATCCCAGCACTCGGGAGGCAGAGGCAGGCGGATCTTTGTGAGTTCGAGGCCAGCCTGGGCTACCAAGTGAGTTCCAGGAAAGGCGCAAAGCTACACGGAGAAACCCTGTCTCGAAAAACCAAAAAAAAAAAAAAAAAAAAAAAAAAAAAAAAAAAAAAAAAAAAAAAAAGAAAGAAAGAAAGAAAAGTGTTCTGTGCGGCTTCTCAAGAAACTCAGCAAATGGGAGTCTTGTTTCTTCCCCCTCCATTCCTGAAAAGACCATTCACTTCTTTACCCAGGTTACTCATGCTAAGCTGGCTGTGAGCTAGGGACTTGGACAACAACACACCTTTCTGAGTTGTTTTTGGCTGAAGCAGATCCCAGGTATGGGAGTCAAGGGTGCTTTGGAGTCAGGGCAAAGGCAGCAGAGACGTCAAGAATCTTAGAGCCAGGAGGCAGGAAAGGGGTGAGGGGCCAGAGGAGGAAGGAGTTAGGTTAAACTGAGTCCTTGCAGAAGTGACGTTCCAAATGAGAGTCAGAAACCTGTGTGCAGCCACCCCAGTCCTCAGAAGGCACCTTGGCATCAGAAAGACATGCCTGTCACTCCTCCCGACGTGCACCCAGACCTCCTCAGGTCTAGCTCTCCTTGTCTAGATTTTTTTCCAGGTTCCTCGGTAATGTGTCTCAAGTCTGGGTGCCCTTTCCTTCTCTATCAGAGGAAGCTTTAATCCACTGTTTGAGGACCCCCCCAAATGTGCCCCCTTCTATGGTGTCTTCCAGGGTGTTCCATGGAGTCATTTCTGCTCTCTGTACATCAGTTTCCACAAGTGTATAATGGGGACAGATGGTAAAGATTATTCAACAAGACATTTGCTGAATCTGGACTGTTGCTCCTGGCTGAACACTGGTTTCTCACTCACCTGGACTCTCCTGAGAAGAGAATTCCACTCGTGTCCCCTTGGCTCCTTCAGGCAGCCTCTGCAGTCTGTTGTGCTTACTACCATGGCTGAACCAACCCAACTGGCATCCAACTGTTACCCAAGGATTGTGGCTTCCTTGGAAGAGAGGCTATACCTCCCACACTGCATCTACATGAAAGTGCACAGTGCTCTGCTTCAGTTCCTCCATATGCCATGTGCTGGCTGCTGAGTGGGAGCCTAGTAGGCATCCCGGCTGGACATCTGGTCAACCGCCTGTCTTCTTGTCCACATTACCTTCATTCTTGTCTCAAGGGGAGCAGCCTTAAGGCTTGGGCTTTCCTTTAGTTCTCTGGTGGAAGGCTTCACACCTTGTACACCACACTCTGGTGGTCTGAGGATGCAGAGCTTTTGGTAGAAATGACCGCATCTCCGTTTGGATATGACATAACACAAAGATCACAAAGATGCTTCTCTCAGGCAGGATGGCATCCATGCAGGGGACGTCTACTATCACAGAGATGGGCAGGCTCAACAGGGAGGATGCATCCCTGCTCAGCCCAGTCCTCCCTACATGTATAAGGACCACCTCACAGAAGAGAGCCCCACCATCTGTGTGTCTTATACATCTCACCCAATTGAGAAGCTTTTGGGTTAAGTGTTACACCAGAGAACTGGGGGGGGGGTTGGTGTTCCAGGTTATCTAGTCAGTGAGACATGCAACCTAAATCTTTCCCACCCATCCCAGGTACACCTGCAAGCAGCAGCAGCAGCCTCTCTAAGTGACTGCAACACTTTGAGGCCATCTTTTCAGATGGCCAACATGTCATCATTTAACGACTTGATATCAGTACAAATGAATCGTGAGGATGGGGAGTCTGCCACTCAGAACCTTGTCGCACCGATGATCAGACCCAAGCCCGCCACATGGGTTTTCTCTAGCTGCGATTTCCCACCTCTGCTCTTTGCCAGCTGGGTCTTCAGACCTGAACCGAGGTGACCGAGGCAGATGGCGTGACCGGCACATTTACAAACTGGTGACACGCTCAACCCAGTTAGCCGCAGGGTAAAGCTTGCGCGAGGCCGCCAGAGTTCAGGATCTCAAGCCCTGTACACATTACCTAGTGATGGGTTGTTATAGAGACAGCCACAGAGAAGATACCCTGTCCCCACAGACAACCAGGCACGGAGCTGCTGCCAAACACACCTGTGTATTCCTGCCTCCCTATACTGAGGATGGGAGCTGTGGGCCAACAGCCTGTGGACACCTTAGGGGTGTAGAACCCAGCTCTGCCTGGTAGCTCAGACCTGTCATCCCGGCTGCTCTAGGGGCTGAGGCAGCGGCTTCACAAGTTCAAGGCTGCCTGGGCTACAGACTGAGTTTAAGGCTGAAGATAAGGGGTGTAGAGAATAGTTACCTAGCATGTTTGAGATCCTGGGTTCCATTCCCCAGTACTGCAAAAGCCAAAACCCAAATCAAACAAGGTCACAGTAGTTTGAATCATCTCAGGCATTGGAACACTTGGCACCCCAGCTGGTGGTGCTGTTTGGGGAGGTTCTGGGAGACACAGCCTTGCTTGAGGAAGTATGTCACTGGGGATGGATGCTGAGAGTTTTCATTTGTGTTTGCTTGCTTATTTTTTGAGATAGGGCGTCATCTGCAGCTCCGGTTATTCTGGAACTCACTCTGTAGACCAGGCTAGCCTCAAACTCAGAGATTCACCTGCCTCTGCCTCCCGAGTGCTGGGATTAAAGGCGTGCACCACCACCGCCCGGCACTGGACTTTGAGAGTTCAAAGCCTGGTGCTACTCCCACTTGCTCTCTGCTTCACGCTTGCGGCTGAGATGTGATCGCTCAGCCTTCTGCTCCTGCCTGCCTGCCACAATGGGCTCTTCTCTTCCTGGAACCATAAACCCCAATAAACTCTTCCTTCTGCAAGCTGCCTTGGTCATAGTGTTTTCCCACAGCAAGAGGAAAGTAACAAGTACAGGAATTACTCAATTTAACAAGGTCTCCAGGGATATCGGGCATGCTGAAGTGGGGCCTGGCTGAAGAGCCCTAGAAGCCTGCGGCTGGCTAGTTTTATGTCAGCTTGACATGGGCTCAAGTCAGTTTAGAAGAGGAAACGGAATTTGAGAAAAGGTCCCCGCTGCATTGGTCTGTGGGCGAGCCTGTGGTACACTTCCGTTGACTGACGACTGATGTGGGAGGGGCCCAGCCCTGGGCTGATGGTGTCCCAAGAAGGCAGGGTGAGCAAGCCATAAGGAGTACGCCAGTGAAGCCACTGTTGCTCCATGGCGTCTGCTTCAGTTCCTGCCTTGGGAACAGCCCTGACATTTTTGGATGATGGACTGTGTGATGGAGAAGTGGAATTAACCCTTTCCTTCTCAAGTAACCCTTCTGTCATGGTGTTTATCACAGCAATAGAAACCCTGATGAAGACGAAACCATTGCCTTTTGTTGTTGTTTGTTTGTTTTTTTGTTTTTGTCCTGCCTGTGTGAGCCTGGGCAAAATGACTTCAATTCCTAAAGCCTCCGTTCCCTCGCTGTGGATAGCGATGGTTGCCGGTGGCAACTCCTGGGCAGGGCTGAGGGGAGGAGACATGGAGTCAGGCTTGCCCTGAGCGCAGTACCTGGCCACCAGCAGACTCTTGACAATAGCTAATAACCGGGACTCAGCACTCCCTGCTCGGGAAGGGGCAGAGGGACGATGATGGCTGCCGCAGAGGTGACGCCTCCCTCTCCCACCATCTCCTCTCCCTTAGTTTACAAACTGCAGAGTTTTTCCAGCCAGACTCAAGCCGGGAACACTAGCAAAGCCCAGGGGAACTGTGGGAAGTCTGCTGAGCTAGAGAAAGTCCCCCACTGCGCAGAGCTGTGACAATGAGACAGGTTTCCCGCCTCAAATGGGAGCAAGTAAAAGCAATGCCTCATACTTGCCTCCCCTCCCCCTCCCTCTCCCCCTCCTCCTCCCTCTCCCCTCTTCCCCTTCCTCCTTTCCTGTCTTTTTAGTTTGCAGTCCTGGAGATTGAACCCATGGCTTTGTGTGTGACAGGTGAGTCCTCTAACACTGAGCTACCTACACCCCCAATCCCCTCTCACTAACTTGTGTTGAGACTGGTTCTCATTATGTTGCCTAGGCTGGCCTCAAACTTCCTCTGTAGCCCAGGCTGTCCTTGACTTGGAATCATGCCCTACCAGCCTCCCCAGGAGCAGGGACGTCAGGCCTGTGCTGTGAGGTCTGGTTTTCCTTGTGTCTATTTCAAAGGTCACTGTGACGATGACATGGCCTAGTCTGCATAAAGTGCTGGGAAGAGGACAAAGGCTTTGTGCTCTTGGTTACTACATTGTCCTAGGCAATGGAGACAATTTTATCTCAGAGGAGACAGGCCAAGGTCAGGTTCAGACTTTCGGCAGAAGAGGGTGGGGTCACAGGAATGTTGAGTGGCTGGAGTGAAGACCGGGGTGGGCATGCGATGAAGCCTATGGTGGCTTTGGAGTGATGGGGTGTCCTAGAAGATACCGGGCAGACATTGAGGATGAGACCATCAGACCCCTCAGAGTGGGCAGTGGAGGGCTAGCGTGCCACAGCAGAGGGGCGGGGCGAACTCACGTACACCTGCGGGCAGACTCCTGGGCCAGTTGAAGCCGGTAGACTGAGAGGCGGTTGACCCCGCCACACACGCTGCCCCGCTCTCCCTTGCAGTCCATGTCACACTCCGCGTCGCTCACGTTGGCTGCCTGGATCTTGTGGCCACAGTAGCACTCAGCACCGAACTCCAGCCCAGCGTACAGGTAACCCCTGGGGGAGGGCTGTTGTCAGGCAGGGCAGTGTGGACAGGGAGACCCCGGGGAACAGGGGACGCAGTGGGAGAAACCCCGGGGAATAGGACCCTGAGACTTTGGGGTAACAGGAGGTGGACAGAGTCTCCAGGAGGCCTGGAGGCCAAGGGATGAGAACACAGGAGACTTCAGAAAGGGGACAAGAGGGTTGGAGGGATCGGGAACTTGGGGGAGGAATGGGCGTCATAACTACTCCAAAGGGCAGGGTCACCTGTTGGGAGTCACAGAGGGTGGGGAGTCAGAGGGCCCGAGGCACTGTGTGTGTGTGGGGGGGGGGAATTCAGAGACCCCTGGGGACAGGGAGAACATCCTGGGGACACCCACCAGCCCTCTTCACTGCCTGATGTGTTGTATCCCCCATACTACTCTCCATGTCCATATTAACACTCATACTCACACATGACATACACTTACACTCTGTACACACACACACACACACACACACACACACACACGTTCGCTTATACATACACATACATATCCACACATTCACAGATACTCATACACACTCACTCATCTATACACATTCACACACATATTCACACACACACATTCACCCATGTACGCACACATTCACGCACATTCACTCTCTCTCACACGCATTCATACATATATACGCACACATATTCACATACACATACATTCACTTGTGTGCACACACACATTCACTCTTACATATTCACACACCCACAGACACTTTTGTTCATACACACACACACACACACATATTCACTCACACACACATTCACTCGTAGGTACACATATACACACACACCACCATCACCACCACCTCGCCCCTCCCCCATTCTTCTTTCACCATTGCAGAACCCAACCTCTGCATTCCAGGAAGCATCACCCAAGGAGACACCTCATTGCCAGGTCCCCTGAGAAGCACTGGGGAGGAGGAGGAGGAGGAGGAGGAGGAGGAGGAGGAGGAGGAGGAGGAGGAAGAGGAGGAGGGGCCCTTGTATCCCTTTGGCAGGCTATAAAACCAAGCTCACATACCCAGCCAAGAAAAAAATTTCTTCCCCGAAAACAAAGCAAAACAAAATTCCAGGAGCTCTGAGGTTAGGCTATTTTTTCCTTGCCGTGGAATTCTTCCCTAAAAAGGATACGCAGTGGACACCAGTCTAAACACATGGAAGGAGGCTGTGGGCTCTGGCTGAGGATTCCGGGAAGGAGGGGGGTCCTTGCCAGCCCCCTGACCACTGCCCTCCCAGAGACAGTCTCCAAAGCCTTGGGGCCCCTAAGAGAGAAACCTGCAAAAACATGTCCCGGAGGAGCCGTCGGTGGCAACAGCTGTCTCCTGGGTCCCTATTCAGTGCTGGCTGGGTGGGCAGGGCCACCCAGGTTTGTGCCTGCACATGCCCTGGTGACTTGTAGCATTAGTCTTGCCCCATCCACCTGCTCTTTCTGGAAGATGAAGCGAAAGCAGCTGATATGACTGAGCATCTTGGAACCTCACTTTCTTCCATCCCTCTAAGCCTGCGTCTCAGACATTCCCTGGACCCCTCTCCTACAATGGAACCCACTGACAGAAGCAACCTTTCCCAAGAAAGGGAAGTTATTGATTCTGAAACAGGAGACAGCCTGCAACTCAGAGCCAGAAGGGATGATGGCTGAGGAGGAGGGGCATTGTTCTAGAGAGGGCTCAGTGATTCCAGCCGGGGAAGGGGCTTGTATGCCAGCTGAACCCCTGGCTTGGGAGCACTGGGAGTCCACAGAGCATTTGTAAACTGCTCTCTTAAAGAGTAGAGTTTAAAACCGGGCATGACGGCACAGGTCTGCCATCCCAGCCACTTCCGGGAGCCTGAGGCAAGAGGACTGAAAAGACCTATGGCCACACAAACACCATTTCTTAGAGACAGTCAGGTGCCAGGACTCCGCTCACCAAGGTAACCAGCTGACCATGCGTACCATACCTTACCAGCCTGCTCCTCGGCATAGTCCTTACAGTTGGGGTCCTATGCCACAGACCACATTTGTATACATCTTTGTGCACACATATGTATGTGGATATATGCACATACATGCACGTACACAGACACACACGAGCATGTACACACATCAATCATACATGCCATCCTTTGTTTCCATGGCCCCTTGTTCACCCTCTGGCATTCTCTCCATGGCAAGGCAAATAACACCACAGAAGGGACCCTGCCTGGGCAGAAAGGGTTGGAAGGGACATGTCTGGGGACACGGCAGAGGTGGTGGTGGGGCGCGTGTCACTACCGTTCAGCACAGTTGTCCTGGCAACGGAAGACGGTCATCTTCTTGTAGTCGAAGAAGGACACTCCTCGCAGGGCCCGGCTCTGGGTGTCGTCCAGGTAGCAGCCGATGTACTTGGCTGTGTGGAAAGAGGAAGAGTTAAGGACAGCTGTGGACGAAGCCGGAGGGCTGTAGGAGGAGGTCCCTGTCACGCCCCTGGCTGTGTGGCTTCGCCAAGTGTGTCCTCGGGGCACAAACAAGGGGAGGAAAAGGCTGGCCAATCAGGGCAGTGGGCACTGATGGGTGAGGCTGCAGGCCCTGAAGACAGGAGGGACAGCCGTTTCCTGGTGACACTGGCTCCTGGAGCCATGCCCCTAGCCCAGAAGGAGCCTCACTTCACCCAGGATAAGGCCTGTTTTAGTGGCCGTGGAAGGTCTGGAAGGTCCGCTCATCACTAGTGACAACTCCGGAGGGTCCTGCTGGCCTTTGTTCTTTCTGGCATCCAAAATGCCTCCCATCTCAGACAGACAGGGTGCTGTAGGTGCAGGGCAGGGTCTCCCACCTGCTTCATTTGGGGCCTAAGCTTGTTTATTTCTGTTTCAGGCAAAACCTAGGATCCGACACATACTCAGTCAGCACTCTGCCATGGAGCCATGCTCCCAGCCTTTGTGACTTTTTGAAACTCAAATTTCATAAGCTTTTTAGGAACCCCTTTTTAAAAAGTGCATGCATGTGCGTGTGTGCGTGTGCGTGTGTGCGTGTGTGTGTGTGTGTGTGTGTGTGTGTGTGTGTGTGTGTGTGTATGTGTGTTTGTGTGCAGATGTCTGCAAAGCCAGAAGACGGTTTGAACCCCCTGGAGTTACAGGAGGTTGTGAGCTGCCTATGTGGGTGCTGGGACTGCGCTACTCATGTCCTCTACAAGGGCAGCGAATGCTCTTAACTGCTGAGCCATCTCTCCAGCCCCACTGGGATCCATTTTACAGACTGGAAAGCCAGTCATTAGGACGTTAACATCCTCTTGCCTCTGCCTCCTGAGTGCCGGGATTATAGGCAGATCTCACCTGCCTCCCTACAGGGGTTCCCTGACCCAGTTAGGGTGGGTAGCACTGCCCACCCACCAGCCTGCTGGACTCAAGACTGGGCATGAGGCCCATGCCCCGAATTCTTACAGATTGAAGCTGGGGGTGCAGGCCTGTCTCCCCTGGCTCACGACACTGGCATTCTGCCAGACCAAATACGACAACAGCTAGGACCAAGTTCCGTCTGTGCAGGAGGGTGGTTAAGTGGTGGTGGTGGAAGGATGGGGGGAATGGGGGTGGGGGATGAGGAAGAAGGAGAGGGAGTGAGGAGGAGGAGGAGGAGGAGGAGGGAGGAGAGGATTAAGAGGTGTTGAAGCCCAGGTGTCAGATCTTTTCTGCAGTCCAGGCGCATGGCAGGACAGACGGACACTCCCCAGAACCCTGATGCTGAAGCTCATTGACTTGCTGAAGCCGCCCACAGGGAAGTTCTTAGACCAAACCCAAGCCCAGGCTCATCTTCCTCCAAAGCTGCCATTTCTGGCATATTACCCTGAGGCAGGACCCTGGAGTTTTCTCCACCCTGCTCATACACTAGGGTGGAGGACAGAGAGGGAGGACTCCCTGGGGTTGGTGACAGTCAGGGTTGGAGCACAAGTTCTTCTCCCCCAAGTCTAGACTTTCCATCTGAAATGATATGCTCACTATGGCAGAGAATCCTTTTTCAGTTGGTATGGTGTTGTTTGGGGGATGTAACCCAGAGCTTTGAGAATTCAGGGGTCTACCTGAACCATCAGATGCTGCTCGACTCTACTAGGCTGTCCCCAGGCTAGCATTAAACAGAGATGTCCCATATTTGTTGAAAGAACATGAGAATGTCTGTTTCCTCATCTGTCAACAGAAGGAAGACACAAGGTCCTCTGTGCTTAGAACACGGGCCTGCCACATACTATTTCCCTGTGAAGTCACTGTCAGGATACATAAGCTGAGTTACTTTTCCTACCTCCCCGGGGCAGGACCAGGTGGCTTCTCCCTGCCAGCCAATCTGGTCCTGACCCCTAGAATGTCACAGCACTGCCATATATGAGCTCAGCCTTGTGATGGACAACCCTGGGACCCTGCTCGGCCTTTCCCGGGTCCTGTGCTCAAATCCCACTGTGGTGGCAGACACTCTCAGAGGCAGGGGAGTTCAGGTATGTAAAACAGGGACACTGTGTCACAGGCCACAGGAAGGGGGATTAATGGCTGAGTTCACACAATCTGTCAGCATTTCTAGGACCCCAGAGACCACTGAAATATCTAAGGGGCCCAGGCTGGCATTTATGTCCAGCCCAGAATCCAGCATGTGAGGACTCCTTTCCACTGCACTGAATTCTCCTCTCTTCACACTTTTTCTTCTGCTCTCATTATTTTATTTTTATTTTTTATGGAATTCCCCGGTCTCTGATGGAGGCCATCTGCTAAGAGGGTGGCTGAACATTTGCAGGTTTGCATGCTTCTTTCTGTACTGTTGTGAACAGGCTTCTGAGGTATCCCGCTGTGCAGTTCAGCCAGACCTGGGTTTGAGGCACCTAGCCACAGAATTGGGCTCCCGGAGACATCATTTCCCTGCTTGACAAGTGGGATCAGAAACTCTGCTGGGGGTGCCTTGAGAAGACCTGTGTCTTATGCACAGCCCCTGCCCAAGAGGAGACACCAGACTCTTAAGCCCAGCACCTCAGAATATTGCCTGTGGTAGATGGTCACACTGTCCCTGGATTAGGTGATGATGTCATTTGGAGCTGATGATCATGTGACCAAATGAGCTGAAAGAGGACACTGGACAGAGTGTGTGGCACCTATGAATGGAATCGATGAATGAGTGGAGATATGTGCATATATATTTATATAAAAATATGTACCATTTGAGTATATGTATGTTCACAGGTGTATGTGCACATATGTGTGCATATTTGTGTGTAGGGTGGACATTCATGTATGTGTGTATTTGTGTGTGTGTGTGCATATGTATATGGGGTGAACACTTCCATATGCATGTACACATTGTAGCTAGCATCAAGTGTTGCTCCTCAGATGTTTCCCACCTTGCCTTTTGAGACAGAGTCCCTCACTGGACAGGAACTCACCTCATGGGCTAGCCTGTGAGCCCCCGGGACCTACCTGTCTCTGCCTCCCCAGTGCTGGACAGGAACTCACCTCGTGGGCTAGCCCGTGAGCCCCCGGGACCTACCTGTCTCTGCCTCCCCCGTGCTGAGATTGCAAGCATGCACTACAAGCCCAGCTTTTCTTACGTGAGCTCCGGGTCCTGGTGCTCACGTGCAAAGCAGTTTACCAACTGAGCCGTGTCCCCAGCTGGGTTATACGGCTTAGGAAAGAGATACTGTCACTCCACCGTGAGCAATAAAGGCTTTGGATTCTGAGAGAATTGGGACAGAGTCTGTTCCGCCTTTTAAGCTGCTGTGTGTGTGACCTTGGGCAGGTAGTTTAACTTCTCTGATTCTCTGGTTCTCGGTGAGAAATGGGACTCAATAGTTTCTACAAGAAGTGTCTGAGGAGGTGGGGAGTGGGCTTCCCTGCTGTTTCTGAACAGGGTCACACAGCCCTCCCCATGTCCCCCCTTCATGCTCGGCCCAAGCCTCCCTGTTATCTGAAGGAAACTTTGAAATCAAGCTGGGTCTCACTCCCTGGCTCTCCCCGACCAGTTGTGTGACCCAGACAACTCCTGTGACTTCTCTGCGGCTCCCTCCCTCAAGGGCAGAACCTGGGGCAACTTGCTCAGCCTCTCTGCTCCTGTGTTCCTTCCGGGTCAGATGGGGTCGTGAAGCCACCCCCTGGCTGTTGTGGGGTTGGAAGCGATGTGCGATGCGTGCACACTGTTCTAGGCAGTGTCTGGCTCCTCAGCACCCTCTGTTTGTTTCACGGCCATCTGAGGCTGGGTGCTTCCACGGAAGCTCGGAGATAGGACGTGACCTGATCAAGGCTGTGCAGAACAACTTGTGGCATTGAGATCTGAGCCCTGGTCTGGGGGCTCGATGCTCGATGCTCTCACAAGCCTGGGACAGACAGACAACACGGTGAACTGACCAGTGTTGGCTGCATCCAGGGATCCGACTTCTCCTCTGGCGCCAGCTCCTCCTGGATGCAGCTCTTCCCTTCCCCTTCTTGGTCCCAGGGGCTCTGAAGTTCAAGTCCTGCATGCCCACATCCAGCAGGGTACCTGCTAGCTTGGGGAGGGAGCCAGGCTTCCGTCAGGTCAGAGAAGCGTTTCGATTTTGGTGGTGCTGATCTCAGGTGATGAACCCCAAATAAGCCTATCAACAGACGGGCTTCATCTGTGTTTTCCTAATGACGCTGCCTGCCGAGAGCCGGGAGCTTGGGGCTACTTTTCTATATCCTTCCCCTTCTCTCTTTGCATTTCATAAAATAGGTATAAGCTCGCTGGGCTGGGCAGTGCCCAGCATTCAGAAGAAGGCTCCCATGCTTTGGAAGTCAGTCACCCCCATTTCAAGCTTCAGTTATCCCACAAACAACCCGTGGAACCAGGGGAAGCTGTTGCTCTCTGAGTTCAGTCTTATCGTGCGCAAAATGGACCAAAAAGGGCCTCTGATTCATGGAGTGGCGCTAGTTAAATAAAGCAGCGAATCAACCCAACATGGTCCAGTCCACAGGGAAGCTGCCAAGTGACATATCATCACAAATCAGGGGGGGTGGAGGGCACGCGCATACATCACCCCATCCTAAGCCATGAGCAGGAAACAAACAGCATTGAGCATGGCGCAGGTGCTCAGTAAAGGGCATTGTTACTACCAACAGCCATAGTGGCCATCTGTTGGTCCCTCAGCATCCCTTGTGACCCAGCACATGTATGAAATGCGGTATTTGCACAGAACTCCCTCACATGTTCCACAGTCCTAAGTGACGTTGGGCCCTAAGGCAGTGTGAACGCCGGAAATACAAGGGGAGATCCCGTGTATGTTTCTTACAAATGTATTTTTTTCCTCAGGTGTTGTTTGTGGTTGCCTGAAACCCAGGGTATGAACCCTCAGCCATGGAGAGCTGACTGGGTTTCATTCTCACAACCCACAGGGACATCATCGCACAGATCCACTGCCACAGGAGCTCCTGCTTGGCACGGAGCAGAAAAGAGCATTTGGTTAGACTTGGAAGGGACAGTGTTCTGGAGGTGGACAAAGCTGAAACTCGGAGGTCTCCTGGCAGAGGGAGAGTCAGTCACACATTCATTTACCCATCCAGTCACTCATTGGTCCACGGGGTGCAGCCAGGAGCCACAGCGCTGTCCCAGGTGCTGACGGGTTGAGCGGGCCAAGACTGGAGTGGACGCCCCTGCCGAACCGGAGCACCGAGTGCAAAGACCCGGTTGGACAAGCAAGATGCCTGTGGATGGTGATGCACTTGGCATCAGGGTAACGCTGTGTGTGTGTGTGTGTGTGTGTGTGTGTGTGTGTGTGTGTGTGTGTGTGTGTGTGTGTGTGTACTGCACCAGGCATGAAGTGGAGCTGGTTAGGACCTCTGGGAATTGGCTATGGGAGGCAGGGCCATGGGAGGCAGGGCCTCAGTGGTGACTACAAGGAAGAGAGCTGTCCAGACATGTAGGGCAAGAGTATATGAGCCGAAAGGGCAGAGATCCCGGAGCAAAGAGAGGTAAGTGCTCAACGAACAGGAAGAAGGACTGTGGGTAGAATGTAGGAGGGACCTGAGAGCTTAAGGAGCAGACTGGCGAGGACTCAGGGGGCTTTCAAAAGATCGGTTGGTGTTCAGAGTGGCCAGAGGCAGAGCTTGAGTGGAGAGTATGGAAAGAGGAACAATTTCTCTATCAGACCAGCCTCTCATGCCTTGCCATGCTAAGACCTGGCCGCTCTATGAGTAGATCCGGGGGTACTTTCTGAACATTGATCACTAACTGCCGGTTTTGTCCCAGCTGTATTGCCAGATCCTTGCCTGACCCGTGTCCCACTGGATTCTCAGGACTCCCTGGAGGGGAGCCATCATTGGGTCTGTGTGACAGGCATGGAAACTGAGCCATTGCCTGGACCACACCGGTGGTAAGGTGTCTCCTCACCACTCTGTGAGCTCTGGGATCTCTCATAGAGTGGGAAGGAAGGCGGAGTCTCCTGGAGAGCCAGGTTCAGGCTGGGACTGGGGCAGGGGTCTCTTTGTGAATCCTGTGCCTTGTAGGGATGGAGAAGGGCATCCTACAGTGCCACACAAAGACTTGTGGTACCAATCCTCACCCTAACCTCTCTGGGTTCCCTGCACACCCTCCCATATTAATCTCAAGGGCTGTGGCCATGGCATGTTTCCCTAGCCTGCTGGTCACATGGTATCTGTCAGTGGAGTGGGGATACCCTCAGAGAAAGCCGAGAACCTGGGCTGATGGTGCTTGAACCCCAGGTTATACCGAGACTAGCTGTGCAGCCCTGGGCTAGCCTCTTCACCTCTCGAACCTCGGCTTCCACATCTGGTTCTCCCTCGTTTTCAATTTATTTTGTTTTCAGTTACGTGTATGTGTGGTGGCTTTGTGCCAGAGGCACAGGATCCCCCTGGAGCTGGAGGTATAGGTAGCTATGAACCACCCACTGGATTCTGGGAATGAAACCGGGGTCCTCTCTGCAAGAGCAGCATGCGGCAGTGCTCATAACTTCTCAGCCATCTCTCCAGCCCCATTTGTTTGTGAGTCGGGGTCTCTAGCCTAGTCTGGCTTCCAAGTCCCTATGTAGGTAGCTGAGAACGGCTTTGAACTTCCAAGTCTCCTGTTTCTGCCTCCTTTGTTTTGGGATTACAGGTGTGCACTACCCTGCCTGGGGATGGAGCCACACCCCCAGCCTTCCACATCTGTTAATCAGGCAGGCACCGCTCATCTGTGCCCTGTTCAAGCCTGTGAAATGTACCGGTAATCAAAATCCGTTTGGCTGTAAACGGCTGAGAAAATGCAACAAGGCGTTTACCCAGGGCAGTGTTAGTGCCCGGAGCTCTATCACCACGACAGAGCTTGGCAGATGGAGAACTCTGGCATGGCCATAGCTTCACTTTGCTAAGTATTTTCCATCAATCCTGGGATCCTGGTGTCCCTTTTTTACTTTAAGACAGAGTCTCAGTATATAGCCCAGGCTAGCCTCTGACTCCTTCCACCCCAGCCTCCCCAGGGCAGAGATGAAGGTATTCACCACCCTGGCCAGCTGTCTCCCTGTCTTTAAACAGGCAGGGTAGCCGTTTAGTGCCATGGGGATGATTCTGCATGTGTCAAGTGCTCACCACAGATCCTGGGACATTCAGTGCTCTGCAATCACTGATGCTGGAATTTTTTTGTGTGTTTAATAAGCAGTGATAAAGGGAACAGGAATTCTTTTTTGTTTGTTTGTTTTTGTTTTTTTCGAGACAGGGTTTCTCTGTGTAGCTTTGTGCCTGTCCTGGAACTCACTTGGTAGCCCAGGCTGGCCTCGAACTCACAGAGATCCGCCTGCCTCTGCCTCCCGAGTGCTGGGAGTGCTGGGATTAAAGGCATGCGCCACCACAGGGATTCTAAATTGAGGCAAGTGTGGGGTTCGAATGGACCTTACCAACCGAAGGGCTATGGCTGCTCATTACAGATGTCAGCGCCGACTTCCTACCTCCCTGTGTCTGGAGCTCCTCAGCCAGCTGCTGGCTGCTATATTTCTGCATTTGTGTCCTGTATCCTGTATTTTCCCCGTCCCTCCAGGCTCTTACCTCTCTCCTCTTCCTTTTCCTTCTCCTTCTCCCGGACAACCCTCCCCTTGAGGGCTCGGCTCCAGGCTCCCCCGTAGTCACCCAGCTTGGCTCTCTCGCTGGGCTCCTTGCTCTTGAATGAGGGTCCGTATCTGCGTGAGATGCTGGAGGCCTCCCCCGTGTCCCGGAAGCCTCTGCCCAGGTGCAAGTCGCCCAGGAAGGGCAGCTCGGCTCCTTCGGCTGGGCTCCCCGCGGCAGGGCTCGCCTGGCTCTGGGGCACAGCGGGCTGGCCCACGAAGCCCGAGTGCAGGAAGACGAGGCTCCCAGCGGTCAGGTAGAGAGCCAGCAGGGTAAAGAAGCGCACGGGCTTCCTGCGGAAATACCGGAAACACCGCTGGAACTTGAACCAGAGCTTGGCCATAGCAGGACCATTCCGGACTGGCTCGGGGCTGCCTGGGCTGATGGCTGGGAAGGGGCGTGGAGGGCGTGGCTTCCCAGGACACCTTAAGAATGCAACTCCGAGGAGGGCGTGGTACTCTGGTCCCTCCGCGGAGGAGACACTGTAGCCAGAAAGCAAGCCCAGGCTGGCTGAGGCCAGGGAAATGAGGACAGAGGTTCTGGAGTCCCGAGGTCAACGTGAGCTGCCTGGGGCCAAGAAAGGGGACCTACAGGATTCGGTTTCCTTTTCCCGCATCTCGGTCCTCATCCCGGAGTGTGGCTAAAGAAGAACTCCGGTGAAAAGGACTAGGGGAGGGAGCCCAGCAGCTGCAGATCACTTTGGCCCCTTCTAAGCCCCCTTTGGTCCGTTGAGCCTGGTTAGTTCACTGTGGGCTCTGATGCTGGCCTCTCCTCCAGCTCCAACGGGCGACCAAGCTGTGTGCCACCTTCTGGGGACTCCCGCTGGAAGGCCTCCATCTGGTCAAGCTTCAGGGCACTGGGCTGCCACCTGCAAAACAGCAGTGGACATGGGCATGAGGCCCCCCGCCACCCAAACCCAGAATGTAAAGAGGTCCTGAGCAACCTCAAAGGGGTGTGCGGAGGCCCAGAGAGGGCTGAGGACCAACTGCAACGGAAGGAAGCACCTTGAGAGAAGGCGGCTTGGGTTCCAGGGCTGCAGAGCCTGGTCTCTGCCCCCGGGCACACGGGAACTGGGGTGCTTCCATCTTAGAGGGGATTGAAGTCCGGGGAAGAGCTTGGCCTCACTCAAGCACAAGTTCCTATGCATTATTTGTGTACATCTGTCCCTCACAATCCATAGGGCATTTGGTCCCAGAGAGGTTCAAGTATCTTGGGCGCAAAGGCAGGGTTTGTATAGGCTAGGCACACACCCTCCTAGGGGTTTCCAAACACCTCACATGTCTTGGAACACCTAACACGGATGTCGGTGCTCAAGAGTTGTTACATTGTACTTAAAATAACGGCAAAAGAGGACTTTTCTATACATTCACTATGGACCCTGTGTGTGTGTGTGTGTGTGTGTGTGTGTGTGTGTGTGTGTATTATGAGTGTGTAGTATTTGTGTGTGTGGAGGTCGGAGGTCAATACTGAGTAGCTCCTCACCCCATCCGCCTTGTGTTTTGAGACAGGGTCTTTCCAATACTGACAGCTAATTCGGCAACACTGCCTGGCCAGTGTGCTCCAGGTATCTTCCTGCTCTGCCCTCCCAGTGCTGAGGATCTGGACTCAGGTCCCTTTGCTTGTGTGGCCAGTTCTTTACCAACTGAGCCGTCTCCTCAGCCCTAGACATTCCCCCCCCCTCACTTGTGTTCTGCCCATGGTTGGCTGGATCTGTCTGTAGAAGCTGCCAACAAGGCAGGCCCCAGCTGCTTGCTCCTCTCTTTCTAAACAGGCTTTGTATATATTTGTCAAACAAACATGGGCTGGTGGGTTCCCTAAGTCCAAAGAAAACCGCAGAGACGTTCTGAGCCCAAACTCATTCATATCCCCTCCTCAAGGAAGAGTTAAGGAGGCCAACTGTGTCCCAGCAAGAGCTGAGATGCGGAGATAAAACACACCTCCTGAGGGCGTGCGTTCTAGTGCAGAAATCAAATCCACAGGCCATCGTCTAGAGAGGGAAGCAGGCCTAGGAAGCAGCACATCCATGCCATCAGTATTTGGTGAGGGCCTCCGGGTGGCCAGCTCAGGGCTGAGCCTCCTCCATAGACTGTCTGGTCTGTTCTCTCCTGTCTTACAGGTGAGGGGTGTGGGGGCTTCAGTGAGTGTGTGTGTGTGGGGTAGCGTGAGATTTGAAACCACACCTTTTTGTTTGTTTTAGACAGGGTCTCATGTAGCCCAGGATAGACTCAAACTTGTTCTGTAGCTGAGGCTAGCCCTGAGCTCTTGTTCTTTCTGCTTCTACCTCTCAAGTGCTGGGGTTACAGGTAAGTGCCATCCTGCTTGGTCAAACCACAGCTCTTCCCACGTGTTCCCATGTACTCTGGACACTGCCTGGCAATTCAGAGGTAGCCACGGAACAAAAGAGTCCATTTCTTTCTTGCTACTTCCTCTGGTCAGGGATTCTCCGAGGAGGGTATGATGAGCTCCCGGTTAGGAATTCGAGTTCCCCCTGGAGCTGATGAGAAGTCCTGACTTTCTAGCTAGCATCTCTGTCGTCACAGGCGATCCTGGAGAGTGCTCGTGGGCACACAAAGTTGAGAACCCCGCTTGGGACAATCCATCAGAAGAAAAAACATGATGTAGATGAACTGTTGGGCAGTGCTGTTTCATATTACCACCAGCAGGGGGCGACAGGCTGCTCTCAGCCAAGGCGAGGGGGACCCAACCATCCACCACCAGTGGAAGTGTGGCTCTGGGTAGCCCCTGAAGCCACACAGCAGCATGGGAGCTCCACTGCGGTTTCAGGCGGTGCCTGCCGCCCCACTCATTCAGAAACTCAGCGCTTACTGCACCGACCACCTCCTAGGCACGCAAAACATAAACATCCATGCACTTGTTGCACCAAGCATTCCTCCGTCTGTCCATCCATCACCCTCAACCATCTACCCACCCGTTAATTTACCCACCCACCCCTCCGTCCTTGCGGTCATCTGTTAGTCTGTCTTCTTCCTGCAGTCCACCCACCCATCCATCCCTGCACCCATCCTTCCGTCCAACTCTCCACTCAGCCAGGCACTTCCTGTTCTTCAACCCACATTCCTGTTCAGCCCGGCCAGGCACAGGCCAGGCTCAGCAGGTAAAGGTGATTGCCGCCAAATCGGGCGACGCAAGTTCAGTCCCCAGGAACCCACAGGATGGAAAGAGAGAACTGATTCCTGAAAGCTGTCCACTGACCTCCACATGCATGCTGTGGCATGATGCTACGAAGATGCCCACAGACAGACAGACAGACAGACAGACACACACACACACACACACACACACACACAAATAAGTAAATGTAATTTCAAAAATTTAAAATCTGTTCATCCTGACCGTGTGTGTTAGGAACACAAGAATGAATAAGTTACTCTCCATTTTCAGGGAAGTTTTCGTCAACCAAGGGAGAAAGCAGGCCACCTCACAGTTGCTATGTCAACTAGACAGTGACAGAGCCCTGCAGGGTGTGTATCCCATGACACAGAACAGCAACATATTAACAGTGTTTAATAATCACGTACACGGGCCGCTCCGCACACGCACACGCGCACACACACACACACACACACACACACACACACTCTCATGCACACGCACACTCACATAGACATGTACACTCCCACACTCTGAGTTAGTTCCCACAACGATTCTGTGAAGTTCTGTGTTGTCTCACGGAGCTGAGAACTGAGTCTCAGAGAGGTTAGTTAACTTATCCTGAGACACACAGCTGGTAAGTGGCAGGTGGGCTGTGAGGACCCTAAGACTTTAGGAACGGGACATCTGCCTCTGGCTTTGGAACGATAGGCCCAAGCCCAGGAGAAGAGACAAGTCCTTGCACTGAGGTGCCAGATTGGGGTTTCAAGTGTCGGGAGGTTTGGGGACCCCACCGACCCTGGAGTAGGGGAACCTGTCGCAATGGAGGGTCTACAACTGCCTGGGGAGAGAGGTGGGAGAGGGCTTCCCCAGGGAGCAGCCAGCCTGGGACAAGTAGACAACCCTCTGGGTAAAGGACAGCAGAGGAAGAGCCAGGCCAGGAGGCGGGAAAACAGTGGGCGGAGCCAGACAAGGGTCCTGAGTGCCCTGCTAAGGGCACAGACCTCACCGGGGTTTCATGATCACTACATTTTAGCCTTTTAATTTTTTCGAGGCCGTGTGTGTCTCCATGTAGCCCAGGCTGCCTCAAACTCACCATGAAGTTAAACATAACCTGGAACTCCTGATCTCCCTGCCTTCGCCTCTCAAGTGCTGGGGTTACAGGTGTGCACCACACACCTGCTTTAAGGGGAGCTGGCGATTGAACCCAGGGCTGCCTGCATGCGAGGCAGACGCTCTACCAAGCGAGCTGCATCCTGAGCTGATGCTGCACTCTAGAAGCCAGTGCCTTGTGGGGACTTTTGTGCCATGGAGAGGGGAAGTCAGGAGTCACTCTGGTGCTTTGCGGGTCCCCCTCAGCTCTGTAGATCACAGATCATTAGACCCAAGTGTGGGCCCTGGACAGTCGCTAGCCTGGATTCACAGTGACTTGGAGAGACACCTGTCTCCACCAGCCTTGGGTGACTCGACTCTCCACACCCCTGCTTGTGTTGTTGGAGGAGTGAATGGAAGTGTAGGGAGACAAAGGAAATGCTCAAGGCTGCCTCCCCCCATCCCCCGCTCATCTGTCTCCCCCCCCCCCCCCCCCCCGCTCCTGTGAAGCTGTTTCCTACATCAGGGAGGGACTCACCGTTGGTCCCGGCTGCCATTCCCTCATTGAGGGTGTCTCTGGGGCTGACTCCTTGCTTGTTCCCTCTATGTTCTTCATCGCACCCCACATCTTTCCCCCTAAGTGGTTGCGTGGGCGTCGGGGAACATTTAACCCATCAGCGGCTGGCAGAAGACAGAAAGAGATGGGCAGGAGGGGACAGGGGACCAAAGGAGGAGGGGCAGAGAGCGGGGGGGGGGGGGGGCGGGCTGTGCCACCCCACCGTCGTCGGCGGGAGGGCGCGAATGTGAACTTCTTACCCACACCCTCCTTCCAGGACTAGACGGGAGAGCACCCTGAAGTCTGAAGCCCTCACACTATGTCTTAGCCCCAGCACCTGGGGTACACAGGCCCCCAGGAAACAGCAGTGGAGGGGGAGGGAGAGAACGGAAGGGACCTCCCCTCACCCCAGGCTTCATACCAAGGGCCGCCCAATGCACTCACGGAATAGCCGTGTGTGTGTGTGTGTGTGTGTGTGTGTGTGTGTGTGTGTGTGTGTGTGTGAATCTGGGTCTCTGAGGGGGCAGTGTACTGTATTATTTGTCACTGGGTGAGTCTGGGTGGAGGGAGAAGTCTTTCTGAGTCACAGAACCCCGTCCTCAGGGGAACCTAAGCACTTCTGCCTCCTGGAGCTGCCAGGCCTCCCCCACGCAGTGGCTCTCCCTAAGACTTTGTCTCCCATCCCCTCTTCCCACCTCTCACAGACAGAAACCCCGCTCCAAGGCGTACAGGAGAATTAGCTGTCATTTGTTGAACACCTCCTTTATTCCAGGTGCTGTGGTTAAAGGCCTTACCGACAGGCCTCACATACCCGTCTCTCCCCACAACCTCGGAGGCTCCCCAGCCCACAGACGGTGCCTCCACAGCCCTGCCTGGCCTTCAGCGAACCCTCTCCCCTCTGTCTCCATTCACTCAAATCACGCCAGGGGACTCTATCGCACTGATGTCCCCCCACACACACACCTTGGTCGCTACAGTGTCTAAACGTCCCTGGGCTGCGTTTTTCTCTCCATGAGGTGTGTCAATCACAGAGAGATGGTGCACAGGGCAGGGGTTGGCCCTCATGGAGGGCGGGTTCTCATGCTTCCTCCCTCCCCTCCCCATTGAAGGAGACCTCTGGGGTCTCGGTGTCCTCGGTGTCTTCCTGGGACAGGAAGCCCTTGAGTGACTGCGTGTAGATTATTTTTTTTTTTAATAGTAGAAGCGACGTAGGGGTTGAGAGGCCAAGCAAGAGATGGGTGCTGGCTGGGGTAGGTAGGCCGGCCCCACCGAGAGGGAAACCAAGAGGCTGTCCACCCTGTAGCTCCTTCCTCTGAGAGCAAAGGGTCTCCCTCCACGTTCTTGAGGGAGACTGCAAGGAAGCTTGTAGGCTGGGAAGGATCTGGGGCTTCCTTTCCTACCCTCCCCCCAGAGCCTGACTGGGGGGGGGGGGGTCAGAGGCAGTTGAGGGAGGCATTAGACAGGTCCAGGGACCAACTAAACCTATGACCAAAGTTTCTCCAACAAATAGATGCTGAGAAACTTGGCTGGTGAAAGCTGATGTCTTCCTGGTGTTGGGGAGGAGCCCGTCTGGGCCACCTCTGTCTTCATCTCTGATCTCGCGACAGCACAGACCACCGGGAAGATGAATGTCCCCAATGCTCACCCAGGAGTGTGCCTCCCAGGGGCTGTCTCCATCCAGTCTGGACATTGTCTCACAGACCCTGGCTTCATCTCATTGTGCTTTTAGAATTTAATCTATTATTCGTGTGTGTGTGTGTGTGTGTGTGTGTGTGTGTATGTGCGCATGTGCGCATGTGCAATGGTGCTTGTGGAGATCAGAGGGCAGCTTTCTTAGTTCTGTTCCTTCCACTGTGGGGTCCAGGAATTGAAATTGGGCTGAGAGGCAAGCACTGAGCTATCTGGCTTATCCCTCTTTGGAGATAAGGTCTCATGTAGTCCAGGCTAGCCCCGAACTCCCTATGTACCTGAGGATAGCCTTGGACTCCTGATCCTCCTGGGTGCTGGATTACAAGTGTGTCCCATCATGCCCAGCTTGTCAGTCTTCCCTATAATTCTGTGTAGCACTGAGACAGAGGTGAGGAAAAAACTGAGAATCTTGGTTCTCGCCATTGTTTACCCAAAACTTCAAATAAATACGTTTCCCTTCGCCAGTTTCTGTTTCACAGCTTCTTTGGAAACCAGGGGAACTGAGGCAGCAGCTGAGATCTAGCGTTCTCTCCCA
Organism: Peromyscus maniculatus bairdii; assembly: GCF_049852395.1. Taxonomy (NCBI): domain Eukaryota; kingdom Metazoa; phylum Chordata; class Mammalia; order Rodentia; family Cricetidae; genus Peromyscus; species Peromyscus maniculatus. The sequence continues at coordinate 3,721,518 of NC_134874.1, read as the reverse complement.
TCTGATGCAGCCACCGTTACTGTGGAAATCTGGGGAGTCCCTGTTCAAGGCCATACGTTACCAGGGAAACCGGGTCCCTTTTGGATTCTTAGTCTTATTAATAAAAGAATTTTAAAACAGACTCCGAAGGAAGCCCGGGGACAATTGCAGTAATGTCTGGGAGAAAAACATCAGGGCAGGCAAGCTGTGAATCTTGGCAGCTGCCTGGAGGAGGGAGATGGGAAAGAGGAAGAGAGAGAGCCCTGTCCTTTTAAGTCAGGGTCCAAGGAAGCCGGCAGGTCCGGGAATGCAGGACAAGCATCACAGGGCCGAAGAAGAGTGGGACAGAGAAAGAGTGAGAAAGCCCACTGAGTCTGGGAATGAAGGCCCAGGCTTTTGGCCAGTGTCTGGAAAGATAGAAAGAGAGAAAAGAAAAAACTTCCACTTTCCTGAGTTGGGGTGCCATGTGGTAGAAGCCTTGCATCTGCAAGCATCCCTACCACAGGAGGGCCGTCTGGGATGGAAAAGTACATGGTAGCGTTGGGGAATAATTATTCCTCTCCTTGATGGCTCAACGTCCATGGGGAGAGGGGTCTATTCCCAGTGCCCTCCTTGCCTGCTAACCACCTAGCACTGTGGTGCTCCTCAGGCCTCCGCCGGAGCTGATATCCCAGGTCCCTCCAGACATCCAGCGACATGAGGTGTAAATGCCTCCTGCTACCCAGCAAGAAGCCGACCTGAGAGAAAGCACACTGTGTGATCCCAACCACGAGATCATCTGGAAAAGACAGGAACAGGAAAGGCGTTGTCTGCAGCTTGGGGTGGCAGGGAAACAAGCTGGTGGAGCTCAGGACTTTGGGGGTGATGATTCAACCCCTCTGATACTGTAATGACACCTACATGTCACGCACGCGATGTCTAGAACCACAGAGCACATGACACGGAGAGAAGCTTCTGACCCTGTGAAGGAAGCATGTGCAGAGGGCCACAGGCCTGGACCCACTGGTGTTGATAGCGTGGGCAGGGGGTCTGGCCCCCACTGGTGGTGACAGTGTGGGCAGGGGGTCTGAACCCCATTGGTGGTGACAGTGTGGGCAGGGGGTCTGAACCCCATTGGTGGTGACAGTGTGGACAGGGGGTCCAGGGGGTCTGAACCCCATTGGTGTTGACAGTGTGGGCAGGGGGCACTGTGCCTTCCAACTAACTGCTGCTTCAACAAATACAATCATCTGCACATTAAGCTAACCATGGTTGTCAGTAACTCACTGCACTTTTCGAACAGCTAGGAGAATGGGTTTGAGTGTTCTAACACAAGGACATGACAGATGTCTCAGGCAGTAGATGGGCTGGTCCCTCCGATCCCCTCATCATCACACATCTCACACACGGACTGAACCATCACCTTGTGCCGCATAACACACACCATCATGGTGGCCGCGATTGAAAGAGTTTGTAACGGGTCATGTGCTTGTGTCCGAGAGAGCGTGGTCGCGTGCTTGCAGGCTCCGTGCTGGGATAGTAAGAGAAACTGAAGAAAGGGAGGGACGGAGGAGAGAACAAGCCAGGAAGCTGTGTCCTGTCCGGCGGTTCCGATGACCCAGCTGAGGCACAGTCCCCATCTGGGGTCCTCTCCACCAGGCAGCTGGCTGCCTTCTGCAGCCCAGATCATTCCCTTACCCACGAGGGAGACTTGTAAAGCAGGGCCCTGGGCCCCTATCATTAAGCCATCTGGAGTCATCGCTCTCCTGCAGGCGCTGCTGTGTCGCGGGTCAATTAGTGCTCATTTGCATAGGCATCCTTAATAGGCTGCTAATTGTCAGGGGGATAATGGATGGTTCTGTTCATGGGCAGAATGTTTATCCAGGGGCCAGACCCGCGGGGGGTGGCAGCGCAGGGGGAAAGAGAAAGGAGGGGACCTGGAGACCAGAGGAGGCGCCACGCGAGGGAGGGATGGATGGAGCCCTCTCTGCTTGAGCTGAGGCCGCCTCATCATCTGGAGCTTCCCTGTGCTCAAGTGTGCTACTCCAGTCTACTCTATTAGAATAACTGGGAGGCACAAGTACCACGGGGAAGCCTTGGGCCCAGAAGGACCTTCTGGGAAGGTCTGTAAGCTGAGACCTCCGGAGAAGGTCCCCAGCAGGCGGGCACCATGCAGCATGTACTGACTGGATACTGGGACAGGAGTGGGTCCATCTTGCAGAGGCTGTGCCTCAACTCTGCCCCTCCCTCTTCCTAAGGGAGACCACACAGGGTGGAGGAGGGGGCTCTAAGGTCCCTTCTGGGGCCGGACTGTGTCAAGCCTTAGCTGCCCTGCATGGAGCCAGGATGCACATGCCCCTCTTGGTAGGGCTCCGATCTGTGACCACAAAGCCTGGGACATTCAGTGTGGCCTTTCGAAGGATACCTCCATTGACCTGTGTCAGCCCAGACAGCTGGCAGGGACCCTCGGAAGAGGGGCTTAAGGGCCATCGAGGACCATCACTCTACTTCCAGAAATCACACCACCCTCTCTAGTCAGCGGCATCTTCCCTGGAGTGAGGAACACGGAGCTGGGGATGGACCGCCCAGCAAAGTGGCATTCTCTAACAGAAGGGGAAACCGAGGCTTAGGGAATCCAGAACGACACGACCTCTGTCCCTGTGAGATGCCTGACGCAGTCTGGGACAGGACTAGTGTTCAGTGATGTCGGCTCTTGTCATCACTGTCCCAGAGGGCAGGGCACTCTTAGGAACCAGCTAGGACAGGCCGGATGATTGGAGGACTCAGAGAGTCTAACAGAGTGACCCAGGGTCATGTAGCTAGGCCAATCCCAAGTTAGCTCCAGAAACTGCCACCCTGTGTCCACACCACTCTTGGTCAGCTCCTTCTAGCCACAACCACCAGCAAACTGCCACTCGTGGCCACACCCGGTTAGGCTCTAACTTGGGAACAGTGGCTGCTTCCACTAGAAACCCTTACCCAGAGAGGAATTTTCCACTCAGAATCATCTCTGGCTCAGTCTGGTGTCCCTGCCCGGGAGTGTGCACTGGGGGGAAGCCTCTCTGAACCCCCAGGGGCTCCTCAAGGCCAGGTCCTCTTTCTTCAAGAACACCAGCTCAGAGCCGGACTCAGAGACAGACTTACATCCCATCTGCACTAGAGGGAGGGCTACCTGATCTCCAGGTCGGATGGGGGAACTGAGGCCAGGAAGGGGAGAGCGAGGGCCTCTGTGGTACCTCCTCTAAGGCCCAGGCCTCTTGTTGGCTGTAGGCCTTGTGCCCCCAGGAAGGAAGCATAGCAAACCCTGCCCATGGCAGACCTATGGCAGTGTGGACCTTCGTCTCCCCCATCAGGGCCTCTCCAGGGGTCTCCACAGTGTTTTGATGCCCCCTTGATCAATGAGAAAGCCAACCTACTTGATGGAGGTAGAGCCAATAAGCAGCAATGCTCTCAGATCCAGGTTTGTGCGACTCTAGAACCTTCTGCCCACTGCTGACCTGCCCCCCCCTCCCCAGTCTGAGGGAAGAGTATGGTGACCAGAATCCTTCAGACTCAGGGAGCCTTTCTGCTTTGTGTGTTCAGAGCCCATGCAGGGAATGAGGACTTCCCAGAAGGCACAGAGGTCCCTGACCCTTGTGTGGTTGATATATTATGTACCCCAATAAACTTATCTGGGGGTCACAGAACAGAACAGACACTATAATAAACATAGAGGTCAGGCAGTGGTAGCACATGCCTTTAATCCTAGCATTTGGGAGGCAGAGATCCATTCGGATCTCTGTGAGTTCAAGGCCACACTGGAAATAGCCAGGCATGGTGGCACACAACTTTAACCCCAGCACTTGAGATCTCACATCTTATTTGGGAAAAATACACGCCTTTAATCCCAGGAAGTGATGGCAGAAAGCAGAAAGGTATATAAGGCCTGAGGACCAGGAACTTTAGCTTTTTAAGCTTTTAGCAGCAATTCAGCTGAGATCCATTCAGATGAGGACTCAGAGGCTTCCAGTCTAAGGAAACAAGATCAGCTGAGAAGTTGGCAAGATGAGGTTGGCTGTGACTTGTTCTGTTTCTCTGATCTTTCAGCGTTCACCCCAATACCTGGCTCCGGGTTTGTTTTTATTATAAGACCTTTTAAGATTCCTGCTACACCCTTGGGCATCTTCATCATAACCTTCAGTGGCTGGAAGGGCTCTAGGACATCTAGTGGAAAGGTGTCCACTGTCCTCCCCCATGATAACCACAGGCAGGAAGAGAATGTCCCCTGGCTCCTCTGTCAATCACCTGGACATCATCATGGGAAACAGTGCCCAAGCCCCTCATGGCACACTCCATGCCTGCCCTTCCCTGACCCCAGCACAGACCTATGGCACTCTACCCTGTATTGTCCCTCCTCAATCTCAGCATAGACGGGGGTCCTGAACCCCACTTTATACACCAGGAACAGCGGCTGCTGCCATTTGCCCCAGAAACCTGGTTAGTGCTGGAAGCTTCAAACTAGATTCTCCGGCTCTTGGGAGTTGAAACTGAACCGCCAGCTGGAGCCTGAAGCCCCCAGGCCAGGTTCCTGCTCCTCTGAGGCGGCTGGTGCCGACCTGAGCTGTTAGCATCACAGGATGGTTGCCCACAGCCCGGCCCACACCAAACAGCATCATTTCCCTCCCGAGGGATGCAGCTGTAGGCATAGTTGCTGACCTGCCCTGGGGAACAAGCCTGGGCTCGTCTCTCAATGCACACGGCTTTTAGCTCAAACTCCACCTCAGGTTTTACCCAGCTTTCAATCACTGACTCTATCGGGGTTCGAGGCTGGGGGTCCTCGTTTGCAGGACCTTGTACTGAGGTGGCTGGGGTCTACCAGCTGGCAGTGGGCTCTCTGATTGGGACATTCAAATTCTGGTTCCTTCTGTGTCAAGGTCGAAGCTCCCCGGGAGACGGTCACACCTCAGTGCCTCCCAGAGACTGGGGAGAAAGACACACCCATGAATTATATATTTCCAGCCATCTCCAAATTGCTCAGCAATTACAGAACACCACAGGCAGTCCCAGAGGCAGGAGCCTCCCTTGTGGGCTGAGACGCAGCTGGACAGGAGAGACCTCACCAGCCAGGCTGGGTTAGGAGTGAATTTATGGTTGCTTTTTCTTTTCCACACTAAGTTGTGCTTTGAAAAATACAAGGGAGCTGTGTGAGAGCTCTTCAAAATGATTGGTATTATTTATTTTTTTATTTTTTTATTTTGTGTGTGTGTGTGTGTGTGTGTGTGTGTGTGTATGTGTGTGTGTGTGTGTGTGTGTGTGTGTGTGTGTGTGTGTGTGTGTGTGTGTCACAGTACATGCACGGAGAGGAGGTCACAGGACACCCTGAGTTGGCTCTCTCCTTCCATCATGTGGGTTCTGGGGATCAAAATCATATCTTCAGATTTGACATCAAGTGCCCTTAGCAGCAAATCCATCCTGTCAGCCATTGCGTGAGCTTTGTTGCCAGTTAGAATGGAGTTTGAATCTTGGCTCTGATCCTCGGGAGCATGAAAGAACACGGAGGCCATTTAAGGCATCACGGCTGCAGGGGATGAGAACACCGGTCCCACCCCACCAGCCTGGTTGTGGAGAGGGTTGGCTGATACAATGGGTGCAAATTGCTTAGCAGGGGCCAGGCATGTTAAGGTGGTGGGTCCTTGGATACCATGCCTGGGTTGCAGGAAGTAGCCCAGACACCAATGGCAGAAAGGCAAGAGAATGGCAGGAACCCTTATCTCTCCACGCCTCCACTTTCCAAGCTTGATAGCCCACGGCTACCCCATGGCCAGATAGTCCCTGCCTGGGCACAGCGGAAGGCAGGGCTGGGTCAGAGGTGAGAGCTGGAGGAGATGCCTACTTGTCTCTCAGTTTATTTGAATTAAAAAAGAAAAAAAAAAGCGCCATCCGTTTCCAGCCCCAGCATTAATAAGCTGCTGCTGAACACGTTCGAAATTTAAATTTAGACAAACATCCCCCCACATAAACGCTCACCACCCACACACCCCCAAGAATAAATCCACCCGGTGAAGGGGAGACGTCTGTGTGGTTACATGCTGGGGGTGAGGGAATGGGGAGAACTGGAGGGTGCCAGAGGCTCCTGGGGATGGGGAAGTGGCTCCCTGTCCTTGATGGTGGCGTTAAATGTTGCTGTCAGGAGCACAGGACTAGGGAGTCTGCCCTGTAGGGCTAGGCCAATGGAGGGGAAGGCCAATGGGTCAAGGCTGGTGGGTGGAACTGACTCCCCTACTGCAGAAGCTGCAAGCCTCTCTGAGTTACTTCCTGTCTACAAAGGAAGTGGTCTCAGACATACAGCTATAGGCTTGCCCATGACCTGTAGTCACCCTGGCCCACACCAGAAGAGCCTTGCCTGGGTTCTGTGCCTGTTGCAGCTTCTTGTCATGTTTACTACAAGACGAGGTAGATACTATCATCTCACACTGTCTCCTGCAAAATGTCAGCTGCCCACAAAGGACTGTGAGGGCATGTGGAGGTTCCGGGCAGGGCCTCAAGTTGTAGCCTTTACCTCGTCCCATTCTACCTTCAAGGTCATTCTATGGCTGTGTGGCCTCGGCCAGGTAGATTGCCCTTTCTGGGTCCTTCTTTGCCAACAACAAAACACTACCCTACATATTCCTAGTTCTTACCTACTGTTCCCCTCCTATAGTCAAACTACATTTCACTCGTTCATTCAAGCAGCGGACTTTCAGTACCAGCCTCATAAGCAGGTCAAAGTTTGCCATGGGGTACCGGCCTGATGTGGAGGTTTTTCCACCAGGGAGGGTTCATCATATCATATATCATCTCATGGACCCAACACCTGCTTCACTCAGAGACCACCTCATCCTTCCGGCCCCACTGTGGGTCAGGAGCCTCGCCGGCTGGCTTGTTCTCTCCACACTGAGTGCCTGCTGCACATCAGGCTGTGGACCCAGAGCTCAAGCAGATGTGGCCCCTGGCACCAGGAAGCTGGGAAGCTGGTGTCTTTGTCGTTTCGGACTTGGGGTGGGTACTGGTTTAGTCTCACCTCACTTCAGCTTTCAGAGCCTCAAAATACACGATGTCCAACATTGAAGATGAATCTGTAAGGCAGTTAGTGTCCCCATTACAGCGGTGAGAAACTGAGGCTCCCAAAGGTCAAGGGACTTGTTTAAGGTCATGTAGCTCATTGGTACAGAGCCAAGACTTCAGCCTGGGTTCGTGTGTTGTAGAATATTGTTTTAAGGTGTGTTACTTTTGTTTATGTTGCATTTGTTTAACTCTGAGAAGCTGTGATACTTTGCCTGTCTAAAACACCTGGTGGTCTAATAAAGAGATAAACGGCCAATAGCAAGGCAGGAGAAAGGATAGATGGGGCTGGCAGGCAGAGAGGATATATAGAGGGAGAAATCTAGGAGGAGAAAAGAGAAGTAGCCAGAGAAGGAGGAGGACTTCAGGGGCCAGCCACCCAGCTACACAGCAAGCCACGGAGTAAGAGTAAGATTTACAGAAGTAAGAGAACAGGAAAAGCCCAGCGGGAAAAGGTAGATGGGATAATTTAAGTTAAGGAAAGCTGGCTAGAAACTAAGCCAAGCTAAGACCTGGTGTTCATAATTAAGAATGAGCCTCTGTGTGTGATTTATTTGGGAGCTGGGTGGCGGCCCCCCAAAAGAGTTAAAGCAAACAACACCTGTGTGTGTGTATCGTATGTGTGGTGTGCATATGTTGTGTGTGAGTGTGTGTATGATGTGTGTGGTGTGTATATGTTGTGTGAGTGTGGTATGTGATATATGTGGTGTGTACGTGTTGTGTGAGTGCATGTGTTGTGTGTGCGATATATGTGTGTATGTGTGTGTTGTGTGTGTGTGACCTCCTCCCTCTCCTAGCACCCAATCTCCAGTTTCCATAGGAAAGGCACTTCAGAGGTAAGCACCACCACCCCCCTCCGGCTCAGGAGTCACATCTCTAGGGATCCTGGTGGGCTGTGTGAGCACACCATTCCTAAAGGAAGCCTGGTGCCAGCTCCAGGCCCCAAGTGCAGCCTGTGTACACAGCAGGGTGGTCTCTAAAGCCGCCTTGTCAGAGGAAGATGTCTAAGCTAAGCGCTGGGTTCCATTTGTGAGCGTACTTAGGGATTTTTTCTTTTGTTGTTGTTTTTGAGGGAGTCTCATTATATAACCCAGGCTGGGCTTGAACTTTGTTTTGTTTTGTTTTGTTTTTTCCCCCGAGATGGGATTTCTCTGTGTAGTTTTGGTACCTGTCCTGGATCTCTCTCTGTAGCCCAGGCTGGCCTCGAACTCACAGAGACCCACCTGGCTCTGCCTCCTGAGTGCTGGGATCAAAGGCATGCGCCACCACCACCCAGGTGTCCTTGAACTCTTGATCCTGCTGCATCAGCCTTCTAAGTGCTGGGGTCACAGGGTCTGTCCTCACACCTGGCTCTAACTTAGTCTTTTGAACCAACCCAATGAAGTTCCCTTAGAATCTCCAGGGTGGGTGCAAAATGGGGATTCTCAAGCCCTAGCAAACCTAGCACCCTCTGGGAGGTCACGGAGAACCGAGGCCGCTGCGGATCCCACACTATGTGGCCAGCCTCATATCTCTACGGGGGCGCTTTGACAGGAGACCTAAAGCATGCATTGAAGGTCTGAGACCACTGAGGACCAGGGCTGAGATGGAGCCCGGCTGCTCCACGGCACGTGCCCTTGACCACTGTCCTCACCCAGGCTCTGCTGAGTGACACCGGGATGGCAGGGAGCCACAGCCAGCTCTTTAATTAAAGCCATGACGAGAAAACATCAAGGTGGCTAAAACAGACCTAGTAAACTCAGTGAGGGGAGGCTGCGAAGTGGGTGGGGCTTCCGGTCACGATGGTGGAGATGAAGAAGGGAACAGAGCCCCTCTGGAAAAGAGCAAGGTTGTTGCTTACGATGTTAGAGATGTCCACTTACTTCGATAACTATCTCCCTCCTTGGTTGCTAACCTGAGAGAAGCCCACATGCTTACAGCAGAACCCGAATTCAGATGCAGAGAGCGGTTATCCCCGCCCCCCCAACCCCCACCCTGGTCCACCGCCCCATCCCAGGCAAGTGGACCCAAGGTGGTGAGTGTGTGCTCAGGAGAGCACTACTCAGTGCTTGAAACTGTGGCTACACAGACAGCCAACCCTGGTGAGTCACACAGGCTAGAGTCCGAGGACTGTAGAAGCCCATTTCTGTGGCATTCCGGAAAAGGTAAAGATCAGTGATCCTCAGAGCCCAGCATGTGGAGTGTCGGGGTGGGGAGGTGGCGGGGGCTGAACTCTTGTGTTCTTTGATTTTGGAGCAGGGTGCTGAGTTATATGCATTTGTCAAAGCTCACAGAATTGCAGACGAAACCAGGTGGATGTTACCATAGGCAAATTATACTTGAAAGAAAGAAAGAAAAAAACCTAGCTCAGTAACAAGGCACGGTTCGTGTTTCCCACTTGGCCAGCTGCCTCCCCATGGAAGTAGGGTTAACATCTGCCTACTCACTTATCCGGGCCCCTGAGAGGCTCATCTGGAGCGCTGGGCGGGCTCCAGGGAGCACCTGGATTCCCGAATGACCCCAGCTCCTGCCTTCTCCTCTCCCAGAGCTGCGCTGTGCTCCGGGTTATTTTGCTGTGAGCGGCACCAGCCACGGAGCTGTTTCTCGGCAGGCGGCCGCCAACCCCCTGCCGTGTTTACATGAAAACACATTTGCACAGGGTTTTGTTTTTTCCATTTGCCTCCGCAGCCAGGATCCTAGGAAGCCTGGGGCGGCCTGATTATCCAGCTGGAAGCAGCTGACGGGAGAAAGCTGCTGGAGCGGGCCAACCCAGGTAAGCGCTTATCGGAAGTTCAGGTGCCCGGGGCCTCTATGGAGAGGGCACAGGAGCTGGCAGTGGGCGCTTGTGTGGTGTCTGTGCACACACAGGCATTTCTCAGCCCACAAGGCATCGAGGGGGAGGGGCTGCGATGTCCTATACCTCGCTTGCAGGATGTTCAGCACGCTTGTTGGCTCTGCCTTCGAGGAGCCTCTCCCCCCCCCTAGTCAGGAGGACCCAGCGTCTCGGTAGATATAGTTACATGTCTTCTCCCTGAGGGTCTCCCGTTGTGAATCGCACCAGGAAGGTTCCCGTGAGCTCAGCCCAGCCTCGGTCCCCCTCCCTCCACCCTGGGACAACCATCCGCTGTACTGGGCTCCACATTTGAGCAGAGGTGATGGTTAATCTCGATTGTTCACGGACAGGATCCGAATCCCTTGGATGGAACCAGCTGGGCACCATTCTAGACTGTGTTCAGTGAGGTGGACCCCACGGCGGAACCGCCCCGTGGGGGCCTGGGTCACACTGAAGAGGAGAAAGCCAACTGAGCGCCGGTCTTCATCTCTCTCTGCTTCGGGAGAGATGCTGGCTGTCGGTGGAGCGGCAGGACCGGGAGAACATCTAGATATTTCTGTCTCCAAGTCGAGAAGCACTGTAGACACGAACCACTGGCTTCCAATCGTGCCTGTTGGCTAGACTAGCACAGGCCCTGGGTGACAGCTCACCAGCACAAGTCCCCACCAACCGCCCGTTACCTGGCCTCCTGTGGTGGCTCCAGCCGCCCTGGCCGAGGGCTTGGCTGGGCTACTAGGGTTCGTGATTGTTGACATCACCGTCACCACCGACAACACCACGGACAATCATTATCCATTATCCGTATCACCACCATCGCCATCGCTTTGACCAACATCAGCGACATTTTCACTGTCATGACCAGCAGTTCATTATCACTGTCATTACTGCCACCATCATGGTTGACATCATCAGTGTCACTATCAACATCACCATCATCAGCATCCACAACATCACAGTCATTGTCAACATCACCGTCATGGACGACATCATCACCCCGTCAACACATCACTATCTACGTCATCAATGTCAACATCGTCACTATGACCACTGTTGTCATCGTCAATATTATTGTCACCATCAACATCGTCACAGTCATCATCAACCGGTCACTATTAATATCATGGTCAACATCACCATCATCGTCGTCGTCGTCGTCGTCAGCATTGGCACGGACATTTACATCATCCCTCATCCTGTCCGTTGTCCTTATTGTCACCTCATCCTCTGTCGTCCTGTGTGTGTATGCAACACGGAGCTGCTTGTCAGCACTCAGCAATACATTGTGTCTGAACCAATCACTAACACACGTGGGAAGGCCAGGTAGGCAGGTGGTTCTTGTGTGGAAGTCATGCAGACACCCATGCACCTCCACCCAGCACATTTCCTTTGGATGGAGACAACAGAGAATGCCCTGGGGACAAGGAAGCACGCTGCCCCGCCAGCTCCACGGAGTTTAGTTCTCCCTTCCTGGCACAGGGGTGCTGTGTCCTTAGCTTCTTGGCCTCCCTTTGGAGAAGCGTCCAACTAAGATAAGCCCTCTTGGGTCTGGAATGTTCCCCCACAGAAAGCGTCTTGTGTGTGGCACTCCAGCGCTCCCACTAGCAATTGTAATGGTCTCTGGGAGACAGGAGACTTCTGGGCAGAGCTGCAGGTGTGCTCTCTGGCTTCCTGTCCTGTCTTCCTGGGCGGCTGCCTCTCCACGACTTCCTCAGTCCCTCGCCTTGTCCTGTTCCTTCACATGATAAAGCTCCTCAGGCCGGCAACAGGATGCTGGCAATGGGGGTTCCTATGCAGATGTCTGTATGTGAGGGAGGCTTGGGGCTGCTGGGCTTTCACAGACAGTTCAGGAAGCTGCTTCCTCCCAGTTCACACTGGTCTATTAAACTTGACCTTTCTGCTGAGGCCCGTGGACAACTGGATTGTTTGGGTCTGTGCTCAGCAGCTCTGGGGACACTAGCGTGTGCGGAGCTGGCGCCTTTATTCAACTAGTATTGAGCTGCAGGCAGGCAGAGACTGGGCACGGAGCTGGAGGAGAGGGTGAGTCGAATTCTAGCTCCGAGTCTTTGTTGTTGTTATTTCTTTTGATACCGGGGTTTTGCTCTGTAATCCAGCAATCCTCTTGCCTCATCCTCCCAGGCTTGGGGATTTACGGCATTCACCTCCAGCCGGCAGCCCATCTCCCTCACACAGTGATGCCTGGCTTTGCTGTTTGTTATGCGGCTGCCTGGATTTCTTTCTTTGCTGAGCGCAGCCCCCGAGTCAATCAGTTCCACGATTATCTAACACAGACCACCCCAGATGGAGTCTAGTCCCGTTATCCCACTTGACAGACAAGGAAAGAGGGCTCAGTGAGGGGGTAACCGCCCAGGGGCACATGGAGAATCTAGATGGGTCTGGAGTCCCAGGAAGTGGAGTTACAGAGAGGGAGTTCCCGGCCAGCCTGGGGATGGGAAGTCAGGCTGAGACCTAAGAAGTCTCAGAGACCTGAGAGGTGCACGGAGACACCTGACAGATGTGGAGCAGGACAACCTGACAGATGTGGAGCAGGACACGCCCGAGTAGGAGCCGATGCAGAGGTGGTGACTGTGAAGGGGACTTTCATGTCACCGGGCTCCAGCTCAGCAGCATGGAGTGAGGTCTCAGGCAGGGCTGCTGCCTCCATCCAGGTCCATGTCTCCACACCTCTCTGCTCACCCCTCATCCCCTCATCCCTTTACCTCAGGAGCCTGGAGCTGCATCCAGCTAAGCTAAACCAGGCTTCCACCAGAACCCAAAATAGCTACAGCTTCCAGGTGAAATTAGTGCAGAACACTGGCCCATTCATCACTCTGACTTCCCGTCTTCTTATTTTCAGGCAACATGGCCCTGGAGACGAGGAGTGTGTGTGTGTGTGTGCGTGCGTGCGTGTGTGTGCGTGTGCATGTGTGTGAGTGTGCATGTGGTATATATTTCTGTGTGAGTTGTGTATATGCATATATGTGTGCATGTGTGTGGTATACGTGTGTTTCTGTGTGTGTATGAGTGTGAGTGTGTGTGTGTTGCTGGATTTTTGTCAGAACCTCAGACTGAAGCCCGCCCCCCTCCCCCCTTACCCCTCTTCACTTCCCAGGTCTCCAGCCAGCGGAGCTTAAGCAGAATTGACTTCACACTCGGGTCAGCACAGCCCATCTCCCCTGCCCACCATGGCCATTAGAGACTTGGCCTGGGAGAATTGGGTTCCCAGCGTCTTGTGGATGGGGGCACCTGGGAAAGGTGAGCCTCGGCTCCATGCAGGCAGCCAGAGCCTAGGGGAAGTAGGGATGCGATGTGAGAAACTGAGATTTGAGTCCGGATCAAGTCACAGCTGAAGGAAGATCCTGGTGGGTGTTGGTGTCCATGAGTCAAAATAAATGATTCTCTTTTCAGAAAGCTGTTCTCAGACCAATTTCAGCACAGAGAATCCTGCCTGGGTAAGGGGTGCTGCCGATGGCCTCCCAGGCTTCCGAACACTCTGGGTAACATCCAGGACATGGAAGAGAGTGGAACTGGAGGATTGTTTCTGGGCATTCTGAGACAAAGATTTAGGATGGCCACATACCCAAGAGGTGACATCAGATCCACAGGGCATTATGTCAGCTCAGGGCTTCCTCAAGAGACAGCTGTCATAACCACCATTCTTGCCTGATACCTGCCTACCCATCATCATGTTTTTCCGAGTCACCTCGGGTTTAACAGCCCTGTCTGCAAGCAAGTTACAGAGTGTGTGAATGTCACAGCGCTGGTCTGGCATTTATTTAACCTTGGCAGGATCCCAAGGGCAGTAAACACTCCTGGGAATGGGTTTGGCTCAGGCTGTCCTGGGAGGGTCCTTGACGGACAGAGCCATAGCTTCGCTGCCTGCTCAAGAGTTCAGCCCTCCTCCTGCATCCACCCCTTGACAGTGGATTCACGAGAGACGGCATCTCACAAAGACGTCAGGGCAGAGCCAGGATGCAGAGGCAGGTGCCAGGATGACCGTGCTGTATAAGCATGGGGGTCCAGGTTCAGAGAGGTAAATCTGCCTGTCCGATGCGGTGAAGCTAGGCAAGCAAGCATTCAAGTGCAGACCCTACCTACGCAGGGCCAAACATGTCAAGAGAACAACAGGCGCAGACGTCACCTTGCCAGGACTGATTCCAGTGTGAATAAACCTCCGTTCACAAAGCGAGGGGAGCATTCACTTTGAACCTCCTCGATTCATCAATTAATTGGGAGGAGGGCCCTGACTTCTCGCTGACAGATCTTTAACATCCCCCAGCCTCAGGCTCAGAGCCCCAGCCTGAAATGTTTGCCGGAGCCAATGCGCTCTGCCTGCCTTTGAATGTATATACTGATTGGCCTCTTTAGGGAAAGGCATGTTGGTTTCATAGTTTCAGGTAAGTTAACTTCCAAATAAGCAATTGTTTGGTTAAAAAAAAAAAAAAGTGATTCGATGGAAAGAGAGACGCAACCGTAGGAGAAAGCCGGTGTGCTCACGGCTTTCATCTGGGAAGCTGGACCACCCCGTCCCACGCCCAGCAGAACTCCAAACTATTGCCTCATCAACCCAGCAATGAAAGGTCCAACGCGGAGATAACAGAGCTGGCGAGGCGAGGAGACGGCTCACTTCTCCCTCACTCTGCCCCAGGCTCCACGTTAAGGCCCGAACCGCACCTGTTCGCTATGGCTGGCCACCAAACATCACAAACTGAGTGGCTTACAGCCTCTCCTCCCTGAGCTCGCTCTGTGGGGTTGGTTCCTCTGAGGGCATGAGGAAGGGTCTGCGCCAGGCTTGCCTGACTTTGCAGGTGTCACCAGAAAACCGGTAGCCATCCCCCTCCCCTCACGCCTGCCTTCATCTCTGCATGCTGGTCTCCTTCCTGGGTCTCTTTGCCCGTCATCTTACATCCATTTTTTAAATTGACAGTTTCATACATGTATATAATATCTTGCCCCGTTCCTACCCCTTCTCCCATGGACCCTTTCTTCCCAACATGTCCATCACACTTCCTATGCCTTCTTTTTGGGTGATACCCACTGACTTCAAGCAGGGTTGCTTGCAGAGGTGCGGGTAGAGGTTATTTCCTGGAGTAGGGAAGCTTACCAGTGGCCACACTTCTCCCCTAGCAACCACGAACTGCCAATAGTCCCTCAGGAAGGGGCGGGGTCTTGTATACTGGCTGCTTGTGTGTGTCAACTTGACACAAGCTAGAGTCATCAGAGGGGAAGGCACCTCAGTTGAGGAAATGCCTCCATGAGATCCAGCTGTAGGGCATTGTCTCAATTAGTGATTGATGGGGGAAGACCAGCCCATGGTGGGTGGTGCCATCCCTGGGCTGGTAGCCCTGGGTTCTATAAGAAAACAGGCTGAGCAAGCCATGGGGAGCAAGCCAGTAAGCAGCACCCCTCCATGGCCTCTGCATCAGCTCCTGCCTCCGGGTTCCCACCCTGCTTGATTTCTTGTCCTGACTTCCTTCAGTAATGAACAGCAATGTGGGAGTGTGAGCTGAATAAACCCTTTCCTCCCTAACTTGCTCTTTGGACATGGTGTTTTTGTCGCAGCCACAGAAACCCTAAGACAAGTTTGTACCAGCATGGTAGTGGTATTGCTGTGACAAACCTGACTGTGTTTTTGGGAGGATTGTGGAAGGACTTTGGACCTTTTGGCTAGAAAAGCCATTGAGTGTTAAGAGCTCAGTGAGCTGTTCTGTGGGAACTTGGGAGATAAGAATGTTGAGAACAGTGCAGATGATGGAGGCCTGGCTCATGACGTTTAAAGACTCTATCAGGGCCATTTGTTATTTTGAATTAAGATTCCGTGGTCCTGGTCAGCTGGGGCTGAAGAATCAGCTGTGATTAACAAGATACCAGAACCACTAAAGTGAAACTTTGCTGGGCTATTTAGTGCTGATCTGCTGGAGCTAAGAAATTCGTGGTGATTAAGAAGAGACCGGCATCACTGAGGTGAAGTCTTCTGGGAAATGTTTCCTGAGAGCACAGAGAAGCTGTGTTCCAGAGGTGGCCATGGTTATCACTTCATATTGGCAGCTGGACTTGGTAGTGTAAGAGTCACCCAGGTAGTACTGACTGGTTTTGAAGGCATGAAGGGGTCATGGAGAGCAGCTGGGGCTCGGTACTATGAGAGGCCAGGGAGGCCATTGGTGAAGGGGCAGTCTCAGTGGCAGTTGAAGGCCCAGGACTGAAGGGGTCATGGAGAGCAGCTGAGGCTTGGCACTGTGTGGCGGGGCTGGAGTCCCTGAAGAGAGCCCAGGAGAGGCTATTGGTGAAAGTGCAGCCCAGGTGCAGCAGAGACCCCGGCATTTTGGAGATGCCAGTACCGTGGGACGACCACCAAGAACAGCAGCTGTGGAGTGGAGCCAGCCGGAGCCTAGAAGACAAGCTGTGTGTGCTGCAGAGGGCGGAGCCGGAGAAGTGACCCGGGCCCCTTGGAGGAGCCCAGATGATAGTGAGCGGATCCCAGACACTGAATTGTTGGCATTTTGGTTTTGCTTTGATTTGATTGTGCCCTGATTTTTCCCTCTTGGAGTAAGAAAGCATTTTACTCACAGTTGAGAGACTTTGATTATTAAAAGACAGGATTTTAAAAGAGATTGCCTACTTTAGAGGAACTGAGATTTTAATGTGTTTGAATTTGTAAAGACTGGGACTTTACAAGTTGTTTGAGTTTTTAATATTATATCTTAGGGATGAATAAGGAAGGGTTGTGACTTAACAGTGATATGTTTGTGTGTCAGGTTGACAAGGGGTCAGTTGTACTGGCTGCTTTTGTGTGTCAACTTGTCACAAGCTAAAGTCACCAGAGAGGAAGGAGCCTCAGCTGAGAAAATGCCTCCATGAGATCCAGCTGAAAGGCATTTTCTCAATTAGTGATCAATGTGGGATGGTGGGTGGTACCATCCCTGGGCTGGTGGTCCTGGGTTCTATAAGAAAGCAGGCTGAGCAAGCCATGGGGAGCAAGCCAGTAAGCAGCACCCCTCCATGGCCTCTGCATCAGGTTCCTGCCCTGCTTGAGTTCCTGTCCTGAGTTCCTTTGGTGGTGAACAGCAATGTGGAAGTGTAAGCTGAATAAACCCTTTCCTCCCCAACTTGCTTTTTTGGTTATTGTGCTTTGTTGCAGTAACTAAGACAGGCCTCGTGGGCACCTCCCATCCATGATGAAATGTCTACATGGGGCAGGTGTTCTGTGGTAACACAATTGCAGTGAGTTTGTGAGTAAAAGTCTCTTCATGCCCAAGATACACAGTTTACTGCACATCTCCCAAACTTTGGCTCTTACAACGCCCTTTCCTGGTGTCCCTCAGCCTTGGAGGGAGGGATGTCGCTGTCCCATGTGAGGCTGAGCACTCCACCCTTACTTATTCTCAGCATTTTGGCCAGCTTTGGGATTTTGCAATAACCTCCACTGGCTATAGTAAGAAGTGTCTCTGAGGAAGGCTGGACATAGCACCAACTTCAAATGTGACAGGGGCTGGGGCTGAAGAATGGGGGCCTTTAAAAGATCATATCTGTCTGTCTATCTGTCTATCTATCTGTCTGTCTATCTATCTGTCTGTCTATCTATCTGTCTATCTATCTACCCACCCACCCATCCATCATCCATCCATCCATCCATCATCTATTCATCTATCTATCATTTATCCGTTATCTATCTATCTATCTATCTATCTATCTATCTATCTATCTATCTATCTATCTATCCATCCATCAATCATCTATTCATCTATCTATCGTCTATCCATTATCTATTCATCTATTCATCTATCTATCTATCTATCTATCTATCTATCTATCTATCTATCTATCATCTATCAGCTCTCTATTTGTTTTGGGCCCATTCTATTGTATTCCAATGGCATAGCAATGATCTCTCCAAAAGCTGCTTCCAAGCAAAGCTGTATTCTGAGGTCCTGGGTTGAGTCCAAGAGCTACACCCATGCCAGTCAGTTTACTGTTGCCATGACAACTTGGAAGCGAGAGGTTTGCTTTGGCTCACAGTCTCAGAAGTCTTAGTCCATGGCTATTTGGTCCCATCACTTCTGGGCTGTGGCGAGCAGGGTATCATGGTGGAGACCCATGGCGGAGCAAGCTGGTCACCTCATGGTGACCAGGAAAAAGAGGAAGAAGGGGAGGCAAAGAAGGAGGGAGAGGCAGGAAGACGGGAGGAGCTGAGACAAGGTATCCCCTTTAAGGGTGACCCCCAGTGACTTCCTTCTCCCTGCTGGGCCCTACTTCAGTTCCCACTACCTCCCAACCATCGGATTCAGCTGTGCGTCCGTCCACGGATGATCTGATAGCCGGGTCGTTTTGAGCGCTGCCACACTGGGGAACAAGCCTCGCCTTGTAAGTTTTCAGGGACAGGAACACTCCAGATCCAAACTGTCACAAGCCCTGAATGCACTGTGACATTTTCTTTACGCTGGCCCTGGAAAGTAGGTTGGGATTTATGCTATTTCACGGGTGAAGGGACTGAAGTTTGGGGACGAGAAGACTTCATCCAAAGCTGCAGACACAGTGTGCGTCACCATATCAGGCTTTGCAACCCCCCACTCCATCTAGCTGCCTGCCCCCTGTGTGCGCTGCCCCCCCCCTTCCCTAGTTACTCTTTCCACGTCATGAGTGGGAAAACTGAAGCCCGGAGAAGTGACAGGCTGATGAGGCTGCCTAAGCGGCTCGGGCTGAGCTGAGGGCCCTCCAGGCATCTCCCAGGGGTGGCCTCTGGACCTTCTCTCAGATCTCTCAGTCTGCACCATGGAAAGGAACAGCTGCTGTACACCGTGATGGGAAGAGCCACACACGGCAGTCCAGACGGCTGTCGCTTCCTGGTGGTTTGACTTAGGACGTTCAGATTCAAGGAGGTGTGACAGGACCTACATGTCTTCCATAGAAACTGCGCATCCTTGATGGGGATCTTTCCCCAGGCCGTGGCTATGTCGTTCAGGCCTCTCGCCCGCTGCTGGGCAGCGATGTGGAGAGCGGGACCCACAGGCTGCAGGGAGGCCTGCATCTGAGCTGGGGTGTCCTGTTAAATTAGGCATTCAAAGCATCGCCACAGTCCTGATTTTGGCGTATGCTGAGGTTAATTGGGACGCGGCCCCGTCATAAGCTGAGGAGCGCTAGAATTGCCTCGCGTCACAGACGGAATGGGTTATCACATTCATGTCACACCACACTGTGCCATGCGACACCAATCAAAGCAGACCACGCATATCAGATCATGCTACATGTTAGTGACACCATACCACATTCATGCCTTACGTCATACATAACCCCCGGAGGGCAGGGGTTCAGAGGTAGCTCTGTCCATCTAACCACTGGGATTGGCTGAGTCCTGCGGCCAGGCCAGCCCAGCCCAGCAAGTTGTTCCCACCCCTACAAGACACACACCGTCATGACTCACTTTCATGTTGGGTCCCAGAAGCAGCTCACACTCAGAGGTCCCCAAACGAAAGCCTCTGGACGGCGAAGCGTGTACCCCAGACCGGCCAAACTCCCGTGTTAGCCGTGAAGCTGTAAGGAGCGGGTCTCAGCTCTCACACAGCTGAGCCTGGCTGGGCAAATGTCTTTATGTGAGCACAGGAGGAACCCCAGACTTGCCGCCAGTAACACGCCCAGCGACGCCCAGCCCTTGGACTGTGTTTCTAGCCTCGGGCAATTTTACACTGGTGGAAAACTGTCACCAGGGAGAAAAGCCAGCACCATCAACAGCCTTTCTCCCACAGCTGCCTTCCAGCAGAGGTGATGCGGGGACCCTCTGGTCCTGGAGACCCAGCCCGCCCTCTTCAGGACCAAACCCTCCTGCTCACATGAGCCGAGTGGAGGATCATTGTGACTCGGTGTTTGCTGAGGGCTTCCTCCCCTGTGCGCCGGGGAAGCCGAGACCTATAACAGAGAACTGTCTGTGGGGCTGCGCTAGGCAGAGGCAGCTCCAGATCCGGGGAGCTTGAGCTGAGCCTTTCCCATGTGTAGACGGGCAGGGAGCCTTTCCCCAACAGGGATATGGAGACCAAAGGGGTTAATAGGACCCAGGCTCAGTGCAGAGCCAGGTACAGGGAGAGCCAAGATGCAGAAGGGTCCGGGGCGGGGGCTGACTAGTGACTGGAGGAGTCCAGAGGAAGAGAGCCTAGTGGGAAAAACACCGTGAATGAGGCAAGGGTGGGGACGACATCCGGTCAGAAGTCGTCTGTCCCAGACACAGCAGAGGGGGCGATAGCTACAGCCTGGTGCGGTGAGATTTCACACCAGGGAGCCCCAGGAGGAATTGCTGGCTACAGTGCAGAGAATGCTCCAGTGTCTCAGCGGCAAGCAGAGGCGGCTGGGTCAGGGCAGCTTGCGGGTAAGGGTCCGGGCATCTAAGACACAAGAAAACTCAAGGCAGGAATGATGGTTGGTGCCTTGTGTCCTCCCCACGGGCAGGGTGGGTCCTGTCTCCTTCCCAAGTGTGGCTCCAGCACTCGGCTCACAGGGGTTGCGTAACTCTAGGTGAGCTACTGAAGGAGGGAGAGAAAACACCTGTGTTCAGTGCCTGAGCGCCCTCGCTGAGTCGAAGGGCTACCCCCCTTTGTGCGCAGTCCCCGAACCTCCCGCTGGCTCCCCTGTGGTCCTGGCCCTCTAAGCTGTGCAATTTAATCTCTGGGTGTCCAGTTCTCCGCCTCGCTCCAGGAAGGGGGTCAGTGGGGGTGAATTGCAGCGTTAGCATAAATTATTGACCCAGAGCCCGGCAGCCGCTGGAGGAGTTTGCGGGGCAGGCAGCCTTGGAAGCCAGAGCACGGCTGGTACGAGAACACCGGGGAGCCCAGGACAGCCCCATGGCTGGGTGGTCAAATGGCCACTCTGATGAGCCACCCCTGAATTCCAGGGGATTCATCCCGACATGTCCCCGTATCTGTTGCTCTATAATTTCAGGCAGGCAGCCAGACTTTACGACATTTGGGCAGAAACGAGGACGACCTCCAAACAAAGACTGCCGAGTGGTCACAGGGGGCACGGCCAGAATCTCAGGCTCAAATCCCTTCGGGTATCGGGAGGGAGAGAGGTAACAGTAAATGGATTGGCAGAAAGAGAGGGAGAGCCACCCTGCTTGGGGGCCCAGGGTGGGGGTTGTAGTCCCACTCCAGGGTCCTCTAGGATGTCAGCACGTGCTCAGGGATCCTGGACCTCTGGATTCGTTTATGACACGGTTCAGTTTTGAAATCTTGGAAACTAATTAACATTTTTTGATCTTTTTAAGATCCTGTGTTGCTAGGTAGCCCAGGCTGCCCTCAAACTGGCGATCCTCCTGTGTCTGTTTCTGGGATGCAGACGTTATAGTCATATTCTTAGCTAATTAACTATTTAAAAATCCAGAAAAGATACACCATGTAGATGGGAGAAATCTCATTGGTTGCCAAGGGGCTCGGAAGGGAAGGGAAGGAGACAGAGAGAATCCAGGGAGCAGAGTCAGTCCTGCATGGTGCCCCGGTGGTGGGTCATTCAGTTGTCACCATCGCAGACTGTGCAAGAAGGGGGAGCCCTTGGCCCAGCCACGGGCCCAAGTAACAAGAAGGTAGCCCCCAGAGCCACGTGATGGATGAGGGCAGGACCTAGAAGGCAGCAGGAACTCTCTACTTTCTGCTCGCTTTT
This sequence comes from Peromyscus maniculatus bairdii, assembly GCF_049852395.1. Taxonomy (NCBI): domain Eukaryota; kingdom Metazoa; phylum Chordata; class Mammalia; order Rodentia; family Cricetidae; genus Peromyscus; species Peromyscus maniculatus. The sequence continues at coordinate 3,700,031 of NC_134874.1, read as the reverse complement.
TATTTATTTATTTTTTTTTAGACAGAAAACTTGCTCCCCTAACTCAAGTTCAGCCCAGCACACAGAAAGCAAATAAATACCTACAGCGAGCAGAAGGGAGCCGACCACCATGTGGCCACTGTCCTCACTCGGTTTATAGCTGCGATAAACACCAGTGACCAAAAGCAAACTGGGGTGGAAAGGGCTTGTCTGGGGTAGGTGTCCCAAATCACGGTCACACTCCATCACCGAAGGAAGTCAGGACAGGAGCTCAAGCAGGGCAGGGACCCGGAGGCAGGAGCTGATGCAGAGGCCATGGAGGGGTGCTGCTTACTGGCTTGCTCTCCATGGCTTGCTCAGCCTTCTTTCTTACAGAACCCAGGACTATCAGCCCAGGGATGGCTCCACCCACCGTGGGCTGGGCCCTCCCCCATCCATCACTAATTAAGAAACAACCCTACAGGTTTGCCTACAGAGCCAATCTGATGGAGGCGTTTTCTCTACTGAGGCTCCTCTTCCCAGGTGACCCCCGTTTGTGGCACATTGACACCAACACCTACCTCTTCTCCATTTGCTAACCCTGCTCGGAGCTCAATGACGGGCTTCAGGGGGTTGGTATTGCTAGGAGGAGGTCAGATGTGAGGGGTCGGGGTGAAGGCATGAGTTTTCAAACAAACCCCTTTAGTGCCTGAAGGGACATCAGATGTTTTATGTCCCCCCCCCAATCTATGCAGAAGGTCCCCTGTCCCAAGCTTGGTGTAGAGAGAACAGAGACGGGGGGCTGTGCTGCTATGGCAAAGGGAAGGTGCTGAGTACCTTGGGGACAGGTGTGTCCCTAGAGACACCTCTCTGTGCCGTGCCTGTGGGAGAGAGAACTAAGCGTCTTGCATTTTATGAGGATTCCATGTGAGGTGTGACTTAAGGGGGTTCAGGAAATCCGGGGTCTCTGGGATAGCTGCACTTGGGGGTTGAGATGGATTCCACACACCTTACACATCCACGCCCATCCACCAGGTTGCAATTCCACCGTCTGCCTAACCCTGTTCTTCTGAGCGCTGGCTCCCTCATACGGGGACCGGGCCAGATTCCAACCCATTCTTCAAAAGGCTCCTCTCTAAACCCAGCCACCACTCGCCCGCCATTCCTGAAAGCGCAGGGTTTCGGCTCACAGGGAAGTTAACAGATTGATGATGGGACCGCGTTCTGCTCTCCCAAGCCTCCTCAGAAGCACTGGCTGCTGTTCTTGGCTGGGCACCGGCTTCCCGGCGGCGGCTGGGCTAACGCCATTGGCCAGGCTGGGCCTTTACTGTTACCCAGGGGACCCTCAGATGTGCGGCTCCCGAGTGACCTGTGGTTAAGAAGAACATGGGAGGGGAGGTGTCCCCCCATACCTCCCCGGTTTCCCAGCCCAGCCCCCTCCTCTCTGTGACAAACCAACCCGTCTGGCTTCATTCTCTCCCCATCTGACTCTGCCACACACACGACACAAGACCAAATTAAAAAAGACTATTTTCTGCTCGGCATGAAATTTTTAGTCCTGGCAAGCATTCGGGGAAAACACTTTGAACACAGGGCATCTGAGCAGTTGAGCTGCTACAGAAATTCTGTTGGGACAGAACGGAGCATGTGTGTGGGGACCACTTCTCACGGGGCGTCCCTGACAGTTCCTCACACCTCCAGAATGGGTGGCCTTCTCGGCCAATGGGGGTGGGGGTGGCCGACCAATCTTAACAATAAAAGCGCCTCTAACTGTGAGTGTTTGCGGAGCTCAGGGCTTTGCATGTGTCATCTCATTTAAACACAACCACACACTCCTATTCAGTATTGATATCTCCGCTGTACGCATAAGACAACTAAGGCTCAGAGAGGTGAGGTAACCTGCTCAAGATCACACAGCTTGTAATGGCTGAGATTTGAATCCGGCGCTGTCAGGCTCACAGAGACAACATGCTCACTGAAGTTCTCTGGGATGTTCAGTGTGAAGAGGGCTGGAGCTTATGCTGAACATCGATCTCTTAGATTATCCTGGGAATCATACTGCTCTTTCTTCGGTCAGTCATTCATTCAACAAACAGATCACAAATAAAATCCAGCTCCCTCCTAAGAGCCAGGATCTGTGTGTAAGGAGCGACCCCCACTAGGGAGGAGTTCTGGTTTGGGGTGAGGCACACCGTGTGTGTTGGCTCTCTTCCGAAGCTGTTATCACCACCTGAGCCGGGTCCTGTTGCCCTGTGACTGACACACTACTAAGTGACCGGCAGAGTCGTGTCACATCTGTGCTAGTGTGAATGGGGAAACTGAGGCCTGGAAAAGAAGGAGCCTTAGCAGAGACTGCTGAGCAGTTGGAGAGGTCAAAAAAGGTCTGTCTACCCCCTGAGGACCCATGAAGGGCCCTCCGCTTGCAATGGCCTCCCCCTGCTGCAGGGGTGCATTTTCTCTGCTCCCCCGAAGGCCATGCGGGCTGTGTGTGTGCGTGTGTGTGTGTGTGTGTGTGCGTGTGTCCAAATCCACTTCTCTAATCATGTCTGTGTCTATGTGGCTACCGCACCAGGGAGGGGAATTCTCAGAAACATCCCAAGTGAACACTGCACCCCGATTTCCCATCATCACTCAGGAGGAGACTGAGTGGAATGGGGCTTGATTAAGGACCCACTTTTTAAAAAGCATGAAATCTGGGGACACCCTGGAAGTCAGGTCAGGGCGAGCAAAGTGAGCTACTCTCGGAGCGGGGCTGGGGCGCTGGGGCTGTACGCTGGAAGATGTCTCCCCCGGGGAGCTTCCAGAGTCTCCTATACCTCCGAACACTCCCACGTCCCCCTTCCCAGAACCGTGACATGTCACCTTCCATGACTGGAGGGGGTGGGGAGGTTGGCCTGGGTCACTCGGGGGCATGGTGGTATCTCAGGGGAAAGAGGGAGGCGAGGATGCCGGAGTGTTAGCCGAGACCTGGGTGTGGCAGGTGCCAGCTTTGGACAAGAGGCCTGGGGCTGTGGGCAGCTTCTGGAGTCTGGCTGGAGAAGGCCAGTTTCTTTTCGTGTCTCCAGCACTTTGGTGTGACCCGGATCGTGACATTAGCTGAGCACGATCCGATCCGTCTTGGCCTTGGGGCTCTGCCGTCTGTGTGGCTGTTTTTAAGGCAGGGTGTGTGAACGTGACTGGGAAGAACACTCCAGTCAACACTCTGTGGGGACACTCAGGGTTGTGCCCTGGGACACTCACACCCCCAGCCTTCCCCTCAGGCCAGCCTGCCTTCCACATCTTGGCTGTAACGGGATGGGGAAGGCCTCCAGCAGGGCACAGGCTGAAGGGAACCTCAGTCTTGCTCAGACTCGCCAACTGTGGCCAGTCTCCCGGACTCTCTCTTGTCCCCTGGCTCACTGTCCGCCCCCAGGGTGGCCTGTGGGGACCACATCAACACTCCATCACTTGTGCAAGGCCAAGAGCAGGAGGGGGGCAGAGCCGCTGCTGCCTCAGTTTCTCCTGGAATGCTCAGCTAGAGGTGCCCAGGGACCCATGGGCTGCGGCCACAAAGGGCACACAGCTCAGGTTCTCCACTCGCTAACCCACACCGAGACGGAGTTTCTCAACACGAGTGCAGGGCACCTGCTTCTCTTGAACGGGAGTGGCGTCGGCTCTGCTCTGGGCCTGTGGTGCGTTCGTGTCCGATCTTCGGGATGACTCCCCCCTGCCCCCCAGGGTGAACACCAGCACAGCTCCCCTTTACAATATGAGGAAACTGAGGCATGGGAATTAAGTCACCTGTCAGAGACACTCACGAGTGGGGTCTCATGCCAAACTGTTGAAGGTGGCTCAGGCCGTGGCACTGTTACGGTCTGTCAGGAAGCCCCCCTTCTCACGGACGATGGTGCCCCCCAGCTTACTCTGCTCCCATCTTACACCTCCAGCCTCCGGTGTCTTACACTCAGCTGCTCCCAGGGCCGTTCACAGCTGTCCTCTTTCCCTCTCGGGGAAAGGGAACTCAAGGCCCCACTACTGGGTTTCCACAATGAGCCTGGTTAACTCTTTGGAGTCTCCTTTGCCCCGGGCCAGACTCCATCAGCCACTCTTGCTTCTCGGCCTCCTCTTGCCCACGCCCTGCCCAGGCGCATTCCGCAGCAGCGTGGTGGTTGCCAGGCCTCAGGCTCTGGCCACATGGGGGTTTTCTGGTGACTCCCGGAGCCTGGCTGGAGCCTACAGAGCCTGGCACTCGGGTGCCTATGTCCCTGTGCCAGGAGCACACCGGGCCCTTGTTCTCCCGCCTCCCCACCCTGCCCCGCTCAGGTTGGAGCCCCGCCTGGAGCCGAACAGGGCTCCAACTTTGTCGTTTCTTGGCCACGTTCCTATCGGCTGCCCGTGGGGAAACCGAGTCACGAGGGACGTTTGCTGAAACGCTCTGAAACTGGAGCAAGCCTGGGTCTAGGCTGCCAGCCCGCCTCCTTTGAAAGGGGAAGCTTGTTGGGTCTGGTTTCTGTGTCTTTCTCCTCTTCCTCAGTTTCCTCCAAGGTCCCAGGGGAGGCGAGCTCTGCTAAATGCCCTCATTGTGAAGAACCAAAGCATCCCTGCCGCCTTGAGACTGACCCAGGAGGGCAGTGACGTCGTCGGCCAGGGATCCATGGCCCTCTTATCAAGCAAGGTTTTCCTTTGGCCCAAGTGAGGGAGGGAGGGGGGGAGGGGAGAGAGCAGAGACTTTCTGGAAAGAACTGGTTGGACCTCAGGGGAGGCAAACACAGTCTCAAAAAAGAGGAGCGTTATCTCGCCAAAGAGAACCATTAATTGGCCATTCCCCTGTGGAGGAGCTTTTCTTGTCTAAAAGCTCTCAGAGAGGGAGAGAGAGAGAGAGAGAGAGAGAGAGAGAGAGAGAGAGAGAGAGAGAGAGAGAGAGAGAGAGAGCAGGAGCTTCCAGGCAGCCAACCCACTGAGCCTTGTACCAGTGTGCTTCGTAAATGTTTCCGTGGCTCTGTGGTTTACAATGTGTCTTGGGAGGGCTGCAGGGAGGAGGTAGCCTGGGGCAGGGGCAGGCTACATCCGCTGCACCCGACTTTGATCCCAAGTGGCTTTGCACCTTGGATGAATCTCCTTCTCTCTTGGCCTCAGTTTCCCCAAATGTAAAATGATGTGTGTGTGTGTGTGTGTGTGTGTGTGTGTGTGTGTGTGTGTATGTCCCAGATGTTCTCAGCTCACCCACCTCTGCTGTGCATGTCACAAGGAGGAGGAGAATCACAGCGCTTGGCCATTCTCCATCCGTTCTCTTTCTTCTCAGGCAACAGAGGGCCTGTCTCTGGAGATACCAGCAGCTCTAAAGAGGGTAAGAATGGTGAGGAGCCAGGCAGGTGGGGGGGGGGCGCTGGGGACTGGACAGATGGAATCTGGGTGCCCTGAGGGTGTGGAGGGTGGCAGCAGCAGCTGGAGCCTGGGATGGTGGAGCAGAAAGAAGGACTGAGGAGAAACTGAGTCAGGGGAAGGGACGTGTGGCGGGGCCTGGTCACTCGGAACCTTTCCAGCAGGTGACTAACCTAGGTGGGTCCTCTCGTCCATGGCTTCCCATGGCCTGCCTCACTTGGGGAAACTCAGCAGCAGAGAACATCCACACTGGCCAGAGAAGGGTCAGTAAACCTGAGGCTCCATCTCTAAAGCCAAGGGTCCAGGTCCTGTCTACTCTGGCCACTGTGACCTCTGGGACCCTCTGCACAGAACAAAATAACGAGAGCCCCCGGAGAAGATGAGGAGCTGGATGTGTGCTCTGCCTCCACAGACACTCCCTTGACCTAACGGACTCCATCACCTCAGCGCTTCCCAACTCTACCTCAAACACCAGCTCAGACCTCACTCACCGAGTCACTCAGCAAACATCATCGCCACCAGGCTCCGGGGGAGCTGCTTGGCCACCACAGTGAAGTCACAGGCCATACAGCCCCTGTGACTCCTGTTCCACCCTGGACTTGTTTACGGGGTGGGGTGGGGTGGTGGTGAGGACATTGTAGGTTACCACGTCGGCGGTGGCAAGGACTTCAGGGGATGTTGGTGTCTGTTGGGCAAAGGCTGGGGTGTACACAGCCTGGTTGGGGGTGTGGGGTTGGAGGGGCTGTGGACTGAAGACCTTCTGTAGGGGAGGGAGGGGGAGAGACTCAGGACCTCACTGGGTCCTGAAGGGTCAGTTCCAGGCTGGCCTAGAACTTACGTCATCCTCCTGCCTCAGCTTCCTGAGTGCAGGGCTTACAGATGTGTGACACTACACTGTCTCCCAGGGTGGTCTTTAAATAACACTTTTCTGTCTTTTCTCAACCTCTCCACAGCCTGTGCTGAGCACAGCGACCAACAGTCCTCTGTGATGTTCTCCAACCCATACCACAGCCTTGGTGGTCCCTCCTCCCAAGGACTCACTTCCGGATGCCACCTCAGCCCGGAAGCCCCCAACTAGTGAGGAGGGGGTCTCCTGCCTTCTATTCAGTACCGGCCATTGCTTCCTGACTTTACTTCCTGTTTTGGTGTGTGAGGCTGTGTGTCCCACAGGACTGAGCAACAGAGGGCTCTTCGCCATTCCCAGGGCTACCTGGGACCACGGTACCTGAATGGTCGGAAGTTCAGTGCTAAGGCTGGGGGAACGCTGAATAAACCCCAAGCCGGTTAGGATGGTTCTTTCTGAGGTGTGTGCAAGGCCCTGTCACACCTGCTGGAGGAGTCAGGGTTCAAAGTCACCAGCCAGACTTCAGGGTCACACTGGAAGAATCCAGCCGCATCCTGCCCTGTTTGAGCATCAAGGGTCTGTGAAAACCTCAGGGGTGTTGCTATCCAGCTGGGGCCCAGTGGGTAGAGAAGGGTCTCCAGCCACATCCTGCCACCCAGTCGGAAGGAAGGGGTCCCCAGATGGGCAGGGAGTGACTGCAGAGATCTGACTGCCCTGAACCTGGATGCCAGCTCCTTGCCTGGGCCCTCTCACTCTGGGCTGGCCTCTGCCACCTCCCCCTGGAGCAACAACCTACCTTGACTCTGCGGCCAAGGGGCTGTCTCCTGAACCACACAGGATATTTATCTCTTTGCCTGCGTTGGTGTCCTCCAAAGCTAGGGATGCCACAGTGCTTCTTGTGTGTGTGTGTGTGTGTGTGTGTGTGTGTGTGTGTTTGTAATTTTTTTTGGGGGGGGCAGCCCTTCCCCCTAGCCTTAGCACACTTTGGAAAAGAGCCCAGGCTAGGCGGGAGGGCTGCCTGGTAGCCTCTGAGTCAAGGCAGGCTGCTCACAGAGCTCGTGTTCGTCGTCGCACCCTTGGGAATTTTCTGCAGCCAGCAATGACTTGGTCTGAAACAGGTTACAGAGCTGGGTGTGGCATCGGTGTCTACACATCTGGGGAGGCTGAGGCAGGAGAGTAGCCAGGCCAAGGCTGATCTGGACTACCTAGTGAGACCTTGTCGCCAAACACACGATCTCTCTTCCACTCCATCCCCAGCAGCACAGCAACCAGGAGTCAAGAGTCTGTACCTGGGGCGGAAGCATTTCCTGGCCAGCTGAGAGAATTATCTGGGAATGTGGGGGTCGTGTCCGTGGGAAATGAGACCCACATACACACACAACAGAAAACTAGCACAGACAACCTGACCAGCACCATGAACACACAGCGTGCAGCTACCAGCCCTGCATGAATAGTGTAACACCCTTCTGCACCAAAACGGGTCCTCTCCCTTCAGCACAGGGCGGTCCTTCCCTACTCTTGGATGGACACTCTCCACCTGAGCACACACGCATCCCCAGGACCGTGGTGTAGCTTCCATTTTGGGCTTTTTACACTCAGAATTTTGCAGCATGTGCTTTTTGCTAATTGGGCTTTTTTGGGGCTGGTATTATTTTAGCACAAGGCATCTGATTATGGTGTATAGCCAGAGTCTGTCTGTTGTTGTGGCTGTATACTATTCCCTGGTTAGTTCAAGTCCTGTGCTCCCTGTGCATCTGGGATTATGTTTAAATGGCCTCTGTTCCACTGTCAGTAAATTACAGGTAAGGACTCCATCTCTGTCCAGTGTGTGTCTAATGCCGCGATGTAGAGATGACTGAGCTGTGTTAGTCAGCTCTGCCATTTGCTCAAGCAGGCACGCAGACTCACCCTCCCCAGCATGTGGGTGTCCTGAGGTCTCCTCCATTCAGCATTATCTGGGAACTGCCAATCTACTGAACTCTGCACCAGCGTGAGCCTGAAACAGTGGCAGCCAGTTCTTAGCCCCTGGGCAGTCTAGAAGAGGTGACCCAGGTCATAGGTCAGTCACTGCTCTCATGAACATGAACCCTAAGGGACTGGCAGATCTAAGGAGATGTGACCAGACCCAGGGAGGGCCCGGGACTGCCTCGAAGGAACCCTTCACCCTGGAAGGGGGAACTGCAACTAACTGGTCCAAATGGAAGCCGGTGGGCTGACGTCAAAGCATGTGTAAAGGTCCTGGGGTGGGGCAGCGTGGGTTTAAACGCTCAGAAAAGAGGCCTGGATGTGAGGAGGGTGGAGACATCAGGCTGTGCCGGCTCTCAGCCACCCCATCGTCTAACGGTCTTCCAGGCAGACGCTGTTCTGAGGGTGGAGGATGACGCCAGCCCCCATCAGGCTCCCCCCCCCCCCGCCCCCAGCCAGCAAGGCTGTTAAGTGACTTATTCCTGGGGTGAGAAGGGGACCACCACTTGGTTTACTGGGAAAAGCTGAGACTACGGGGACACATGGGTGTGTTAAGATCGTATCAGGGAAACGGGGCCTGGAGCTTAGGGGAGACACCAAGTAGGAGGTGTCCATCCCTCACCTGGACCCCATAAAGGGATGGACACCCACCCCTGTCATGGCGTGGCCACAGTAATCTGTCACTGGACAAGGACCCAGGACTCCCCAGCTTGGTTGGTCCCTCAATGTTGATGCAGGCTAATGTCTGCTGGTCCATCCACCTGTCTGTCCGTCAGGACCTGGGCCCGCCCCGCTGTTTCCTGCCACTGAGCTTCTCATTTTACGGCTGAGCAGCAGCTCCCTTGGCTCATTATCCCTGCTGTACAGACTCCCTCAGCCTTTGGAGCCTCACAATCTCTGCGGCAGCTTGTATCCACTCTGTAGGTGCCCCCCCCAGCAATTCATGCATGCATTCACTCACATACATGTGCACACAGACATACCACACATGCGTACACACATATGCATTCACACATACACACACATATATACATATGCATATACACACATATATATATGCATATGCATACATACGCATACACACCATACGCACCACATGTGTTCACAGATGCACATGTGCACACCCATTCACACACGCACATATGCACATGCACATCTACGGTAGTGTGATGTGAGAGCTGATATCAGTCATTAAGATTGCAATTAAAGAGCCTGCGTTCGCTCAGGCCAGGCCACCAAGGCAGGCAGATGACACGACAAATTATGATCATTGAGACACTCAGGCTTGCGAATTTGTTAAGCCAATAAATTCTGAGACCGTGGAAACACAGCTGTGCCCGTCTGTTTCTGGCACTCACAACGTGGAGAGTGGGCACAGGTTGCCGTGGGGTCGCCTCACAAGAGGTGGAGGGGCCTCTCGGTTCAGGGCGGCTGGAGTTAAAATCTCAGTTGTGCAAGTTCTAATTGTGACCTCAGAGCCTGGGGGTGGGCAGAGGGGGGCAGATAGAGAGGGGAGGGGAGAAGGGAAAAGAGACACACGGGGCAAAGAGGTGGGATGGGGGGAGGCTAGGAAGGATCTGCCTTTCTTCTCTCGGGCTGCCGAGGTTGTGGTGTGCAAGGAGGACCTGTTTTATTGAGCACCTACTACGTGCCGGCACCCTCACTCTGTGGGAAGAAAACTGAGGCCCCATTGGGCACATGGTTCGAAGTGGAGAAGGTTGGAGGGAGTCCTCCCTTCCCTGAGGGCATGGTAGCCCAACACACACACACACACACACACACACACACACACACACACACACACACACGCACACGCACACACGCACACACACACGTGTATGAGCATGCGGACAGTGGAGGGGAGTGACTCCTAGTCCAGGGTGCCATGGGGTAGCTGTGAAGTCCAGGCTGAGCTCCCAGATTGAGGGCTGTTCTCACATCTCCTGAGTCCTTGCTGAGAGCCTGCCTGGCCCGTGTGACACCCTGACAGTGACAGCCTGTACCCTGGGAGCTGCCTCGTGCCTGAGGCAGGGGAAGCCCGGTGTGCGGGAGGCCTCCTTTCATCCATAAAGCTCTCAGCTTGCCTGCGGGGTCGCTTCAGTATGGCTGGTGCTGAGAGGCCTTGACTCTCCCCTGGGCTCACCCCTCCCTGACCATCTGCCAGTGTCTGTGGCTCAGGAAACCGCAGAGAGTGATTCCCCCGCTGGTGATCTCTCCACCGCCCCCACCACCCCCCAGTCCCCTGGGCTTTGGTTGGTCACAGCAACTGTGGTGGAGGATTTGGCTGAAATTTGAGAATCACTCAATGGTTCAATGATGTGGTTACGGGGGTGGTGGTGATGGGACTTTGTGCCAGAAGGCAAGAGCCGGGCTAGGGAGGAAGTCTGTAAAAGAAAAACGTGAACCAAAGGACAAATAAATTGTGAAAGGGGGGGGGGCAGTGGGCACTCTCGAGCTCCTGGATCCAGCCAAGCCTGAAGCTCTAGATGAATTCTTACATAAGCGGATACATTTCCCCTTTCTGCCTGAGCGTAAAAGAATGTGATAATATTTAAGTTGAGATTTTTCTTTTAGGACCCAAAGAATGCAGTGCTGGTGAACACCACCATTCTTTACACGTGTTAGCATGGGAGGGGGCTGAGGGGGCCGCCACCGTCTGCAGAGAGCCGGACCTGCTCTCCCCCACGTCCCCCAGAGGCAGCTAGGTTAGAAATGGGTTGCTTCTGGGGTGTGTGCGTGGGTGGGTGGGTGGGGGAACTGTCCCCTGCCTCCAGGAGCAGAGGCGGGGTGCCCTGAGGATCTCTGTGTGTTCAGAGTTCACGGGGCCTTGGGCTGTGCTAGGGTGGGCGGAAAGTGGGGGCTGCTGGGAGATGAGATCCATGATTAGTATTTGAATCCGTTCCCATGCCATAAAGAGAGAGAGAGAGAGAGAGAGAGAGAGAGAGAGAGAGAGAGAGAATCAAAGCTCTTAGTGGCACTGTTTTTAATTCCATCAAAACACAGCTCGGGGTTGCTTTTTGGAAGGGCGGGGCCCTCCTTTAGTAAAAAGAAAATCTCGTTAATAGAAGTTAAAACAACCCACAGGCCACCGGCTGGCGAGGGGAGGATGGGGCGGGTGTTCGCGGAACTCACAGCAGCTTAGGAAACTGCTTGGACTCTCTCCTGCTGTCCCCACCCCAAGGCCACAACAGGAGCCGAAGCCACCAGAGCTACCCTGGCTCCCTGGGGGGAGTTCTGTGGACTCCCCTCACACACAGGGCAGCTTTGCTCACTGCTGCTCTGGCCAGCATCATGAACTCATCCCATCCCCTTTGAGCAAACCCTCCAGGAGCTGTCCAGAAGACAAAGGACAGAGTCCCCTCCCCCCCCCCCCCCCCCCCCCCCGGCCCTGAGGACTGTGCTGCTCTGCTGGGGTCGCAGCTGCCCCCCACTCATAAAGCTCTACAGCGTATGCCCTTGGGCTCAGTCATGGGGACCTCAGGGCCTTTGCACCTGCTGTTTCCACTATCTAGCTACCAGCCTCAGTTTCCCCACCTTCCTTTTCTCCAGGAAGTCGACCATGCCATCCTATACTCCCAGCTGAGCACGCTTTCCCCGGTGGATTGTTAAGTTTCCAGACTCCTTTCCAGTTATAATAATATGAAGAACTCTGTCTTGTCTTTCCTTCCAGGTCTCTATAGGACCTGGCACACAGCGACACAAATTCATGGGCTCTCCCCAAGCCCCGGGCCCCACTCCAGAGCCTCTGGAGATGCTCTTCCCTGTAGGTGCGTGTGTGAGATCTTATTGCCTTAGAACACTGCACAGGGGTGGATCGAGGTTGGAGCGCCAGCTCTGCCTCTGGGGCCTTGGCCATTGGGTCATCTCTTGGCCTCTGGACCTTCAGTTGATGAGGACTACCCAGGAGGCTGGGGTGTGGCTGGGAGGCAGAGTCCCTGCCTGGCACACCTGAGGCTTTGGGTTCTTCTCAGAACATCGACAGAAAAGCCAACAGTAACAACCAGCAGACCCAAGCCATGAGTCATCGTAGCGGAGTCTAAGAGTGTGTTTCGGGGATGTTAAACGCACACTCACAGTCTGTTGTTGCCTGTGTCAAAATTTTATCATGTGTGCATACACGTATTTGAGTGTGTGCCTGTTTGTGTGAGTGCACGTGTGTGTGTGTGTGTGTGTGTGTGTGTGTGTGTGTGTGTGTGTATGATCTTGTCAACAATCCCACTTTATTTAGCCTTTCCGTCACCCACGGATACTATGAGAACCGTTCTTCTGAGTGCTGACTCTGGCTGGACCACCCACAGTGGGGGAGTGGTTCACCCTGTCTAGGCCAAACAGGACAGGGCTGTGGAGTTCTCAGGATCCAGAGGAGGTTCCTGAAGGAGAGGACCCAGGCTGGGAGCTGTCAGTTATCACACAGTTATTGCCCTGTTGGGTGCTTCTGGGTCAGCCCTGAGCTCAGAATCTTCCCCAGGACACAGGAGCTGGCATGGTCCCCGCTCCAGCACCAGCCCACACAGCTTTCAACATAACAGGACGCTCAGTAAGCATGTCCTGTGTACAGTAAGCGAGTGTGTGCCTGCAGAGGGCCACCTTCCTCGCTTATCACAGAAGGCAAATGAGGATTCCCCAGGGGCATCATGTGGAATTGATGTACCCAACATCCACAGCATCAGGGGTTCTGGAACTGAGCCTGAGGGTCTTGACGGCAAGCTTAGCTCAGGTCACACAGGCGGGCACTGTCCTCACAGGGATCCTCACACGTGGAGGAGGCATGAAATTCAGATGGAGATGGAAAATGGAAGAGGGACCACGTGGAACCGTGAGACACGGGATGTGGGTGGTTTCCACACCTTAGAAAATAAAGGCAAGGGAACCCTGCTTTGGAGCTTCTAGAAGGGTGACAGCCTCCGGGCTTGTTTATAACCTTGGCCTGTAGAATAGGAGACTACATCAGGATTGCGTCAGCTCGCGCACCTGCTGCTGCGGTCACTCGTTATAAAATTACAGGAAAAACATCCGCTTGCATGAAGTTGGAGGAAATCTTGGGGATCTGGGCGTGGAAGGCCCAGGTTCTGGTGCCAGCCTGGTGGTCAACTCTGTAAGACCAGAGGCAATTCCAAGTCCCAGTGTTCCCCTGCTTTGGGATGACTGGGCTGAGCGGCCACTCTGTGAGGATCCTGCCCTCACTCCGGCACATGCACAGCTCGGGGTCTTGTGACTTATGTCACCAGCAGGTGCAGGCGACTAAGTACCCACCTTAAAGAGCCAGACGCAGATCCCCCACTCTCTCTCTCTCTCTGTTCCCTCTCTGCTCCCGCCATCCTTCTTTCTCTCCAGGCCTGGCTCTCCTCCTTCCTATCCCCTCCTTCTTTCTATTTTTTTTTTTTTAAATTTTCTTTTGAGACAGGGTTTCTCTGTGTAGCTTTGCATCTCTCCTGGAACTCACTCGGTAGCCCAAGCTGGCCTCGAACTCACAGAGATCCGCCTGGCTCTGCCTCCCAAGTGCTGGGATTAAAGGCGTGCGCCTCCGACGCCCAGCAACCCCTCCTTCTTTCTAATAAAGCTCCTTGTAACTCGGTAGCCGTGGCCGTGGTCCATGACTTTTCCACCACCACCAGTGCCGTTGATCACAACCATCCCACTCTTGTTAAGCCCTGGAGGCTCTCTGGTCCCTTTCCCTCTGCTCTGCTCAAGTTCAGACTTGAAGGTGCAGTTGAGCCAGGCCCCTAAATCAGGGGGCAGGCAGAGCTGACATGGCATGAAAGGGACAAGGACTGTCCCTCTCAGCCTCTGGAGGCGGATGACAAGGAGTCCCCAGGCCAAGAGTCCCCAGTCCCTCCCTCTCCTGTCCTCTGCACCCTCTGCTGTCCTGTGCAGGGAATGGGCTGAAATGCTAGAATCTAGTGACAGGGACACGTCTCCTGAGCTCCAGGGACGTAGCCAGAGCTCTACTCTCAACACTGGACCCTCACCCAGCCACCTGGGCAGCTTCGATCATTATCATCTCTGTCTTACAGAAGAGGAAACCGAGTCACTCACAGAGAGCCAGGGCTGGGTCCCCGGAAGCTGCTCTCACCTGCCTTTGCACTCTGAGCTGGACATCCTCTAGCCACGAGGGGGACATTCCCTAGCAACATAAACTCATCATCCCCATTTTACAGATGGGGAAACTGAGGTATGGAATGGCGGTCATGGTGTCCGTAGTGACTGGTATTGCCATCAAAGTTTCTCTTCCACTTGGTGCATGAGGCTAGCTGAGCTTCAGTGGGGTTGGGTTGATTCAGTGGCCCAAGGTCACACATCCAAGAGATGAGGTTTGAGCCAGGGTATGTGACGCATCCTTGTCTCTCTGCTATGACACTGGGTGGAGGTGATGGGCACTTGGAGAAGCGCATCTCATTATCTCCCTCTCTGTAACATGGCAACAGGCTGAACCAAGTCCAAGGTCATGGTCAGTTCAGGACCTGGCGTCTCACCCCGAGCCTGGTGTCCTCCACAGCTTTTTCCTGGCCGCCTAAGCTTCTACTCACCATGCTCGGCACAAATCTCTGCTATTTTAAACCAGCTGTGTCTTGTTTGGGCCTCTGGGAGCTCTGTGTGGGCTTTTGATCCGAGCCAAGCACGGTGCTGGGGTTTTGTGAGAACTGACTTGCTAAGTGTCCCTGCGACCCCAGGAGAAGGCACACGCCACCGTCCCACTTACGGGAGACAAGACTGAGGTACAGGGTTGTTCAGACACTGGCCAGCTAGCGAGAGGGGGCAGGGCTCTGGGATCCCAGGGGCTCCGCTTCCCTCTGCAGAGCCCTATGTTCCACACTCCCCTTTCCTTCACGCTGGGGAGGACTCTGCTCTCACTCCTAGCTGAGTGGGAACGACGGCGCCTGTGTGCAAGCTCCACACCTGCGTCAGGTCCCCAGGAACAAGAACCAGAAAGACAGGTGAGTCGAACATCTGTAGGTGTCTTGGGCCACTGTCTCTCCAGCATCAGCCACCCCCAGTTAATCCCACGACCTCATCCAGGTCACCTGGCCTATGTGCAGGGCTGAGATGGGGCCCCCAGCCTAGTGACACTGAATCCCAGCAGTTGGCCTCCAGTCCTGAAGTCGACTCCAGGGCTGGGTGGGGCTGTGGGCACCCAGCTGCTGGACCTGCGTGGAGACCCTGCCACCTTCCTTCAAGGCCTCTCCGGCAAGGCCTCACCTGCCTCCGCCCCATGGTGCACGGCTTTCTGCCCATGAGTCACGACACAGCAGCAGGGCCTCAGCTGTGGCTTATTTGGTGTGACCCTCTGTAGCCCAGGCTAGCCTTGAACGCGCAGCAAATCTCCTGCCTTAGCTTCCTGAGCAGGTGGAATTAGAGACTGACATCATTATACCTAGCCAATGTGCTCTTCTCCCTCCCTTCCTCTCTTCTCTCTCCTCTCCCTGCCCCCCCCCCGTTTCTTTTCATGATTGAGATGGAGCCCAGGGCCTTTGCACACACTAGGCAAACCCTCCACCTTGAGAGCAGGCCCAGCCCCTAAAGCTGCACTCAGTGTCCAGAGAAGGACGTGAAGGCTGGACAGCCACCCGCTTGTTGCTCTAATGGGGCTGAGATCCAAGCCTGGCTACGTCTGATGTCACAGGGTGCTGCTGTCCTGAGGCTGGCCTGTGAGCTCCCTCCTCTTCTGGGGACAGCCAGGCAGATGTCACCGGCCTACCGTGGCAGGAAGCGAAGCATCACGCACAGACGAGTCTTCCCGGGTGTGAGACTCCCGCGGTAGCTTAACTCCATCCATGCGGAATCCTTGCCCTTTCTTTGCTCTGACTGCTAAGCAGGGCTTGACTGTGTCCGGGGCTGTCACCAGGGCCCCCAACCCTGCCCTGTAATATCAAGCTGAGAACAAGCCGCTGCTGCGGAGGGGCCTTTGCTCTCCCCCCACCCCCACGCCCTCTCTGGCACGCAGCCTCATTTTAAGCATCTTATTTTTTTTCCCGAAGTCCTCACCCACCCGTGTCCCAGGGCTGCCGTCTGTCACGCCCAGCTGTGCCTCCTCCACCATCCCACACGCTCCTCATTTGTTCCTTCTAGACACGGTCATTCCTGAGATCCAGGTCACCAAGCTTATTAGAAACGGTGGGCGAAGAAAGTAAGGAGACGCCGAGCGGCACACGGAGGCCCTGTTCCCACGTGGTGCCGGCGGTTCCGTGGGACATCGTCCCTGTTCTGTTTTGTGTGTGGTTGAGTGGCCAGGACAAATGGCGACACACGTAAGAGTGAAAGGGAGAAGGAGGAGTCTGTTCTGAATCGCACAGGTGTGCGGGCGCGTGTATGTGTGTGTGTGTGTGTGTGTGTGTGTGTGTGTGTGTGCGCGCGCGCGCGCGCGTGCCTGTGTATCATCATCATCACCATCATCATTATCATATCATCATCATCATTATTATTTTAACTTGTCCTTTAAGACAGGCATCAAAAATACAGAGTCAGGTTGCTGTCTTGCAAAAAGCCACACTGGATGGGGCATGGAGGCCACATTAGGAAAGCGGAGGCCATGAGGAGGCAGCTGGGGAACCCCTCTGGCTTTGGACGCCTTGCTGCACCAGCTCCTGGAGCTGAGGCCTCCTCCATGAGCCCGCAAGGCTGCTGGAGCTTGGTGCACTCAGCCCGGCCCTGGCCCTGCCTCCGCTGCTGCACAGGGTCCTCGGGGACCCTGTGTGCTTTGCGGCCACCCATGATGCCTCAGCCTTCGGCTTTGCTGACAGCTACGGGAATCCAAGTCAGGCCAAGTCATCTCTGTGTCGCCAAACCACACACACACACACACACACACACACACACACACACACACACAGCAAGCTGTCCCAGGACACATACACACAAACACACACACACACACACACACACACAGGGCAGGCTGTCCCAGAACACACAAACACACACACACACAAACACACACACACACACATACACAC
This sequence comes from Peromyscus maniculatus bairdii, assembly GCF_049852395.1. Taxonomy (NCBI): domain Eukaryota; kingdom Metazoa; phylum Chordata; class Mammalia; order Rodentia; family Cricetidae; genus Peromyscus; species Peromyscus maniculatus. Next base: position 3,682,955 of record NC_134874.1, on the reverse strand, counting down.
ACACGGCAAGCTGTCCCAGGGCACACACACACACACACACACAGCAAGCTGTCCCAGGACACATACACACAAACACACACACACACACACACACACACACACACACACACACAAACACACACACACACACACACACACACACACACACACGGCAAGCTGTCCCAGGGCACACACACACACACACACACACACACACACACACACACACAGCAAGCTGTCCCAGGACACATACACACAAACACACACACACACACACACACACACACACACACACACACACACCCAGGAACTCTCCCTTTAGTCCACACTCACAGGACCACACCGAGCATGGAAAGGAGTCAGGGCACAATATAGTATCCAACAGCCGAGCTAGCAACACGGACATTTAGACCCGGGCGCTTCAGGCTGGGGTGCCACACCGCCCCTGGTTCCCAGGTGTACTCGTTGGAGTCAGGGCTGGATCAGACGCAGAGGTCCTCCCAGATATCCAGATGACCACATCACAACCACGGCCCCTCACTGTCCACGTGGCCTTGAGAAGCCCCATCCCGTCTCTAACTAGTAAGTCCGTAGCTCATAGTCTCAAGAGTCACATGCCACTTGACCCATAGTGATCCAGCCAAGTTCATCAATGCCAGCCTCACCTCCCCTCTCTGGCCACAGCTTGGGCCCCTGGAGGAGTTTGGGGGTCAGTGATTATTTTTTCCTGGCAGGGTCTAAAATAGTAAACACTATGGACTGTGAAGCTCATAGACTCTCTGCCCCAACTACCAGCCCTGCCTAGCACTGCTCAGGACCCCCACAGAAGGCATACAAATGAGTGGACCTAGCTGTGTGCTAATAAAGCTTTATTTACAAAAACAGAACCTGAGCCTGATTTACCAATTCCCTGTTCTTCTAGGTCTTGCTGAGCAGAGCCTGGTTCCTCCTCTGGGACTGGGCTGAGGAGGGTGTCCTGAGGTGAGGGGACTTTTCCAGACTTAGCCTGGAAAGCCCTGATCTACGAAGACTGGGTTCGGAGCAGGACAAAGGGTTACCCTCCCAGAGTTGGCCGCCCAGGACAGCTTTGCTCTGTGCCATTTGGCTGTCTGCTCTATACAGGGGCGGGGAGGACTGCCATTTAGTGTGGCGTGCAATGTGCCAGGTACTTGCAAAGAGCTGAGCATGTCCTCTATCACAAAAGCTAGTGTGGGGGGGGACTGGACAGCCCTGCCTCAGGGACCTCAGGTGCCTCCAGAGCCCAGGCCCTTCTGCCTCTCCAGACCATGAGCTCCCTGAGGACAGAGCTGGGAATCTCATCAATGTGACGGCTGTGACCAACACAGAACATGTCACCTAGAGGAATCCCAGCAAACACCGGCATCAGCAAATACTGACACCAAATGGATGAATATGTGAGTGAATGATGGATAGGTAGATGGATGAGCACATATGTCTATGGACAGACAGGTGGACAGACAGATGGGTGGATGGATGGATGGATAGATGGACAGCTGCATCTACAGATAGATGCATGGGCTGGTAGGTAGGTAGGTGGGTAGGGGGATGGGTTGACTGACGGATGGTTGGGAAATTTCCCCCACATTCCTACAAACACTGGCTTGTTCTCTGCCTTGATCCATTCCCGTCAACGTATCCTTCGGGTGAGCTAATCGGAAAAGGTCTCACGAGCTCTGACATCTATCATGTCAGCCTTGCCTTCTGGCGCTGGGAAGGCAATATGATATCATATTTAAAAAATACTCTCTGACATCAGGAGGCCTCTGTGAACTCCCCCAGGAAGGCCTTTCTCTGGGCTGTGTGGCCCCAGATAAATCAACGTGCCTTTCTGGGCGCCACAAAAGATGGTAGCAGAAATTGTCTCGCAGGGCTCCCATGAGTGACAGGTGACATGTGTTTAAAGTATGTGTGGTGCTAGGTATCATTGGCTAGTGCCATTGTGTTGGGCTGAGCAGAGAGCAGGTGCGGCTGGGGTGGCCACCCTGAGCAGCACACTGTGTGTGGCGCTCTCCACAGAGCACCGGGGGCAGACAGGGTCAGGGAGTCAAACCTACCCAGCGGCCACCGTGTCACCCAGCTAGGACCACAGTGACCGTTCGTGCCAAACGAGCCCCCGTGCCTTCTCCGGCTCACCTGTTGGTGACCAGGCTGGACTCTGCTCCTCCCTGAGGCTCACACCAGGGTTGGGAGGCAGCCGTGGCCCCAGAGGAGCCCTGCCAGCCAGGTTCACACACACACAAGGCCACATGGGTTGTCACTCCGACCTCTTCTAATGGGCAGTGACAGTCATGGGGGCTGAACCCAACCGTGGGGGTCAAGAGTGCAAACACTGCCTGCCCCTTGAGGGAATCCAACAGCAAGAGGAGGTCTCAGGGCCAAGGCTATCTATCGACAGGGGCGAAGGGGTGGGAAACACATGGATCCCACGGCCCTGCATCAGCCAGGCTGGGGAAGGGCCTGTGCCCTCCTCATTGGTGTCTCTCTCCTCACCCCACCCCCATACCAGGAGGACCCTGAGCAGGCGCCCTTTCAGTCCCCGGGACCGAAGACCCAACTCGTGTGTCACCCCAGTCCCCACCTTCCAAACATCTGGACCTGCTCCGGGGAGCCATTAATCTCCGGCAATTTCTTTCCTCACTTGATTTGTTTATTTAAGGAAAACAAGTTGCTCCTAATTAGAAGCGCCGCGGAGATGCTCGGCACATCGGAGCTGCCTACTTTCAGACGTTCTGCCTGAATGCATACCTGTGCTCCCAGCAGCTGTGGGTGTGTGCAGCAACTGTCCTGGGTGGGAGCTTCTCGCAAGAGAGATGTGGGTGTGTAGGCAATGAGGAGGCTGGGAATGCACTGTGCTCTGGAGCGCCTGAGACACGCACGCCGTCCCAGCAGGCTTAGAGGTAGCACAGGTAGACTGGCATTCACAGGGTGCCCAGCTCAAAGCACACTATGGAAGTTACCACAGCTCGGGCTGGTCCATGCTGTGTGTTCACCCTGTTTCCCATCACATGTTCACGCCTCCACAGCCACCCAGTCTCATACACATGCAGGAGCCACAGGACCATACACAGGCACTCACTGCAATAACATACCTCAGGTACATACATGCAGCAGCTCACTCACCCACAGGAGATGTGTGTGAAAGTTAGACACTCCAGTGAACACAGGCACACTCTGATGGACACCGCTGATGCCCACACTCAGAAACACACACGCATGAACATGATACAACTGAGCATGCAATGTCCCTTACATACTCACATGTAAGTCTGTGTACACACACACACAAGTGTCCATGGCAACACAGAGGCACACACACATGTGCAGAGACGTGATACTCAAAAGCTTTGAAATTCATATACTGAGGCTTGCAGAGATGTGAATGCAGAGATGTACACAGGCCCAGGGAGGAATGAGCCAGTGTGTCGGGCTTTGCCTCTAGACATGTATAGACAGGCCTGAAACACACCGAGAACCACACAGACATGTGTGTCCCTAAGTGCACAACACAAGCTCACCTCACACTCCTCATGCACACTCACAGGTAGTTGTTCTCTCAGAGGCACACACACACACACACACACACAGCATGCACATCCATAAGCCTACAGGCACACACACTCATTAGAAGTCGAGTTCACTCCTGCTGTTCAGACACGTGCACACACACACACACACACACACACACACACACACACACACACACCCCTCATGACTACATTTGCACACGACTGCAGTGTCTGCACATGGCTTCCGTCACACACGTGCCCCCTGCACCCTAGTCCACCAGGAGAGCAAACTGTTCATTCCTTAGTGTCCTGAAAGTCAACCGTGCCAACTCTACCAGGGCATGGTGGATCCGTCCCTAAGCTGCCCATCTGCACACACCACGTCAGTCCACACAGGACAAACTCTGCTCCCCCACCCAGGGTCTCAGCAAGAACCCGGGGCCATCCCCTGGGAAGCGTCACAACTAGTCAGAAAGAAATGAAACTCTCCTCGGTGGCGGCCCCTCTCCCTGCAGCCTCTGGCTGTGCCCCACCCCCACCGCAGACCCAGAAAGCACTCCTCCCAGCATGGGCTGCTCCTGCCGGGAACAGCAGCCTGCCATGCCCAGCCCCGAGGCAGACTGGATGCCTGACCCGGAACAGACAGAACGTCCCTGCCCTGGGTCCCTAGACAGCTGCAAAGTTGAAGCCATGGAGACAGCTTACCTCCATCTCCTGTTGTCATGACGACGCAGCAGCTGGGTGCATCCAGCCCTCCCAGACTGCCCTGGGCTCCCCACTGGGAGCAGCTGGTCCAGCAGCGGTTTTAAAAGGGAGCAAGAAGGGGCGGGGACAGCAGGTATCCTGGGATTGGAGAGACCTGGGACCCTGGCCCTCCGCTAAGGATCCTTGGGGTTCTGGAGAAGCCTCCCTGGGGGAACGGTTCCCAGGATCTGTGCACAAGACCTCCAAATGGGCATCCCCACTGCGCCCTTACTCTGCCAGATTGCGATGAGTGCTCCCGGCATCATCCCAGTCAGTGCTCCCGGCACCTTCCGAAGCAGGATCTGTAAACTCCTACTTTACAGTGGAGAAGTGGCCGGCGCCACTCAGATCATCTACTTTGAGACCTGGGTTCCTAAACACTAACATGCAACACACACACACACACACACACACACACACCCTGAGATTTTGAGAAAATCCCACCTGCCACATTGCTCAAGGCCACACAGTGGTCTGAATAGGGATCTCTGAGGCTACACGGCACGTTTTCATTCTTAGAGAAATGGCAGCTGAGCTCAGAGAGGCCTAGTGGTTTGCCCTAAGTCACACAGCACGTCAAAGGCAGGTTTGAAGCTACCTCCTGAATCAGAGCTGGGTTTCCCCCAAGATCTCTGGCACAGACTCTGACACCCCGGACGAGTGCCTGGGTTTGGGCAGCCTGGGAAAGTGGCTTCTTGATTCAGATCAGAATCCTAAACTCAGGCAGGACGTCCTTAAAATCTCACCTAACGGCTTAAGAGCTGTCTAAGGACCCCAGCAAGGCTGCTCCCCCAAAGGCAGACACCCAGCCCCAGCAGCAGGTTAATCCACGGCCAAGGGATCATTTCCAAACACAGCTCATGGCCAGAAGAGCGCCCAGTCTCCGATTCTAGGGGACGTCAAGTCTACCAAGGACCATCCAGTAGTGTGCCAGTGACCCCAGCCCCAGGCAGGAATGGAGGACAGTGATGCCCTCCACCAGAATGTGGACACAGGGCTGGCCTCTTGGAAATTGTGCATTCTCTAGGGAGAAAGATGTGCGGCCACACTCAGAGCGGTGATCTGGTTTGGGACAGCCTCAGGGACCTGAAGTGGGCAGTCACGGGCTGGCCAGGAGGTTACCAGCAGCCTGGTCACCGGGCCCCTCTTAACGTCTCGTTAAGGAGTGTTCGCAGCTCTCTCTATTCGATTTCTTTTTTTTTTCTTTCTTTCTTTCTCTCCCTAAAGGAGCAGCCCCTTTGGAGCCTCAAGGAGTGGGGTGTGCCTCAGGAGGCGTCCAGGGGCTTCTGGGAGGGCACTTGGGCCTGGTGGGGTTTGGATAGGGACAAGTGACTCTCTCCCTCCACACGCCCCTCAGGACCCACAGAGGCCAGTCTGCAAAGTGGGCTGCGCGGAGCCCTCGCTGCGGGGGCCCTGGCTGCCGCTTGGTTCCCCAGTGCGTGCGCCACCCCAAGGCCGGCTCATAGGTACCGCTTGCCCCTTCTCCCTAGGCTGGGAGCTGGCCCGGCAGCGGCAGTGGGGTGCGCGAGTCTGATCCAAGGGTCCCCCCGACCCCCGCTGCTCCAGCAGCCCCATGGCCCCAGGGATGTCCCCAAGCGCGTCCGCGGCCGGAGGAAAGTTTGTCATCTCCCCGGAGCCGCCTGTCACCTCTCCGCAGCGCGGGGCTCGCTGGGGACCAGCGGCCGCTGCTTACCTGGAGATGCGCCGAGGTCTCCGCGCCCAGCGGGGCGCAGCGCGGAGGAGCAAGGAGCATGGATCGCAGAGCACGGAGGAGCACCGAGCGCGGCGGAGCCGGGGCTGGGGCTGAGTGAGGCTGAGGCTGAGGCCGGGGCATGAAGCTGAGGCTACGCGGGCGCCCGCACTCCCGGCCCTGCTGGAGCAGTCTGCAGCCTGAGCTCCCGCGCCCGCCGCCTCCCCGCAGCCCGGCCCGGCCGCCCGCGCTTAACTCCTTGCGTCCCGGCCTCCCGCCGCGCCCGCCGCAGGCCTGGGCTCCAGGTTGAGCATTGCGCTGAGCCCCGCTCCTGGGCTGCGGACTAACGCGCCGAGACGGGCGGCGAAGGGCCGGGGCCTGGCGGGAGCGTGCTGCGCGCTGGCCGCCGCTGCTCAGAGCCCTGGCCGGGTGCCCGCCCGGCAGGCAGCTCAAAGAAATCCAACAAAGGGCAGTTTTGTTGATGGGTGTTCAGCGTGTTGTTTTAACGGGCCCTGAGTTTCAGCTGTGTGGCCTCTGGGCTATCCGACTCCCTCTCTGAGCTGGTGTGACCCTGGGCCAATGGCCCAACTCCTGGATGACTCCCGCTGAGGTCCCTGAGGGGGTCCAGGGTCATCAGACAAGAGTGGGCTTGAGGGATGTCATCAGCTCAGTTTGCAGCTCTAGCTTGGCTCCAGGTTAGGTCCAAGGGTGACTAGAAAAATCTAGGTGTAAAAAATTTTTTTTTTAATTTTATTTTGTTCATTTACTTTTTTTTTTTTTTTTTTGAGACAGGGTCTCTCTACGTAGCCCTGGCTGTCCTGGAACTCACGATGTAGAGCAAGCTGGTCTTGAACTCATAGAGATCCACCTGCTGCTCTGCTTCCCAGTGCAGGGATTAACGATGTGAGCCACCATACCTGGCTTAGGTGTAATAATTTTTTTTTTTAATTTTCATGTGTGAGCGCGCATGCGTGCATGCATATGTGCAAACGTGCAGGCCCACACATATGAACTTGTGTGACATGGTGCCTGTGTGGGGTCAGAGGACAACTCCAGGGTGTCAGTCCTCAGCTTCTACTCACGGTCCTAGGGTTTTCCCATCCTCCACCTTGCACCTTGGTTGGGCCACTGGGTTAGAGACGTAAGCTATTGTTTACCTGGGTTCTGGGGATTTGAACTCAGGCCCTCATGCTTCCCAGCAAACACTTTACCCGACCAGCCACCTCCCCCACCCCCCAGCCTAAGACCCGGGTTTGTGTTTTTGATTGACAGTTGTGAGGCTCAACAGAACTGGGTTCAAGCGCTCCTGCTTCACGTGGCCCTGATTGAGTTGCCTCAGTTTCCCCATCTGGAACAGGAGCAGCTCAGACCTATTAGACTGGCAGTGTGAAGATTATGGGGTGCCAGCACAGGGCACACCGGGGACACAGGCCTGCGATACCGCACGCCGTCTCGGAAGAAAGGGGTGCCCGGCCCGGCTCGGGGAGCGAGTTTGAGCCTCGTGGAGAGCTGCGTGTAAAAAGCAAGATGCCCGCTGATGTTTGCAATGCGAGTGTGAACTCTGACAGCCTCCCCCCCACCCCTCGTTACTGCCTGGAATACAGATGTCTTGGGTATTTCGTGTTTGTCATTTGCTAATTCTTACCGTCCAGCCGCTGTGAGAAAACACCTGACGGAGGCATCCACGGGGCAAGAGTCTATTCTGACTGCTGGGCGGAGGGCGCAGTCCACCAAGGAAGCAGGGTGACAGAGTCCACAGCCGGGGAGCAGAGGCCAGTGCAAGTGCTCAGTGCCTTAATTCTGCCGGTGACTCTAGCCTGTGGGATGGTACCAACCACATTTGGGGTAGTTTTCTCCTCACAGTGGGCTGGCTAGTTTTGTTTGTTTGTTTGTTTTAGGGGTTTCCCCCCCGAGATAGGGTTTCTCTATGTAGTTTTGGTGCCTGTCCTGGATCTCGCTCTGTAGACCAGGCTGGCCTCGAACTCACGGAGATCCACCTGGCTCTGCCTCCCGAGTGCTGGGATTAAAGGTGTGTGCCACCACTGCCTGGCTAGCTGGCTAGTTTTCTGTCAACTTGACACAAGCGGAGTCATCAGAGAGGAGGGAGCCTCAGCTGAGAAGACGCCACCCTAAGATCAGGCTGTAGGACATTTTCTTAATTAGTGATTGATGGGAGAGGGCCCAGCTCATGGTGGGCAGTACCAACCCTCGGCTGGTGGTCCTGGGTTCTATAAGAAGGCAGACTGAGCAAGCCATGGGGAACAAGCCAGTAAGCAGCATCCCTCCATGGCCTCTGCATCAGCTCCTGCCTCCAGGTTCCTGCCCTGACTTTTTAAGTGATGGACTACAACGTGGACGTGTAAGTCAAATAAACCCTTTCCTCCCCAAGTTGCTTTTGGTCATGGTGTCTCATGACAGCAATAGTAACCCTGACTAGGACACTTAGTTAAAATGCTCAGAAAGTACCCTCCCAGACACAGCCGGGTATGCATCCGAGGTGACTCCAGCCAGGCAGATGGCGAAGATGAACCCTCGCAGGGTCCTAACTCCAGAGTTAGCTGGGCGCCTCGGGTAAAGTTGCTTAACCTCTCTGGCCCCAGTTGCCTCATCTGCAAAAGCACTGAGAAGGCAGTGGATCTGCCTAAGTCTCCTCGCACTGTTCCTGCTCCCTCTGTGCTGTGTCTCTGGGCAGCCAGGACTCCCACAAGAGTGGCTTCGCCCCCTTGCTGGTCTTCACACGTAAGGGACGGCTGGCCATGCAGAATGAGCAGGGGCTGTGGAGTTGGCAGACCACAGACCCGGGAAGGAGTGGAGCCCGGTTTTCTGAACCCCATTGCTGAGGGCCGGCTGTGCCCTAGGCTCATCCCAGCTGTGACCTGGGTGAGCGAGCGGCTTCTGAGTGGAGCTCGGTCCTCTCCACCGGCTTCTGCGAGAGCTCAGGGTTTGCCGCTTCAGGCCGGCGTCGGCTGGGTGAGTAAAGACCCAAGCAACACGGCGGCCTCTGAAACGGATCAGCAAGATCCAATGGTGATGTCAGAGAGTTTCTCAGAGCAAGATCAGACAACACCTCCGAGCTACGTTCATGGAACGAGTCGCCGCTCATACGTCACTGTCACTCGAAGCACGGCCTCTAAAAATAGAATTTGCTCTAATTTTGGGTGTAGCTGAGGCGAAAGGAAAGAATGTGGGAGAGCGGAGAGGACCGTGTCCAGCCGTGAGTAGTTCCCTTTGATGGCATTGTTCTAGTGTAAGGAGGAAACTTGCCTTCAGACTATCCTGGTGCCAGAGGACTGTGGAGTTAGCTACAGCCGGGACAAAGCTCAGGCCCTGCCACCTGCCAGCTGGGCAGCCTTGGGGAAATCAATTAACCTCTCTGGGCTTCCGTCTTCTAAAAATAGGGATAATCGTTCCCAGCTCCTGAGGGTTGCGTGCAGATTGAGTGGCATCTGTGAACAGTTTGCCACGCTGCTGACTGTGCATGCATTAGGCACACTGTGTGACCTGTGGTCAGAGTGATGCTGGGTGGCGGTTGGCAGCCCAGGCAAGTGATGGAACTGCCCTGGAATGCCGGCACATTCAGAGATCCCGGCGAGATGCTTCTGTTTTGATTTATTTTCAGGCCCAGGGCAAGTGGTGCATGTGACTTTGTTGTGTATGAAAAAGAGACTATGGTATGGGTGCGGTAGGTGTCTGTGACTATATCATCCAGTGCTATCATCCCAGAGGCTGAGGCAGGAGGATGGAGAGTTTGAGGCTAGCCTGGGCAACACAGCAAATTCAAACAGAGGGGGGTATATCCCACAGCACTGGTCAGGGATGTTTTGCTTTGTTTATTTAATTGATGTAGAGTTTTTTTTTGTTTTTGTTTTTGTTTGTTTGTTTGTTTTTTGTAGGTGTGTGATGTGTGTGGAGAGCGTACGAGCCACGTGCGCCCTCACAGGTTCATGTGGTGGAGGACGACCTCGGTCAGGCCTCGCCTCCCGCCTTGTTTGATACACGGTCTCTCTCGTTTGCTGCTGTTGTCCTCCGGGCTAGCTGCCTCGAGTACCTGGGGGACTCTCTCTGTAGGAGTTGCTGGGGTGACAGGCAGGAGCTTCGGAGCTGGGGTTTATCTGGGTTCTCGGGATTAGAACATGGGCTCAGGGGCTCAACAAGTGTGCTATCCACGGAGCCATCTCCTCGACTCGATGTCATTAACTTTTTAATGTTACGAAGTCTCATTGTGCAGCCCAGGCTCACCCTGAACTTGCGATCCTCCTGCCTCAGCCTCCCCAGTGCTCAGAGTCACTACACCTGGCCTTGACTTCAGGAGAGTTAATGTGCCCAAAGCACATTTAAACCACCATGAGAGAGATTATGGAACACCTCTCTTTAGTTTGGTGGCAGCTATTCCAGGCTAGCCTTCTGCGAGATACGTAGCTGATGGTGACCTCGAAGGTCTGACCACCCCCACCCCCTTCACCCTTTGAGTTCTGGAGTTACAAGAATGCCCCAGGGTGCTGGAAATCAAATCCAGAATCTTGTCTGTGTAGTGCAGTGCTGGGTAAGCTCTGTATCGACTGAGCCGCATCCCACCTCCAGAGTCATCCTTTTCTATTTTCTGTTCCTGACTGGCCCCACATCTGACGCTAATATGGACTGGATGTGAAATGTTTCCCATTTGCTCACCCGTTTGAACACGTGGCCCCCAGCTGGCCTGGACCTTCAGGGGAGGCACAGCTGCTGGAGGACATGGGTCACTGAGGGTCTTGAGGCCTTACTTCCTGTCTGGTCTCCTTGCTTCCTGGCTCTGGATGCGATGTCACCTGTGGCTCCTGCTCCTGCTTTTCCCACTTGCCTTTCCCACAATGATGGTCAACATCCCTCTAACCTGTAAGGCAAAATACCCCCCCCCAGGTGGTGTCTCGGGTGTCTAGTCAGCAATGAGAAAAATAATGTTCAACACGCATGGTTATGTCTTCAAACACGAACGCAGCAGGATGTACTGTAGCTACACAGCGCTGTCTTCCTCTGATGGAATAGTATACAGCCGTGATCATGGATGAACTGTGGCTGTCAGGAGCACACAGGTGAGTGTCGCACATACAATCTCAAACAGAGGGAGGCAGAACCACCACGGTTCCTGTGTCTGCTTCTGTTTCTATATGGAGTCCAGAAGCTCTAGAATTGGGGCATGGCTGTTAGATACTGGTGGGTAAAGCCGCAGCTTGGTGGCTGTGACCCGGGTGCTGGCTGGTTTTGTTCTTCAGGAAAGGCCTGGACCTGTACACTCCTACTGACTTCATTAAAAATGGTTTACAAGTGTAAAAAAAAAAATGGCAAGTTCTGGTATCGTAACCTTGACTGGTTACAGAGGTTTAATCACCGCCCTGGACAGGCCGACTGATAGAGAGGTCGCATGGAAGGCAAAATGACCCCTCTCCCGGCACTGGCCCTGAACTCACCCACTTCAGGCTTGTTCCCAGCTACCTGAGAGAGGGATTGTGTTTGGGGAACCAGGGCAGGTGGGGACGAGGGCCAGGGCTGCGACATGTGATCCAGAGAGACGGGCTGGCCGCCCAAATTATCTGATTTGGCAGATTCCTGGGATCAAATGGCCCAGATAACGGCACCGGCCACCGTGACACCACACACCGTAGCCAGAGTATCTGTAAGGGAGACCTTTTGGCTAGGGCCACGCCGTGGGTAAGAAGAACAAGGCCAGGGCCCCAGGGTCTGATTTCTGCAGGAGGATCATGGGAGTCTGTGAGAGCACAGACCAGCAGGTTTGCTTGGTCCAGAGCTCCGCCAGCCCCCTCTCCACCCGGCCCCCCGCTTTGCACTGATACTTTATGCTCCGGCAAGTGGCACACCCAGCTCACCACTCAGAACCGTGATCTGGCCTCTTCCCATCTGATCCCATCACTCCACAGCTCTAGGAAAGCAGGGGGTGGGGGAGGGGGGGGAGGGAAACTGAGGCCCACGATGCTCAAAGGAGTTGTCTTCAGGAAGTCGCATCGTTTGGTTCAGAACTGGTTTTCACACCGCGGCGGGGGCCCTCTGCCTCCAGAAGGGGCTTTTCCGTTTCCCACCCGGGGCTCCTCCCTCATCGGGCCCCACTGCGAGCCTGACCCCAGCAGCCCTGTGCGCCCACCTGCAGGAGGTGTCTGCGGAAGCCAAAGGGAGAGGAAGCCAGAGGCAGCAAGGGAGGACTTCAGACGGTCAGTCTGGTCGGACGTCTGGGAGAGGAGAGGAGGGATGAGGGTCGGGATGAGGGAACAAAGGAGGGAAAGGAGGAAGGGAGGCAGGGAAAATGAAGAGGAAGAGCAGAGGGCTCTGAGAAGGAGCCAAAGGACAGGACTGCAGGGCAGACTGCCCAGTGGGCAGAGCCTTGGGTCAGGGTGTTGTTGGCTCACAGTATCACCAGAGCGGGCAGTTTCCAGAGGGTAAGCGCAGTATCAGTTTGTTCAGGGTGCTGGGTGGGAGGGGGTGTGTGGGGGGCGTCTCTTGGGTACCTGTTGTTTTCTCCCCCCGGTCTCTAAACAGCACCAGGGAGGGGACCCCTTGTCCCCAGAGAAGTCTGGCTTATAGTGGGTGCTCAGGCAGCCGATGCTGCTGGCCAACCTGCATCCGCTGACGGACACGTGTTTCCTGAAGGCGTCCGTCCATCCTAGGTGGTGTATTTTAATGCTACAAATGAGGGCTCAGATCTCAGATCCGGGTTCAAGTGTTAGACTCAGGTCTACTTCACTATATGGTCTGAGGAAAGTGGCCTTGCCCTCTGGACTCAGTTTACCCACAGGGAAAGGGGACAGCCATGTCTGCTGTAAATGAGACCGGTTATCACCGCAGTGAAGCATCCACATACCCCTTATGGAGAGCAGAGAGGAACAACCTCAGAGACTGTTCTGATGCAGCCTGCCCTGGAAGGCAGGTCCACCACTGTTCTTCCTAGCTAATGTTCTCCAGAGGATTTTTCACATTGTTAGGGACCCAAACTGCAGCCACATCCATGTATGTGACCATGCGGCCCTCGGGTCTGTTAATTTAATTGTTCCTTGCACATAGAGATAACTGGAGGCCCCATGGAGGAAGTGATTTCCCCAAAGCCACAGAACGTGAAGGTATCAGGCCTGGGATGCCCTGATTCTTCATGGAGACTTTCCACAGGCTCTTGTGGCTGATGGGCCAGGCTAATGGGTCAACCCCAGCACCTTAACAAGGTCCACATTCTCTCCAGAGAGACACCGGGCTGACCTCCTTCTGGCGTCTTCCAAGTTGGACACACCAATCTCTCAGGAGGAAAAAGAACCATAGGCAGTATTTGCTCCTTTCCGGCTCCATGGAAGTCTGATGTCTACTGGTCTGGAGCTGTCACATCTACTTTGCCTTGCAATATTACCGCTGCTGGGCAAGGCACACGTTCCCATCCCCTTTCCAGATGGGGAAACTGAGGCTCAGGGAAAGCCGGATTGCCTGCCTGATGTCAGTCACAGGGCTGGAACTCGAACTGGAAGGGCTTGAGATGTCCTCCATCTTTGAAGAAAACAGTTGGGATCACATCTTGTCCCTGTTGGAGCTCCCCCCAGACGCCTTTGGGGACTCACTGAGAGCGCAGATGCTTCCTTCCCTAGTCCCAGGGATGCCTGTGTCTGTCCTCCAGTCTCTGTCCCACTCCTCTTCCGCCACGCCCCTCCCGCCCCGGAACCCCTTTGTCCTCCTTCCACCTCCCTACCCAGCATGCACCTGCTCAGCTCGCCGCCCTTCCAGATGCTGCCCTGAATTGGGATGCTTCCTTTCTTGCAATCCTACTTTCCCAGTAACATAAGCTATAAGGAGAGCCCAGGGTGTCCAGCGGAATCACCTTCCCCACCAAGCAGCTCAGTAGCCATCGCCTAATCTCAACACAAAGTTATCGTGGGGCTGGAGTGAAACCCAGAGTCCCAGCCCTGAGTGTACAGCCATGCCCTCGAGCCCTGTTGGGCTAGCCTTAGAATTTCTTAGCACCGGCCGGCCACACCGACTCATCCAGGAATCGTTCAGTCAGTTGGGGAACTCCTCTTGGTGGGAAGCAGGTATATTTCTGGTGAACGTGGACTCTAGGTTTGAGGGTTCCAAGGGGCCCATGATGCTCCCCCTCCCACCCCCGGTTCCAGTTGGATCAAAAGAGCCAATTGGCAGGTGTCCGGCAGGCTCAAGGTCGGGGTAGAATTTGGTACAGCCACAGAGTTTTCTAGTGGCTGAAGTCCTTCTCCAATTATATCACATCATAGCTGGGCTATCTGGAACAGTAGCCAGTAGGCAGACATGGCTATTTAAAATTAAGTGGCGCTTAAAACCTGAAGCAAGGAAACAAATCATTCCATTAGAAATAGGCAAGGCGTTTTGAGAAAGATGTGCACACAACCAATTTGTATGGGAAGGCGTGGGTACCATTAATGAGCAGGGGCGAAAGTAGATACCACAGTTCATTCTCTCTCTCTCTCTCTCTCTCTCTCTCTCTCTCTCTCTCTCTCTCTCTCTCTCTCTCTCTCTCTCACACACACACACACACACACACACACACACACACACACACACACACGGGATGGGTGTCATCAAAAGCAAACAGCAAGTGTTGGAAGGGTTAGGGAACCTCAGAGAGAATATGAAATGGGGTGGCCGTCATGGAACACAGAGCCGCACCCAGCAACCACACTTCGGTGGATATATTCCAGGAAACTCAGTCAGTCCCTTGCAGGGATATCGCACGTCCACATCATCACAGCGTTGGTCAGGCGAACCAAGGTGTAGACTCAACCTTAGTGGCCATCCACCGACAGGGAGCAGATGAAGAAGATGAGACACACACACACACACACACACACACACACACACACACACACACAGTGAATTGTTGCTCAGTTGTCAGGAAGGAGGAAGCCTGTGGTCCCCACTAACACTGATGAGCCTGGAGTACATTACGTGAGGGGAGCCAGGCACAGGACATCATGAGGTACAGCGAGAAATCCATGGAGTCTGCTTAAAGGGCGAAGGGGCTCATTAAGAAAGGAAAATTCACAAGCCGGAACAGAGGAACTGTCTCAGGGTCCTGGAAAGATGAGGCACGGTCCCACATCCGCCTGAGACTGTCCGTCATCCCAGTCCCACCAGAGAGAGCAAAGAATGCGGCCTACTTCAGTCTAAGGTCTTAAGGGTGGCCCCGAGCCACACCCCAGGGGCGGGCACTTCAAGGTCATAGGTAGGTGGGACAGTTGCCTGCTACATCTCTAGGGGCAGTGCTTCAAGGTCATAGACAGAACAGGTATCCACTATATCTCCTCTTTTGTCTAAATGAGAAGGTTCTAATCTAATACAAACTATATACGATAGGGGTGGTTATCAAGTATTGTCCAGGAGAGGGGAAAGGTAATAACATAAACAAAAATAGAACTACAATCAGCAAGAACAACATCAAACAAGAGACACATACTAAAATCCAGAAATGTCCAGATCATAGGTAAATGGCATGTTATAGAGATTATTCCAATAGCTGTTCTATCTTAAAGAATCTAACTTTATTATCTGAAATGTTAGCTAAGATAAGAGAGGATTGTAACTGTAACTATCTAGTCTTCAGCCCCATCAAAGACCTGAAATGGAGAATAATATTACCTGAGAAAACAGGAAATGTAAATAAGCAATATCCAAAAAACTTCAAGAATAGACAGAGACAGCTGGCAGCCTGGACAGTCACCTAACGTTTCTCAGCACCGTTTGGGGCATCCATTTTGTCTACAGGCCTAGAATATCTGACAGACCATTTTCAGAAGCAGGTATTTTGAAAGACTATCTTACCCTGTCTTGGCAGAGTTCAGTAGTCACTTTTCCTTGTGTCCTGCTCGTCTGGAAAGGACAGCATTCGTACTGTCAGCAGTCAAGGCAAGGGCAGTTCTTTGCCCAGCAGGCCACTTTGTGCCAAGAAGAAGACAAACTTTCAAATGGAAATGTCTTAGAAGCCCAACATTCTCTCGGGATCAGATCAGTGCTGCCAGGAGCAATCGTGTCTCATGTCAACAGAATTCTAAGTTATCAAAACATTTAAATGCCATATTCTCTAGGCCTATGAAGTGTTTGAAGATTACCTATCCATCTGACATATGTTTCTGTAAATCTGGAGAACCTAACTAACATAACTATAGAAATGACAAGCATGGGTGATTATAAATCTGTAATTCTTCTCTACTTAAATAAGCTAAGGACTGAAGCTACACATTAACAAGGCAAACAATCTGTAAACAGATGTACAGTATAAGGACAATGACCTCAAAATTGTGACAACACACAAAATATCTTAAATGGAGGTAGAAATGTATAGTGCAATATGATAACCATATCCTTAATATATATCAATATACAAAATATCCTAAATAGAGGTAGAGCATGCATACAGTATCCGAATATAATTTTACATTTGTATCAATATATAAAACATTTCAAATAGGAGTAGGAACATGTGTACAATATGACGATTATAGTTTTGAATGTGTATCAATATACAATTATCTTAAATAGGAATATAAGAATAGTTTACATTTGTATCAAATATACAAGAATCCGTATCAGCACAAATTATCTAAGGCTGAGAGTTTGCTACATTAGTTTATTAGTAGATACAATAAGCTACCTTAGTGGCCTGTGGAATTCTGACAGGGATGACTCTAGGAGGCAGAGGGCTGGCTGACAGGGGAGTGAGACATGGCATGGCCAAGGGGAAGAAAGGTTCATCATGACTGCATAAGTCCACATGCGTGTGATGCCTGTGGTTGATTACACACACCATTACAGCAGAGCTTAAAGTTCACAGGGAGGGCCTTTCTTTCTTTCTTTTTATATGTGTTAGACCCTGGGCTATGTCCTCAGCTTTCTCTCCCCTCCGGCCCACCCTGTATGTGTGTGTGTGTGTGTGTGTGTGTGTGTGTGTGTGTGTGTGTGTGTGTGACTTGAAGCCAGAGGTGATGTCAGACTTCTTCCTTAGCCACTTTCTGCCTTATTGTTTTGAGACAGGACCTCTCACTGAACCTGGGGCTCGTGGATCCTGCCAGGCTGATTGGCCAGAGGGTGTCAAGGATTCTCCTGTCTCTGCCCTCCCCACAGCTCAGGTTACAGGTGTGTGCCAGCGCAACTGGCTTTGTTTATTTATTTTTAACGTAGCTGCTGGGGATCTGAATGTGTGTCCCTGTTGCATTTGTGTGACAAGCCATCTCCCCAGCCCCCGTGTTAGGCCAGACTGGCTGCCACGGAGACCCCTGCTGACTGCTCCAGCTGGCCTGGATGCTGTGGTTGGCTTGCATCACCCTCTTAGCTAGAGATGGAATCCTGGGCCTTGTGTGCACTGAGCCTCCCCCATCCCACACCGCAGAAACAGTGGAGGTCAATGTGTGACCCCTGGAGGTGGATTTGCAGGCATTTGTGGGCCACTGATGCAGGTGCTGGGATCCGAACTCCAGTCCTCTGAGGGAGTAGTGCACACTCATAATTGCTGAACCATCTCTCTAGCCCCAGTGTGCACACTTTAAATTTACACGCTTTTAATAGCCAACAATACCTCAAAATGCTGGCAGAGAAGGAGCACATTACTTTAAAATGTCAGAATATCTATTCTTTACTGGTTCTTGCTTTTTTTCCAGGGGAAACTTAGTCCCTTGTGGAAATCACTTTAAAGTCAGTTAAAGCCCACGTAGAACCCAGACCCGATATATGTACACACTGTATGCACATATCATAAAAAGATAAGTATGCATAGCACATTATGTGCATTCCTTCCCATTCCTTGTTTATTTCAAGGGCTCAGCAGGCCTTCTGATGGCAATTTCTTAGCCTGAGCCTCCACAAAACAAAGCATCGTTACTGAGGCATGACACACTCCTGAGAATTTCTGTAAGAAGATTGTCTTCCTGCATCTTACAAAAAAAAAAAAAAATTAAAGTTGGAAGCCGGGTGTGGTGGTACACACTGTTAGTCCCAGCACTTGGGAGACTGAGGCAGGTTGAACCACTATGGATTTGAGGCTAGCCTGATTTATGTACTGAGATCCAGGCCAGCTATCACTACAGTGAGACCCTGTCTCAAACAATAAAATAAAAATAAAGTACAGGCTGAGGAGATGGCGTACACGAGAACCTCCAGAACTCACATGAAGATGTTGATTGTGGTGCTGGATTTGTAATTCCGGTGCTGGGAGGAGGAGGTAGGAGGATCCCTAGATCAATGGCAGCCGGTCTGGCTAACTTGTAGCCCCACACAGACACATGGACACAGATACAGATACACACACAGGCACACACACATAGACACAGATACAGACACACACAGGCACACAGACAAACACAGTCACATACAGTAACACATACACACACACAAACACAGACACATATACATACATGCAAACACAGAGACACACAGACACACACACATAGGCACATAGACACATACACAAACACATATAACACACACACACAGACACAAACACATACACACAAACACACACACATAGACACAGATAAACACATACATATACAGACACACAGGTACATACACATAGACACACACACACACACACACACACACACACACACACACACACACACACCTCGTCTCACACCACATGTTAACTAATTGGAGCCCCAATGTAACCAGGGAAAGGCACCCTGTCTCCACATTTAAATTGCAGATTTTGACCTTTCTGCTTGAAATCCTCTCAGACATCCTGTTCAATCGTTCTGGGTCCTGGCACTCAATAATCCTTCAAATTATCTTCCTTATTTTTTCCTTCCATGACAGTTAAGTATCTCATTCCACAATCCCCAACCTCATGTGGAAGGTGCAGAAGCTGGGAGTCCAGTCCTCTCAGCACAGAGAGACAGACAGACAGAGATAGACAGAGAGACAGGGAGAGACAGAAACAGAGAGATAGAGATAGACAGAGACAAAGAGAGACAGAGACAGAGATAGACAGAGACACAGAGAGACAGACAGAGAGAGACAGAGATAGACAGAGACAAAGAGAGACAGACAGAGAGAGACAGAGACAGAGAGACAGAGAGAGACAGAAACAGAGAGACAGAGAAAGACAGACAGAGACACAGAGAGACAGACACAGACAGACAGACAGACACACACACACACACACACACACAGAAGAGATGTCACACGGCACAGCACACACAGAGAGCAAAGGACCTCTGCTCAAGGCCGGAAAGCTCCTTGGGTCCACACGTCTTTCCTGTGGACGGACCAGTCGCATCAAAACCTTAGTGAGCACGAGTGACCAGGACAGACATAGAGAGGGTTAAAGGTCGCATAAGTCAGATGGAGGTTACAGGTTCCTGGATGCCAGACTTCTCGGGACCACCACCTGCTCAAGTGTGTGACCCACGTGCCCTGGTGTGAGGCCCGGGCTCCGCTGCTGGGTGGGCCCCACATGTACGGAGACAAAGCAGAGACATTTCCCTGGAGAAACTCTCAAAAGGGAAGGTGCCCAGGCTGCCTGGGAGGTGCTGCAGGCCTGGGAGGCGCTGCAGGCCTGGGATTACAGAATCGCCCTCGTGTGGAGCCTGAGGGCCAACTGGCATCCAGCTGCTTCTCCATCTTCCTCTTGAAGATTTTTTTTAATGTTGTATGTTTTGCCTACATGAATGATGTGCACTGTGTGCATGCCTGGTACCCAGACCACAAGAGGCCAGACGCAAGCATGAGATCCCCTGGATAGATTCGTGGTGATTGTGACCCCCCTAACCGTTCCCCCCCCCCCCCCCCCCCCCCCCCCGTCGCCATGTGTATACTGAAAATCAAACCTGTATCCTCTGGAAGAGCAACAAGAGCTCTTAACCACTCTTAAGCCATCTCTCCAGCCCCATTTTAAAGATTTTTTTTTGGGGGGGGGGCAGACAAGTTTTCACTCTGTAGCTCATATTAGCTTAAAACTCACTACACAGCCCGGGTTGGCCTCTGATTCACCACACTTACCCTGCCTTGGCCTCCCAAGTGTAGAGATTCCAGGTGTGAGACCCCTGCACTTGGATACATCTGCCTGTTTCTATCACTTCCCAACACCATGCATGCATGGAGCTGGAAGCACTGCATCCCACAGTGCAGAAGTGGGCAGTGTCTGTGGTCCCCCACCCACTCCATGTCAGTCTCCCAACAGGAAGAGAGGTGGCCACATCTTAGGTACCAGGCCCCCTCCTCTGCATGGGTACCGTAGACCCTGGAGCTCCAGTGAACCTGATCATTTCAGCTTCCCCTTTCCCTACTAGAAACAAAAGCCCTTTTGCAGAGGGAACCCACAGGTCCTTAGAGTCAGTCCTTTGAGGGTAAAGAGCACCTGGGAGCCCAGGCCCGAGGTACAGCAGAACGTTGTCGTGGAGTAAGTCAACGATAATGCTGTGGGTCCCGTGCCAGGCTAACCATTCACACTTGTTTGAAGGCATAGCTGTATGTGGTGGTGGCCGTGTGGCTCCTACCCCCCAGATCTGAGCCCAGAGTTCTTGGCCACATGTGTAAAAGGAGTAGATTGAAGGTCCTGAGCAGAATCCTCCCGACTTTACCGTAACATCCTTAAATAAATAGCCTGGACTGTGGAAAGACATCACCGGGTTCTCTCAGCTCCGGTTACAATTTACCAAATACCCGTTGGTCCGTCCTAAGAAATGGATGTGTTCACTCAACCCCACAGACATCTCACTCTGTAGGGCTTATGGTCAGCTGGGGAAACTGAGTTAACCTACCCAGCTCATTAGAGGCACACCCAAGCGGGACTCCAACCCCCGAACCCCAAATGTCAGTTACTCTGCAGTGTTGGCCTCCCTGGCGAGTGAAACTGGGGTGTAAGGGTCTTAACCGTGCCTAGCTCTTCTAGAATCTTCCACAGTAAGGCTGGGTCTGGAGGACCTTCTGAGCAACTCTCATTCGCTCTGGGGTCAGAGCCTGAGGGAATCGAGCATTCCTGAGGTGAAAGAGAAATCCAAGCAGGCCGCAGGGTGCCAGCCTGAGGGTCCTGGGGGTCCTGGGGGGGTCCTGAGGATTCTGGGGGTCCTGCTGGTGGGTTGAGCGCCCCCCAGGACTCCTGACCACCACCCTGGCAAGAATGCCCAGGAATTCCAGTGAAGGGGCCCCTAGGACGCACCCCACATTCCCCACATTCCCCCACCACCTCAGGCGGAAAAAATTTCCAACCAGACTTGGCAGCAGGGGACCCTGTGGTCTGGACCCTGTCTGCAGGAGCTGTCGGGAGCCCTGGCCGCCCAAAGGGCCTTTTCTTCCTCTAACACTGCTAAGAATAACCAAGCTGGTCCCAAGCCCACTGAGGTTGTAGCCGCTCTGAACTCTCCCCGCTAACCCGCACCCGCCCCCCCCCCCCCCCCGCCCCGTAGGAGAGACAGGGAGCCTTGTGCTCTGGGCTCCTCGCTGGGTTCCAAAGCTGCCACCCACTCCCATTGCACTCCACCTCCTCCCTCACTGCCCACTAGCAAATGCCACTGCCCCCTTTGCCTGCTTCCTTCTGTTGTTTTCAAAACGCTTAGTGCCCAGAATACTACATGCTTGCGTGTTTTGCTTATTGACTACCCCACCCAGTAGATATCAGCCCCCGAGGCCAGGGCTTCTGTTTGAGTCCTCTCCCTACCCCCCGCCCCCAGACAGGGTTTCTCTGTGTAGTTTTGGTGCCTGTCCTGGAGCTCACTCTGTAGCCCAGGCTGGCCTCAAACTCACAGAGATCCGCCTGCCTCTGCCTCCCAAGCACTGGGATTAAAGGCGAGCGCCACCACCGCCCAGCTTCTGTTTGAGCTTTATTCCCAACTCCTGAGACGATACTTGGAAGGAGGTAACTGCTCAAATGGACCAGCTGAGTTCCTTGAATTGTGTGTAAAAAAAAATGGAAGGAGAAGACCAAATCCACGGAGTTGTCTTCTGATCTCTGAATGCAAACTGTGGTGCAGGTGAGTGCACACACACACACACACACACACACACACACACACACACACACTCCCGATAAACAAAAATGGCCTTGAATGATTGTCCTTATGGAATGAGCACTAACACGGAGTAATTAGTAATTAGTGTGGGAGGGTGACTATGGACCAAGCAAAATGACACGTGTGTGTGAAAATGTCATAAGGCAGCCATTACTTTATGCACTGAAAAGTGAACAAGAGAAAAAAAAAGCCCCTGATCCTGCAGCCCTAGAAACTTCTAACTCTTAACACACAGATACTGGATGCTCGGCAGGAAAGAGTCCCTCGGTTTCCACCTTCACTGGGTGCCAGGTTCACCTGAGCGGAGCGCTCAGTAGGACCTCTTTCTAGATTACGGCAGAGATGGACATTCAGGAAGGCACTGCACAGTCATGAAGGCTGTGTGTCTCAGTCAGCAATGGCTGCGGTAGCGCTGTGTAACAAACACGCCTCACCCCTAACCTCACGGGAGTCTGCTGAGCTGTTTTCTTGCGTGGTACTCCAGATGAAGAAGGAGGTTAGCGTCGGCTAAGGTAGAGGAAGGGCCTGGGACAGAAGGTGTTTAGAGAAGGCCCTTGGGGGAAGCAGGGGTCCGGTTGGGCGGGTGGCCTCACTCTGAGAATGGGTCTCTCTAAGTCAGACTCAGGAAGCAATTCTGGTATCAGGTAGGCTTGAGTTCCGGTCCTGGGCTCTCCACTAAATGCAACGCATAGGGCACGTAAGCTAGGCCAAGCCTCGGTGTCCTCTGTAGGTCTCGGTGAGGACCGAGGGGCTGAGGAGATGTGAAGTCCGTAGTCTCTGGAAAGAGGTAGTTAATTGAGTTCTTTGTTACATACAATGTATCAGTTCACTACTGATGTATGATTCCATCCCTGGACTCACGGCCTCAATCCTTTCAGTCGCTGCCTGTGGGGTGATGCCCGTGGGCTGACTGGTGACTCTTCTGGGCCAGGTGGAACCCCTTCTGTGTCTGGGTGTGGCTGGAGGTCACGGAGGTGGCTCTTTCCTCTTGGCTTTGGGATGGAGTGTGCGTCAGCTGATCGAGGACAGCCTTGGCTGGACTTCTCCAGCAGGCTAGCCTGGGCTAGTTCTCTGTGGCTGGCCAGTGTTACGGAAGACAAAGCGCTGGGGTTCCCATCCCATTGCCGCTGGGAGCCGGGGACTGTCGGAGTCACTTCCACCACCTTCGGTCAGCCAAAATTGAGTGACCAGGCTAGACCAGAGTCGAGGGGCCTGGAGAAATGGACGTCATTAGTTAGGAGGAGGAGACGCGGAGTCAGGATGGGAGAGCCTACGCGCAGAGAGGGCCGGAAGACCACAGCCGTTTTCACATCTGTCACACACAGCTCTGGGGTCACGAGGCCCCGGGGTGTGAGGGAATGTTCCCACGCCAGGCAGCTCAGAAGTCCTCTCCCAGCGTCTTCCCACAGCTGCCTGATCTGACAAGCCCCCTGCCTACCATCAGCCTCAGCCGGGAAAGCCGCAGATTTCAGAACTGTGTGTTCCAGACCTTCATTTGCGAGTCCTGGATGCAGAAACCTGGCTTGCCCTGACTATCCTCCGTTAACTTGTGGACACACCCTGTGAGGCTACAGCTCTCCCCTCCAAACTGTTTCCAGGGAGCCCCACTCTGTGCATCTGAAGGAGGAGGGGTGGGACGGGCGCCCCTGCTTGTGGGAGGCGGGATTCTGAGGTTGACTTCCTGTTTGTCGGCTCACAGCTCTTCCCCACAGCTGGGCTGCCCGGCCCCCACATTAGTTAATTTCCCTTTGTGGCCGCGACAGAATGCCTTACACAAACAACTTAAAGAGAAAAGGACGGATTTCAGTTCGTGCCTTGCGGTTCCAGAGGTTCAGTCTCTGGTGGCTTGGCCCCAGGCACTTGGGCAGAACATGGCGGCAGGAACTGGAAGAGCCTGGTAGAGCCTGTGCCCCACTTCTTGGTGGGTAGGAGGGGGACTACGGAAGGAGAGGACAGAGATAAAATGCTCCCAAGAACACGCCTCCCATCCCACCTCCTGACATGCCAGTCTATGGTTCTGTGGCGTCACTGATCCATCAACTGGGTCAGACTGTCAATCTAACATCTCCAGAAGCAGCTCATAGACTCACCTAGGAGTGAGTTTACTGAACTCCCCCCCCCCCCCGGACATTTCTAATCCAGTCATGTTGATGAGCAATGTTGACCACCGAATCCATGCTGCAGATAATCTGACCGAGACTCAAAGAGATGCTGTCACTTGCCCAACAGAACGGAGCTGGGGAGTTTCTCTCCAAGGTTAGTTAAGGGACAAAAGCATCTTCAGGAAGAAAGGGTTGATTCGGGCTCACAGTCTGAGGGTACCGTGGGCCATGGCGGCAGGAGCTTGAGTTGGTAGGTCACAGCGTATCTGCAGTCAGGAGGCAGGAAGTGAGGAATGCCAGTGCTCAGCTCATTAAGTTTCATGTAGCCCCCGCCCCCAGAGCTGAGAATGGTCCCGCCCACATTTAGTGTGGGTCTTCCCTCCTCTCTGGAAACGTCCTCACGGACACACTCGGTGTCTCCTAGGTGACCGCAAACCCAGCCACAAAAGGTGAACCGCCCTATTTGGCCACCCGTGGCTCGCTCTGGCCTCTTGAGATTTTAGCAAGCCAAAAGGGGCTCAAACAGCATGAGACCTCCATCCACCCCCACCCCCCACTCCCCGGCTGTTTGTTCAAGGATGACAGATAGGTGGAGAAGAGCCCACCGCCGCCGACTGGCTGAGCCCAGAGGTTTAAGAAAACTCATCCAAGACTAACAAAGCGGAGAGGCTGACCACACAGTCACACTGTCTGTCGCTCACTGCTTGTATTCAATGTTCCCTCGAGTCGTTTGTTACACAGCTCATGCTGGTGGATTCCAGCACCCAGAGACCCTGATGCTGGCTCACGTTTGGTGGAGTCTGGTTCTGCCAGAAGGGCTGTTCCTGGCAGGGCTGCCCAGCAGAAATGGCTCACAGGCACCGCCTCACTTACTCCTTGGGAATCCCCACTGGCCGCCACCTCCCTAATGCCAGTGCCCCTTTAACTGTAGAGAGACGCAGAGGCCAGTGATGCCCAGCGTTGGTCAGTCACACAGGCGCTGCTGCCCATCTCGAGACTGAAGATGGCCAGGCTCTGAGTGCCTCTTCACTGGCAATTCTTACAGACCCATTTGCCCGGCCTTATGAGTGTCACTGACTCCAGTGATGAGCACACATTCAAATAACCACAGGACCACATCCCCATGCTCCAAGCTGGTCAGTAACAGAAAGGGCTATCGGAGGGCACACCAGGAATTCTGCATTATTAAACTGTTTAATCCTCTCAGGACAGGACAGTCTGTGTCCTTATCATGATTTAAAAAAGAGCAAAAGCCGGTGAAAGGATTTTTTTTTTAATCCACACTATAATAGAGCACAGCAGCTTATACCTGAAATCCCAGCACTCTCGGAGACTGAGGCAGGAGGAGGATTTCTGTAAGTTCAAGGCCAGCCCGGACTACATAGTGAGATGCTGTCTCAATAAAAAATAATAATAATAATCCATACTACATCACTACATTAGGATAGTATCCACACTGTTAGAGACCTCACACATGCACAAGAAAGTGAAAAATGGAAAAAAGGAAGAGAGAGAGAAAGAAAGAGAGAAAGAAAGAAAGAAAAAGAAAACAGGGGGAGATTGGAATTCATGGACAAAATCCATGTGACCGAGAACAAACATAGGAAAAATGCTTGAACTTTTCAGCATTAGGAAAGTGTGGATTAAAGTACCAATGAAATCTTGCCCCCCACAGACTGTCAGAATGAAAGGGGTTACAGCGCCCCCTGCTGGCCAGGGTCAGAGTGAAGGATCTGCTCCTGGGCTGCAGAGGCTGTGTGGTCCAGGAGATTGCCAGCCTGACTCAGAGACCAGGGATGCGGAATCCCAAGATGATGCCATTAGCCTGGGAATAACCAAAAGCCTCCTCCGGGGGCTTCTGAGCTGATGCTGTCTACCCCACCCCTTCCCCTTCCTCCTTCCCCTTCTCTTTCCTCCTCACAACCTGCCCCCTTCCTTCCATTTCCACCTTCCCATTTCTCTCCCTTCCTCCTCCTCTTCTTTCATTTCCTGCTCCTCTCCCCTCCATGTCCTCTCCTCTTCCTAATCCATCTTGCCCCTCCTCCTCCTCTCCCTCCTCCCTTCTCCTCTCTGTCCTTTTTAGTAAAAGGTACCTCTTCAAAGAAGCTTTTAGGGAAACCCTAGTCCCATGGAATGACAAAGCAATGTGGCAGTTAAAGTTGGGATGGAGGGTTCCAGTCTCTTTCCTCACATCTTCATCAGAGTCAAGGACTCTCCCCTGACTCCACAAAAGGAATCACTGAATAGCCCACAGAGGGCGGGAGTTGGCTGAGGCCACCCAGCTCAGGGTGACTGGTGTTAGCATTCCTGCAGTGTGATGCCATGCTGTCTAGTCCTTGTCATCGACAGGACCACCCAGAGTCCTCCGTGGAGCATCTTCTGAGGACCCAGCAAGGTGCGTGCTTGCCAACTACTCATGTTGCCCAGCACAAGGTGACTGAGGGACTGAGAGGTGACAAGAGATGTCCCACCTCACAGTAGGAAGTGGAGACACCAGACAGAGGGGACCCTGTCTCAGGGTAAAACGGGCACGCTTTTCACAATCTCTTTGCCCCAAGCACAGTGGATGCCCAATGGGGGAGGGGGCGGAGTCAGCCTTGGCCACCTCAGGTGATCCCTGACACCTGTCACATCGTGTGCTCCGTCACCAACCCCCTCCCTTCTTTCTTCAGGGATGGGGTCTCCACTCTTTCAGCATTCCGCATAGTGCATCACAGCTACTTCATGACGATGCCTATCCATTCTTAGGGCTCAGCTATGTGTCAGCTTTCGGGGAGGGAGCCGGAGGTGGAGAATCCTGGAGTCATGGTAGGGGGCAAACGGATCCCGTTGTGTGATCACCTGGGCAGGGTGCCCGATGCTCTATAGTAACAGAGCTGACCTGAGTGTGATTCTGTGGGGTCAAGAGGAGGAAGCTGGATAACCCAAGGCAGGAAGCCTGTACCAGAGCAGCCTTCGGGTGGAGCCTGGGCAGCACAAATGAGGCTCCATCCCTGCCTGGCTGGACTCTGCCTATCCCATCCACCCATGTCTTCTGGCCACATGACTCCCCACCATTGGGGTTCAATTCACTCACTGCTCCAAGCAGGGCGGGGGTGTGTGTCTCTCCTGAAGAGGTTTTAAATCGTGTGTGTGTGTGTGTGTGTGTGTGTGTGTGTGTGTGTGTGTGTGTGCGCGCGCGCTGGAGTCACAGGCAGCTGTGGGCCTCCCCATGTAAGAGCATAACGTGCTGTTAACCACCAGGCCTTCTCTCTAGCCCAGTGTGTGGGCTTTTGTAAGGTCCCAGCAAAGGACCCCTTCTCTCAAGAGGGCTGAGGCGACTCCCCTACTGAACTGGATCACATGCTCACTCTCAGTCAATCATTGGCAAGGGAAAAGCATTGCCTAGCCAATTATCGGCCAGGCCAGCCATGTGGGCTTCGGAAAGATGCTTTAAAGGAGGTGTGTGGAATGTCCTGCCCAGAGGGACCTCTGCTGTTTTCAACTTTGAATCTAGGACACCAGGGGCTCCAGGCCACTTACTGAAGACATTCAGCAGCTGGTGTGGGGGGTGGTGGTGGCCCTCCCTCCGTTCCTTCTCCAGGGCTCAACTCCACCAACTTCAGTGATCAAATGCAGCCATAAACCACGGTGGAGCTGGGAGAAATTAACACATGATTCAAACTCTTTGGAAGGTTTGGGGCCACGGTTCAGGTGGTCAGCCCCCTCGGGTTAGAGCAACTTGATTTTGTTGTTAGTGCCTGGAGCTGGTGTGATAAAGGAATGTTCTTGGTTGGAGAGGAAACCTAGAACCTTTATTTATTAATAATAGTTGCAGATGCTCAGAAAAACTGTCAGCCCTGTTTAGGCAGAGGAATGGAGAGAAACGTCAGCCCAAACCTATGGAAAAGGGCAGTACCGGGTACCATTCACTATGGCTCTGGGCATTTCCAGCACGGAAGATGTTGTGTGGTTAATTTCTTTCTCCTTGGAGCTGTGGTGAGGAATGGTGTGTGTGGCTGCCTCAGCCTCCATGGGCCTCAAGGGCTGTCAATCATGGGCTGTCGGTCCAGACTCCACCGGAGGGAGGGATGACATCCCCACGGCAACTTCCCCACCACTGAGACCCTCTGTGGCTGGAGACTGGCCATGGCAAAGAGGCCTCAGTTTCTCCACCTGTAAGGCAGGGCCTCAGATGATTAGCTAACCTTTGAGGCATGAAGGCAGCCTAGGATGGGTCCTCCATAACCAACCAGCTGCAGGGATGGGGGACGAATGGTCTTCAAAGCTTGCCCCTCTCCATACCCAGTCCCACCCAGTAGAATGAGCAAGGAATCAGAGGTCTCTTCTTGAGATTGCTGCTCCGCCATTAGGGCCAGCCTGGAATGCCGGTGCCTCTTCTGGAAAGCCCCTTGGCAAAGACTCATGGGAACCAATTGGCACTTGAAACTCTTTAGCAGACTGGGGCCCTCCTCTGAGCTTCCGTTCCTACCCACTTCCGTTTTCTGCCCTTCCCACCCTCTTTTCTATGTCCCTTTCCTCTTCCCACCTCTTTTTCTTTTTTGGCTTATTGAGATGAGGTCTTGCTGTGCAGCCCTGGTTAGGTTCACACTCAAAGTAATCCCCCTGCCTGAGCCTCCCAAGCCGGGATTACCCGTGTGTGCTGAGTTCTTTGTTTTCTACCAAAGCCCCATCTCTTTCTGCCTTTCCTGTAAGCCCGTAAGTTCCCAATCCTGGAGACCATGTCTTGTTCATTATATATCCTTTCAGCCCGGCAGGCAGACGGACATGGGGCAGACAATCTGTGTGAAAACTGTACTCTTTATGGAGTGGAGAGTGCCCTGTCAGCTAGAGGAGGGGCCTCTGAAGGCGTTTCAACTGCCCAGTCAGCAAGCCTGCCCTTCTAGGCCGACACCTGGCTTTGCAAGGTCATGGCATACATTGGCTCCGTTCTGGTGCTCTGAGACTCCAGGGCTCTTATGATGAAGTGAGGGTCTCTGTCTTTCACTTGCAGGCAGTACACGTGATACATAAACAGTGAGTATGGCTAACCATGTTCCAATAAAGCTTTATTTACAGCCTGGTCGATCTGGATCACAGCTTGCTGACATCTGTCTGGAGGAAATCAGAGATGGATGGACGGATGGTCCAATTTTCCTATCCAGGGTCCTACTACTTCAATGTAGTTACGAAAATTCTGGAAATCTTTCCTGGGAGGTGTCTGGAGCAGGTGTGGGAGGGGCATTCTTGACTCGACACACGCACAGAGCCTGGGCCCTGGCTTCAGAGACGCAGAACACAGAGCTCATCTTCGCCATCGAGGTGTGACTTCGCACGTTGTCCGTTTCTCCAAGCTTCAGGCTCTGGGGCCGCAGCTGCAGCAACACCTGCGTTTTAGAGGTTCACGGGGAAGATGAAATGGCATCGAGTGCAAGGTCAGCCTTGGCACGGATAGAGTGCTGCAGAATGCCTTGGGGGGGGGGGCGGCGAGAAGGAAAACTCAAAATGGAAATCCTTGGCCATCTGTTGGTCTCTGCGGGACCTTGAAAGGTGCCTAACTCCCAGGCCAGATAGGCTCAGGGATCGATCACAGTGGAGATTCTTTCTAGGGGACAAATGCACCTCTGAGTTATGACCCCCAACATCTCCCATGTCACCCTGAATATGTGCAGGCAGAGGACAGCACCCAGAGCTTCAGGTTTCAACCCTGGCCAGGGCTGGGTACCTCAGTCCCTCCAATGGAGCTGCAGGGGGAACCCCCACATGTGAATATTGTTAGGATAATCCTGGGCGCGGGTGTGTGTGTGTGTGTGTGTGTGTGTGTGTGTGTGTGTGTGTGTGTGTGTGGTGGAGCTTAAGTGGGGTGGGGAGGGGAATTCTGGGTTCATCCTGGATGGCAAGTGGATTAACAGAGATTTGAGACAGTAAAGGCTGATGGCCACTGATCTGCCAGAAGTTCTCCCACAGCCAGGGTTTTTTCTAGACTTGGATGATCTCTTTAAAAGATTCATGAGGCTTTTTGTTCCTCTGCCTATTTATTTGGGATCAGGATGGTTTCAGCCAGAGCTGCTTCTTGTGGCCCGATCCTGGGGGCGGGGGTATAATTTGTATAGTTCAGGCTAATAAATAGTGAGGTGTCAACGTGTTCAGTCACCAGCTACCCGAAGCCACACCAGGTTCTGTTAATGTGGGTGGCCAGGGTGAGAGGCAAAGTCAGCCTTAGCCCCTCTCCAGTCCTCCTTCTGAATGTCACTAGGGCTGGGCCGGGCCAGGCCTTGATGACCCAGAGGCAAATGAGCCGAGAGAAAGCCGTAGTCAGAGAGAAGGCTGCAGCCAGGCGGCAGGATGATGTCTTAGGGGAAGTTCTCAGTCAGCAGGGAAAGGGCTGAGTGTCCCTGAGTGAAGGGATGATGTCCTAGTTAGGTTCCTGTTGCTATGACGAAACACCATGACCAGAAAGCCACCTGTGGAGAAAAGGGTTTATTTGGCTTACACTTTGATATTGCTGTTCATGACTGATGGAAGTCAGGACAGGAACTCCAGCAGGGCAGGTTCCCAGAGGCAGGAGCTGATGCAGAGGCCATGGAGGGGTGCTGCTTACTGGCGTGCTCAGCCTGCTTTCTTATAGAATCCAGGACCACCAGCCTAAGGATGGCCCCACCCACAATGGACAGGGCGCTCCCACATCAATTACTGATTAAGAAAATGCCCTACAGGCTGATCTTATGGAGGCATTTTCTCAATGGAGGTTCCCTCCTCTCTGATGACTCTAGCTTGTGTCAAGTTGACATTAAACTATCCAGTACAGTGGGGTAGGCGCGCTCAGGCTGCCTTCACGGGGTGAGTTCTGATTGTCAACAGCTCACCATGCAGGAAAGGGTACAGGATGACGCCTTGGAGAAATCCTTATGCCACTGCCATACACCTCTGCTGCATGCTCCTCCCATCTGAGCTGGCTAGAAGCGGGGTGGGGGTGGGGTGGGGGACGACGACGACGACGACTTGAAAGCTAATGGAAATCTTTACATATAAAGCCAAGATTCTAACAACTGCTTGACATCCAGGAATAGGGGCCAGTTCTGCCAGTGAGTGGCCGGGTGCCTCATTCTGCGGCCACCAGAGGAGCAAGGATGGAGGCCGTGCAGCAGCCAGTGGTGGGAGGAAGGAAGTCCCTGAAGGCCAAGGCTGGCCTGGGTGAGCTGAGTCTGGAGGCTTCTTCCTGTCGCCAGGCTTGGGGCAGCTCGGTATTGTGAGGCCCGGCTCTGCCTGGCTTTCAGCTCCCAGCTATGTTGTCTGGTGGAGGGGACATGAGACACTCAAGGGCCCATGAGCCAGACAAGCACAACGTCTGCACATGGTGGCCGAGAGAACAGGACTGCAGGCTGGGAGCGGCGGAGGGAGAAGGATGGCTGTGCCTTGGCTTAGACCCCAGGTGAATATCCGTGCTGGCCTCTCGCTAGAACCCAAGACTTGACCTCTTATTCCTGGAAAAATGTGTCCTCAGTGGCCCCGATGCCAGACCCCCTGGAAGCCACAGCCTCAGGATCACCGGGCACAGCCTCGACCTCAGGCTGGCAGCTGAGGGACGAGAGAGGCCTGAAGCGGGTTGACACTGGCCTGGCCTCCAGTCTGTAGGGTTTTTACATCCCAGAACAAACCTGGATCCTCTTCTGTAGGTTTCCACACAGGATAAAGGAAAGC
Source organism: Peromyscus maniculatus bairdii (assembly GCF_049852395.1). Lineage (NCBI taxonomy): Eukaryota > Metazoa > Chordata > Mammalia > Rodentia > Cricetidae > Peromyscus > Peromyscus maniculatus. The sequence continues at coordinate 3,651,238 of NC_134874.1, read as the reverse complement.
CAGAGTGCAGGGGTTTTCCCTTAGTCATTGAAAAAAGCTGCATATGTGTATGTACACATCTGTGTGTGCATATGATGGAGGTACGTACATGTTTATAAGCATGCATATATACATACATAAACATACATGAATGCACATATATGTGTATATGCACATATGCATATACACACACATACATATACATATTCATATACACATACATACACACATATAAACATATACACATGCATATACACACATACATACATATACATATTCATATACACACACACACAGTACAGCAAAGGGCAGAATCTGTAACTTGGATGCCCATCACCGACTGTTCAATCAGGTGATTCTAACTTACAATAATGTTTTGTCTCTTTCAATATAGCAAGAAGGGAGCTAGCCCCCCCCCCCCTTTGCATTGCTGGTGGTGGAACCGGCCCCCCCCCCCCCCCGCCAGCCTGGTGCATGCTGGGCAAGTGTTCTATCCTCCATCATCGTCAGTCCAAAAGAGAGAGCTTTAAATGTTCTTATCACAAGGCAAAAACGTGTGGTTTTACTGAGGGCCCCAATGGTTGCCAGGGTTCCTAGGGTCCCTTCTGGTGTGCCCCGTGGTTCCTGGGGGTCCTTGGTTGCTGTCTCTCTGCCAGCTTTCTCTAGTCCTGGGCCGGTCTCTCTCCAGCCTCTCCTCTCCAAGGCCCCTGGATACAGAGGATTAGAGTGAGTTAAAATTTCTCACTGCCCTTGTAGCTAGGAGTGAATTGTGCTGTGTTTTACTTCCGTAATCCTCATCATTATGGCCTCTGTAAACATGTCACTCCTGGACCTCCATCACAGGCTGAAATTCAAACCCCTAAACAACCGAAAACCAGAAAAAGGTTTTAAAGAACGGTGCAGTACAGCTTATAAATATTGTAAATAACTGTAGGTCAAGGCCCCGCCTCTCCAGAGCTCTAGATTCCTGAGTCTGCGGCTGGACCTGGCAGCATCAGATGGATTCTCTGACCCTCCAGATGCATGCTTGGTTTCTTAAAGATCTGCTTCCCGAATCACCCTCAGCCTGCCTGCCGGCCTCAGCCACCAGCCACCCCGTGGGGAGCTTCACCAGGCGCCTGGTCGGTTTCCTTCCCAGGGGCCTGTGCGTTCCTTCCTTCTTGCATCTTTGTGGTTAGTGACTGACCAGCTCCAACTTCAGACTGCATCTTTGCATGCTGGGTGAGCCTCAGACAAACAGCATCTCTCTGGCCCTGCTTTACCCCCCACAAGATGGGGTGATGAGATCACACGGCCACAGAGATTGCTGAGTGTTCCAGAAGGCACACGAGGTGTTGGCCTGCAGACAAACCCTCTCCTGTCCCAGCGAGGCAGACAAGCATAGGGTAGTTTATCAGGCAGAGACTCCCACCTCCACCCCCTCCTCCAGTAGCACATAGCCAAATTCAAACAATGCAGTAAGCCACGCCTCCCTTAGCTACCCTTGGTAACGCCCCTCTTTTGTGGCTAAACACATCCTGGAACATATCTGGGAACTACAGGCAGTAGGTTGATCCAGCCTGGACTAGTTTTGGGTGAATACACTGTAAGGTAGACTGTGTCCTCTGAATGAACTTCTTTTTAAGGGAAAATACCTTATTCTCTGCTTTATGCCCATGCAAAATTGAATATGCCTATGATTAGGATCAGATGTATCTTGGGAAAGGACATTCATAATAAAGAAAGGCTTACCTACTGAAAGGTAAACGACGCTGGTGGCGGCGCTGGAGACCGGCGGAAAAGTCATGAGCCACAGCCATGACTACCAGAGTTACAGAGAGCTTTATTGGAGGGAGGGAGAGTTTAGGAGAGAGGAGAGCCAGGCCTGGGGGGAGGGAGAGATGGAGCGGGGAGGGAGCAGAGCAGAGCAGGGAACAGAGCGAGCACAGAGAGCTTGTGGGGTCTGCATCTGGCTTCTTAAGGCACATACATAGTTGCCAGCACCCCCGATGATATAAGACACAAGACCCTGAGGAGTGAGGGCAGGATCCTAATACCTACCTCATGCCGGTCAATCATAACAGAGAACCACCCCACACTACACCACTTGGCACAAACTCCTTCTCCTGGACCTCATTAAAGGGAGATCCAGTTAGCTGCTCTTGGGCACACGGACTCAAGGAGCCCATTGCCCCTTGTGTGTGGCCTTCACTCTTGAAATACTTTTTAAAATTTATTTATTATGTACACAACATTCTGCCTCCATGTAACCTTGCGTGCCAGAAGAGAGCACCAGATCTCATTACAGATGGTTGGGAGCCACCATGTGGGTGCCGGGAATTGAACTCAGGACCTTTGGAAGAGCAGTCAGTGCTCTTAACCTCTGAGCCATCTCTCCAGCCCACACTTGAAATATTTTATTGTTTAATTATTTGTGTTGGGGTGGGAATATACACTAACTCTCTCTCTCTCTCTCTCTCTCTCTCTCTCTCTCTCTCTCTCTCTGTGTGTGTGTGTGTGTATGTATGCCTGTGAGTGCAGTTCTTTTGGAGTCCAGAAGAGGGCAGCAGATCCTGTGGAGCTGGAGGTACAGGTGGTTGAGAGCTGTCTGATGTGAGTGCTGGGAACCAAACCTGGGTGCTGTGCAAGAGCAGTCTGTGCCCTGACCTGCAGAGCCATCTCTCCAGCCCCTTTACTCTATCCTTAAATAAAACAGTGGTGGCCCTTTGCCATTTTGTTTCCAATTCTTTGATTAAAGCCCACAGAATCCGGACACACCCAGTCCAAACAAGGCCATCAGCAACACCATGATGTCACATTTGGGTCCCTGAGAGCTTTTGGAGTGTCCCCTGGTGCATGGTGGAAGCTGGGAGCCAAAATGCAGCCTAGGAGGAGACTCCTCAGTCTGGATGTAGGAATTTCACCACAGCAGCTGATGGACAGGAACAGAGCACCCGGACACCTCCTTCCCAGCTCCCAGGACTGGAGACCACTCCAGGGGGGACAGCTGCCTCCAGCCAAAGATGTGAGTCGAAGAGCATCCTCTTTGGTGTGGAGACAGGCTGTAGTGCCTGGAGGAAAATCTCTCAGAGAAGCCAATGGGTTCCCATCATCTCCCTGCTTGCTCAAGTAGATCAGTCAGATGGAGCCCCCAGGAAGCCAGAAGCCCAGGGAGGATTGCCAGCCACAGGCAGGGCCGGCTTTACTACCCGACAACAGGAGAGAACTCAGAGCACAGGATACAGGTTTCCAGCTGGGTTCGGAGCCCCAGGGAATTCTGGGAACCTGAGCCGGAAGAAACACCCTGAAGGCAAAGGATGGGTCTGGAATAAACCAAGAAGCCTCCCATCAGGCTGCGTTTCACTTTTCAAATCCCCCCACCCCCACCCTCCTCCGCCACACACCAGCGTCTTTCTGACTACAAAGGCGTTTTCTGCTCATTTGAATAGCCGCACAACTCTCTGTGGGCTGTTGTGGAGTTTGCGCCATCGTCTCCTTGGTTACACATTTGGGTTATTTTCGAGTTTTCACCTTTATAAGTGACCTTGGGCTGAGTCTTATGCGTGTGTAATATTTGATTAACGTTTACCTCAGAATACATTCCTAGAAGGGAAATTGACTAGAGCGTGTGCACTGCAAAGTTTTAACGTGTGCACGAAGCCTCCCTCGTGGACCAGTGTGCACACAAAGCGTGAGAGCCGTGGCTCCTCCGTGGACGGTGCTGTGGGACGGTTGCGGTATCTCTCCACAGCAATAGAAAGGTGACTGAGGCCGGGCGGTGGTGGCGCACGCCTTTAATCCCAGCACTCGGGAGGCAGAGCCAGGCGGATCTCTGTGAGTTCGAGGCCAGCCTGGGCTACCAAGTGAGCTCCAGGAAAGGCGCAAAGCTACACAGAGAAACCCTGTCTCGAAAAACCACAAAAAAAAAAAAAAAAAAAAAAAAAAAAAGAAAGGTGACTGAGACAGAGACCCTGTGGGAAAGCTGTGGCGTGGTCTTTCAAGGACCCAGCTTACGTCTGCAAGGTCTCACGAACCTCTCTGCAGCTCTGAAGGAGACAGATGATTGCTGGCCCCCATCTCCCAGGTGAGAGCCTGGCCTTCGGGTGCACTTTGAGAGAGGCTGTTATTTTAATCCAGAGAGAAGCTCATGGGAGACCGATTTCACAGCAAGTGCCCCAAGGAGGTAAACAACAGGCCGGGACCTCGAGGGACTGCTCAGAGCCCCGAATCCCATCATCACACGCTCCTCAGAGTCACAGCCTTTTGACTGTGGTTAAGGTGCAAACTGTACCTGGAAAGGATGACATAAAAAGCCATTAGCAGCCTGGAGCAAAGCCAGGCCGCATCTGCGTCCAAGTTCCACCCTCAGTACCCTTGGGTTTCCTTTTAATAATTTAAAAATATTGCCAGCAATTCATGTTTATTCTAGAAATTTAGGAAATGTGGAAAGATGAAACAATAAAAAAGAATAAAGGCAAGAAACAATGGCAGCTCTTTGAACTCCAGAGAGGGGGCCTTCCCTGTTCCCCACAGCAAGAGAAGGGGGGTCTTGGCAGTTTTGCTCTGGGGGATCTGGGGGCCCTTTAGTCTCCTCTGCCCAACTCACCAGGGAGGGCTTGCTCTGTTCCCTTTGGCTGAGATTGGGGGTGTGGTGTGCAGCGTGGAAACTGCCAATCAGAGCGTCGTTGTCGCCATGATTGGTTCGCAGAACAGTACACAGCAGATCTCAGACAGTGAAAGCCTGACGCATTCATTCCTAGTGCAGAATCAGACAGCGAGGCGTGTCAGCCTAGGCTACATAGAAAGCTCCAGGTTGGCCTGGTCACATGGTAAGACCCTGTCTTAAAATGAATGAATGAATGAATGAATGAATGAATGAATGAATGAATGACGGATAGCCCTTTTCAGCCATCCCACTAGGATGGTTGGGAGAACATCTTGTGTTTCCTTCCCTAAGCTGCAGAGCTTAGGAGCAGACAGAGGTCATCCTTGCCCCAGCCTGTAGAAAGACAGTATCTGAGGCAGAGACCCCACAGACTAAAGGAGAGCTGGAGTATGTGGAGAAGGATTCCCAACATTATCTGAACACCTGGATCCATCCATGCCTGAAGCTAGACCCTTAGACTTGTTAGTTACAAAGTTGAAACAAATGTAATCGATGGTAGTTGATACAGTGACAGTTCCTGATGTTTTACCATAACACTCAGGACCAGAAACTCCCTTCTTTCCTTGAGTTTAATCAATGTCTGACTTACAGCTGGAAAGACTCCATAGTTTGACCAAAGAAAGTCAGCATTCAGGTCCCCTTGCACACATGGCCGTTTGGATTAGAAGGAGGATGCAATGGCTGTGTCTTCTTGCAATGGTTTAGAACTTAAAAGGCCTCCAGAGGCTGGTGTGTTGAAAGATTTGGTACCCAGATGATGTTGCTGCTGGGAGATGTGGACTCATCAGGAGGCGGGGACTGGTAGCAGGCAGTGAGGTCATCAGTGCCGTGCCAATAAAGGGGGTAGAGGGACTCTGATCCCTTTTTATGAACCCTGATACAGTAATCTCTCCTAAGCGTGGAACCACCAAAAGAGCAGGAGCAGAAATAAAAGCAATCAGCCCAACAGTCAGCCAGTCAATCAACCAACCGCACCACCACCAGATCGTGGGCTCTGTGATGAACAGACAGCGGCAGTTGCTAGTGATGGGCGGTTGCTGTAGTAAACATCGATACCCACAGCCACATTAGTAAGAAAGCTGGCCTATATTGGCACTGAGGCACTGATGGGTCCAGTCATGGTCTCCTTAATTTCCTGTGATATGCCATGACCTCGGTCCTGGGACTCATCATACAGATGAGAAAGCAGGAATTCGTTTCCAGTGACAGAGAACTGGAGGACAGATCTGGGATTTGAACCCAAGCACTTAGATGGTTGATCTAAGCCCCTGTCCCCCCACATTGTATCATAAGGACAATGAGGCTCTGAGTGCTTCTGCGGTGCGAACGTCAGTCCACCTTACTGTTGAGCCTCTGGCTTTTCAGAAAGGACCTTGAGCGGAGGGTTTGGGGTGTGCACACAGACACGGGGGTTACTCGGTCTAGGAGGATTAAAAGATGTGGGCTAACTTTTGCATGACTTCAGGGGATGGATGGGAAGGCAGCCTGGAACAGCCTGGGGTAGACACGGTGGAGGGCCAAGGTGTCGTGTCCCGTGGTCATCCACTCCAGGAATGGTCTCCCTGTCTGTGGCACCAGGACATGTCTGAGGATGCCCAGTGCCATGCTGTCTGTGCTGCAGCAGGCGGAGGCCCTCTGGGTTATCTATCCCCAACACAAAGATGCCCAAAAGTCGGGCAGGGGGGGAACAATGACAGTCCTGGCAGTGAGCAGGCAGCTTGTGGGTCAAATCACAGTGTGCGACAGATGGGCTGGGTAAAGAAGCCCCCAGCCCAGCTCGGGAGTGGAAAACACAGCCACCCAACATGTCTTCCCAGAGTGAATGGGAATACAGACTCTGCCAAGCTCAGTTGCTTGGGAGTGGGGAGCGAGCCGGAGCATCACCAGGGATGCCTGAATGTGGGAACAGATGAATGACATACGTGTAGGGGGTGCTTGCAGATTACAATGTGAAGAAGTCACAGGCAAGGAGCAAGGGTACCCCAAGCTTCAGCGCCCCAGATCCAAAGCCTAAGCACACGCCAGGCCAGGTTTGGTTAAGCTGGAGAATGAAGGGACCCTGGAGGAAGGACCTGGATGTGTAGACACTCCTGCAGTCAGGCACCATCCAGGGCTTCTGCATCTCTTCTCTCTCTTTCCTTCAAGCACCATGCTGCTGCTGCTGGACAGGCAAGGACAGTGTTAGTCATGGAGAGGTGAGGTGGCTTGCCTGGGACAGGTCCCTGGAGGAGCCGAGTCCTAACTTGGGTTGTCCCAACCCTAAACTGTTTGCCTCCAGACGCATTAAACTTGGCGGTCTGCTCCTGGGAAGGGGTGGGTAGGGTGGCTTTGCACACAGAAAGCAGAAAGCAGAATGAAAGGATCCAGACAGGTGTGAGTAGGGAGGTCACTGGGAGCCGCTGAAACTGGAATGTCAGCCCGCTGCGTCTGCAGGATCCCTAGCCTGGCTAGCTCAAGGGACGCCTCTTGGCGCACTCAGGAGTGAGCCTCTTTGCGGTGGTGAGGTGGAGGGCGTGTTTTTGGAGCCTTTGTCGGCCACCTGCTTTTTCTAGAACAATGCAGAATACTTTCAGACTCAGAGGGAACAGTGGGGCTTTTCTGTTCAGGAGGAAAAGGCTGGTTGAAGAATCAGAAGTCGGGGCTTCTGGGCCAGCAGCAGGGGAGCTCCTGGAACATAATGGTGCGGGCATTAGCACCCACTCCAAGTGCTGTTTACGGCACAGGGCTCCACATGGAAACGTGAGGATGCACATGTATGTGAGGTGGGGGGGGGGTCCCCAGAGCCTGAGGAGCCTGTGGCCCCAAGCAAGGCCTGACCTTTGCATAGACTGTTTGCACACCTTGAAATGGACCCTGATGCCAGGATCCAAAGAGTGAAGCCTGGAAGAACCAGGCAGAGCCGGTCCTTGGTGAGACTGTGGTCATCACCTGTGTTGGTGGCACCTCGGGGCACAGACAGCAATTCTCTTCTTCCGAAGGAACCAGAGCTGACCGGCGGGTTCCCTGTCCTCCAGCTGTCCTGGACTGGGACTGGGCCAGCTGACCCTTAATTGCAGGATTAAAGAAGGCAGAAAGAAGGCAGAGTTCATTGGCATGCGGTCTCTGTGCAGGTAACAAAGTAGAGCCCAAGGTGTCCAGGCTGTAGCTCCAAACTGGGGAATGGAGATGAAGAGGGGGTAGGGGTGGGGGGTGCAGTCCCCACAGTCTCTAAAGGGAGGATGTGGGGCCAGCTTCTCGGGACAGACCCCTTGAACCCAAATCCTCAGGGACGGGGGACACCTCCTCATAGCTCTGTCAGCCCTTTCAGAATTTCCTCCTGTCCTGGCATCTTGGAGACCAGGCAGAGACAGACAGACATCCCCAGCTCAGCATGTCCTTCGCTCTTGCCTCTAACATAGTGTCTGTCGATGCCTACAGGGAGAGATGTGCTGGGCAGCCCGCTGCAGTCATTACTGGAATAAATTCGATCCTCCCAACAGCAGGTAGCAGTGAGCACACGGAACAAGGACAATGTATCAGGAGCTTCGGAGACCAGGAGTCGTCGCCATACACAGCTTGTGGCTTTCTCCTCATAGTCCCTCAGAGCTGCATCCACTGCAGCAGGAGGGGAGGGAGGAACAGGAGAGTGGTCCTTTCTTCTTAGGGTCTGTCAAGTTTTCACCGCTATAATGAAATAGCCCAGGCAGCTTAGCTTGTACTAAAAAGAGGTTTAATTAGCTCACACTTCTATAAGTTCAAAGTCTGAGGTCAGAAAAAGGTGAGCACATGGGCATGACCTTGTGAGTGGTGTGGCTGAGGGTGGGTGGCACCACATCACTGTGGGAGCCTGTGAGAGAAGACAGGTATCACCACACACTAGTATCCCTTCTGAGCCATGACCGAGGGACCTCCCCTGAGGCCCTGATCTTAAAGGCTCACCCCACCTGGATTGGTACTTTGGAAGCCAAGGCAGGTGTGATGGGAACAAGCCATCTTTCCAGGCATTTGCTGGGATCACTTCTGACCCTCCTCTGGCCAGGTGCCATCACACATCCGTCTTCAGCATCAGGGAGGGCTGGGAAGTGTCTTTACTGCATGTGTCTATGGTCCAATTCAAGGTCAGGGTGGGAAATGGGAGTCTAGGAATCATGAGGGGGGACCCCTGTGGGCTTGGCCATTATGCCACAAATATGCATAACCACCCTGCTTTAAATATGAGGAAACTGCGGCTCAGGGGGGTGATGACATGTCACTCAGATGGAGCAGGAAGTTGGACCAGGGTCTGTGTGTGAAGCCAGGTCCTCTGGCAAGGGAGGAGGAGGAAGTTCTGCCAGCCTGCAAATCCTACCCAGCCTCCATGCTCAGAACTCACACCCAGGGCTCCAAAGCTGAACCTTGCCGCACACAGCCGCAGTCCAGTCCCCAGGAATCGGTTGCTTCCATCTGGGCTGTGGACCGAATCTTAATTACAGCCTCCCGAAGACCGCAGCATCAGCAGGAGCCGGCGCAGAATCCATTTAGAACATCCATCCCTGCCAAGTCTGCCTGGGCGGGGAGGAGGATGAGCCAGCCCGGGGCCCGCAAAGCCGGGATGGAGGCATTTTAGGGGGACCTCGGTCTTCGGGAGAGCAAGAGCGATGGTTTCCTCTCAGAGCAGGGAGGACGAGGCCCCGGCAGTCTGTGAGGAGGGTCGGCTCCGAGCGGATGGTCCCCCTCAGAGTCTGTGTATTGGGCTCCTGACACCGTGACAGCACCATGCAGGTGCCCTTGGGCCCGAACCCTCCACCTCAGCAGCCCCAGCCACCTCTGGCCCAAGTCTCCTGGGCGAGCAAGTGAGATGGGATTTCTTCTCCACAGGTTCTGAGTCCTCTCCCTGAAGAAGAAGCCGGGATCGCACAGCTGTGTGCGACTTGGGTTTGTCGTCCGTCAGACACGTGGAGCCAATCCAAGGGCAGAGCGAGGGGGTAACAGTCAGGGCCGAGCCACTTCTCACAGCAGTGTCTCCTCCTCACGGTGCTCAGGGGCCTCTGGAGTTATCTTTATTTAGCAGAACAAAAGAGGCTCGGAGACACAGGCAAAATGGTACAGACATTTGAGGACTCAGTTCCAGGGCTTCCAATAAAGTGCAGATATTCCGACTGTCCGCCCAGCAAGTCTATGAAGTGTTTGCCCAAGAGAAATAGAAAAAACCTGTGCAGACAAAAAGACTTGCAGGGGAAGCAATCCAAATGTCCACAAACAAGAGAATGGACAGAGGCGGCCATATTACGGAATACTATTCAGCAGTGAAAAAGAGCAAGTCGCTGCTATACATAAGGAACCTTGTCTGAGGTTCACAGACAAGCAGTGAGGTTCCATGTGACCGAGGGTGTGGTGTTTGGCAGACTTAATGGAGCTGGAGGAGGAAGTATTAACTATGTCATTAATAAAAGTAACAAGTGACTACTGGTTATCTGCAGCTGATCGTGCAACACATACAGGAGCACCATACACACATGCATATGCGTGCACGCACACGTGCTTGCACATATGTACGTGTGCACACACGAATGCACTCACACTCCCCTCCACATGCACTGCCTGTATAAACTCACTAAATTTTACAAGGATCCTGTGCAATACCTGTCTCCATCTTAAAATAATGAAACTAAAGCTCAGAGAGGGGAAGGCACCTACCTGAAGCCACACAGCGGATGATACAGGATTTGAACCAGGTCAGCTGGCTCTAGAACGCGTGCTTGCACAGCAGTGTGGATCCCAAGCAGCTGGTGTTAAGTTTTGTCCTGTGGATGGACAGTGGGACTCAGCGCCTGTGTGGACATAAGGCCCGTCTTACATCACCCTGCCCTGTAGAAAAGCTCAGATTTTGCATCCAATTCTGATGAATCACCTGACGGTTGACACCCTTTCCAAGCAAACCTCCATGGGCTTTTCAGAATCCAGAGTCACCTCCACTCAGCTCTGCAGCCTGGAAGTGAGGCCCATAATCGTTACACCCTAGGAGGAGCCAGAGAAGAGGTGCTGGTACTCACCGGTTCCCTGGTCCAGCCACCCTGCTGTCACTGGTCACACACACACACACACACACACACACACACACACACACACACACACACACACACGACCCTCCCTGGCCCAGCTGTCTGTTGTCACTGGTCACCAGAGTATGGCACTGTGCACAGGAAAATACAAAGCTGATTTTAAGTGTTTCCACACCGATCACCAGCCAGCGTGGTATCTGGATGCCCCCGGTCAAAGGCAGCTGGAGAGGTACAACAACCCACGTTAAATATTAAACGGTCTTTATTAAGATGAACACGTCTTTCTTTGTTCTTTGTGTGTGGTGTATTTACATGTTGAGTGCTCATAGGGGAGCGTGAGCGTGAGGTCCAAAGATTGACCTTATGTCTTATTTTCGAGGCAGGATCTCTCACTGGACCTGACCAAGATCAGCTTGGTCTGTGAGCCGGGGTTACAAGTGTGTGCTGTCACGCCTGGCTTCTACATGGCGGTGGGGTTGCTGCGGGACTGGGGGTGGCGGGTGGGGGAGGTGAGGGGAGTGGGGGGATGGGGGAGGGGGGAGCTTGGCTTCTCATTCCTGGGCAGCAAGCAGTTCACTGGCTGAGCCTCCTCCCCAGCCCTGGACCTCACCTCTGCCAGGCAGCAAGCGCATCTCTAACCACTGGGCCCCTGGCCTCTCCATGGCTCAGTGCATTTGAACTTCAGCCTGGCTCAGTGCATTTGAACTTCAGCCTACTTGTCTGTGAGTTCACGGGGTCGCTCACAATGTGTGAACCTGCATTTGTCTGTCCTCTTCAAAGGAGGCTCCTGCTGGGTTCCCACCAGTTTTACCACTGAGACGGACCAGTGTAGGGAGAGGCCGAGGGGCCATGCAGACCGGACTTGCTCCTCTCCTACTGCCACGATCCATCTGATGGCCAGGGAGCCCTGAAGTTCCAGGACCTGGTCCCTGAGCTCACCACCCTCTCTCTATTAAGGGGAAATAAAAATATTCTAATTAAAGCCAGGACAGCCCTGGGGACACAGAAGCTGACGAATGTGAATCGGTCTGCGGCGTAGGGAGCAGACTGCCAGACTCCCTGTTACTAAGCATTTTAGAGGGTAAAAATGACCCCCAAGTGAGTTTAATGAACGCAGGCCAGCCTGCGTGGGGCTCAGAGTGAAGGGACAGAAGGAATCAGCTCCCATCTGGAGCTGGGCTGAGGTAGGGCTTCTAAAGGTAATGTCCACAGCCAGGAAGAGAGGCTCCCAGAGGCCTCAGCTCCCAGGTCCTCCTCAGGCCAGAACGAGGCAGTGAATGCTGGGAGAGTGCCAGGCTCCGGATTAGGCACAACAGAAGCCCGTGCTCAGGCAAATGGGAGCCCTTCTTTCTGATCTTGCTCCCTCCTGGGTCATCCCGGTGGTGACAAAGGTGTTCTCCATTCTCCTCAGGTGCCTGGGAGGGCACACGGGAGCCAGCAGAGCTGACCCATGTCTCTGAGAAGAGCCGTTGCAGCTGGCTGCCTGAAGCAGCCCTGCGCCAGCGCATGCCCAGCTCGCTGGTGGGAGCGGGAGACAGGGACAGCGACGCTGCACCCCGAGGGCTTTAACCAGAGGTCAGACCTGGTCCTGGGTCAGCAAAAAAAATTCCAGAGTCTTCCCCCGGGGGTGGGTGGGGTGGTGCAGATGGAAGTGGAGAGAGGAGAAGGGAGGGGAGAGGTGGGGAGGGGGATGAGAGAGGCAGCGGGGGGGGGGGGGGGGAGCCTTAAAGCACCTGCATCAGGCCACCAAGGGTCGTCCTGAGAACCAGGGGTTCAGGCCCCATTTGTGAAAGTCACAGGGGGCCGTCTGCACTAAACCCACTGTTATCATCGTGTGTGTGTGTGTGTGTGTGTGTGTGTGTGTGTGTGTGTGTGTGTGTGAATGTGCATGCATGTGTGTGTGGTGTGTATTGTGTATATGTATGTGGTGTGTATGTATGTATGTATATGTATATGTATGTGTGTGATGTGTATGTGTGTGTATGTGTATGTATGTGTGTGTAGTGTGCATTGTGTATGTGTGTGTGGTGTGTATTGTGTATATGTATGTGGTGTATATGTGTATGTATGTGTGTGTGGTGTGTGTGATGTGTATGTATGTGTGTGTAGTGTGTATATGTGTGTGTGTGGTGTGTATGTGTGTGTGTATGTGTGTGCGTGGTATGTGTGTGCGTGGTATGTGTGTGGTATGTGTGTGGTGTGTATGTATGTATGTAATGTGTATGTGTGTGTAGTGTATGTGTGTGTGGTGTGTATGAATCTGGAGCCAGGCTGGTGGCAAGCAAGCTCCTGCAATCCCCCTGCCTCTGCTCCTCTCACTCCCAAGGCTGCACCTGACCACACCTGGAGTTTGCACTCAGGTCCTGTGCTTTCTCAGCGCTCTTACCCATGGATCCATCTTCCCACCCCACTTCCTACTTTTAAAAAATGGGACTGAAATGGAGAAGCCCGGCCTGTGTGGTAAACCCTAGAAAGAATGGGTGGAGCTGTGGGGGATGGGCACTCTGAACCCCCCTGGGCCCCCGCTGGGCTGTGTGGAGATTCTCCTGCACCCCCCACCCCCTGCCCTGAAAATTGGAGATGCTGAGTTGAGCCCCCTCTGGGCTGGCTGCCAGCTCTGCCTTGGATTCTCTCGGAACTAAAGGAAAAGAAGGAAGAAACCCACAGAGCCCCTCTAACTGAAAAGCCAGGGGAGGGTGACTGGGGAAGGGGGGAGGGAGGGAGAGAGAGGGAGAGGGAGCAGGGGACAAGGCGAAGGGGGGGGGAGAATGTGCTGGGTCTCTGCAGTTAAAAGCACGCTGGGAGAGAAGGGTGAGGGGTCCCATTACAGTCCACACCCCGGCGTCCAGCCCTCACCGTCTTCCCACACAGATTCCAGTGGCTCCGCACCATCATCCGGAGACTCGGCAGGAATCTTCCCAACAGCAAAACGCACTCCAAGCCTGTGTGTTGTTAGAACCAGCACTTTCAGGGACTCAAGTGCCAACGTCACAGAGCCATGCAGAGGTCAGCAGGGTGAGCAGGAGGTCGGGGCTGCCTCCCCAGCGCCAGGGTAGAGGGGTGCCCCCTCCAGCTGCTGGCATGGGCCACGCGATGGCTTTCTCAGTGGCGACTTCAGAGTTGTGTCACCTCTAGGCGGTTGTCCAGCCCTCAGAGGACACTGTCCCCCGGCACGTGACCCTCTGGTTGTGATAAACATTCTTCATTATCAAGACTGGGTTCAGAGGGCCAGCCAGAGGGCTCAGCAGGCAAAGGCACTTGCCACCAAGCCTGATGACCTGAGTTCAAACCCCAGGACCCACATGATGGAAGGAGAGAACAGACTCCCCCAAGTGGCTTCATGCCTGCTTGTGTACAATGAATGAATGAACGAATGAATGCAATGATACTTTTAAAGACTGGTTTTGGAATCACCTAGGAGACATACCTGGGCATGCCCATGGGAGTATTTCTTGAGAGCTTTAACTGAGGAGGGATGACCTGAATATGATGGCACCATCCCATGGGGTCCGAGACGAAATCAAGTGAAGGAAGAGAGCTGGGTGTGGGCATTCATCTTTCTCTGCTTCCTGACTGTGTTACAATGTTGCAGCTGCCTCTTTCACACCTGTTTGGCTGGTTCCCTTCCCAAACACTGAGCCAGAATAAGCCTTTTCCCTTAAGTCTCACGTTGTCTAATTTTGTCACAACCATGAGCAACAAAATGCTGGCTGAGTCCTGGTTTCTACTCCCTTGTGCAAAGGCCCAGATTCCTGACACATTTGGGGGCCGGTGCAGAGAAATACACAGACGTGTGCAGACTTTGCGGTAAGGCTCACAGTGGGGTGAAGGCCTTAGCATTTGCATTCTGGGTGCCCTGGGTTGCGACCATGGCTTTCTTTACTTCTCTGTTGCTGGGCCGAACACTACGACCAACAATCAAGTTGGGGGAGAGAAGAGGGTTTATTTGAGTGACAGGTATAGTCTATCATCAAGTGAGGCCAAGCGGGAACTTGGAGGCAGGACCTGAAGCAGAGACCCCCAGAGGAGTGCTGCTTACAAGCTTGCTCCCAGGTTCAGCTTACATTTTTATATAGCCCGGGGCTGCCTGCCTAGGAATGGAACCGCCCACAGTGGGTGGGGTCCTCCGTCATCCGATAGCAATTGAGAAAATGCCCCACAGACACGGCCACTGACCAATCTGATGGAGGCAATCCCTCAGTCGCGGTTTCTTCTTCCCTGGTGAGTCACACTGACAATAGATGCTACTATCTACTTCCTGGCTCTAAGGACACATGGACTAACACACGTGTACAGAAAGGTGCCAACCATCGAGGTCTCCACGGTGTTCATTAAGTTATTCTGTCTGACCTGGCCACGGAAGAAGCAAAGACTGTGTGGGAGGAGGGATTGAGTGTGCAGCACCGCACAGAAGTTCCTCACACCCACAAAACAAAACACACGAGAAAGGGTGGTGTGCAAGCCCCTGGCTGTGGTCTCCAGCACTCTACACAAAAAATAAACACCACCACCACCACCACCACCACCACCACCACCATCACTACCACCACGTGAGGGGGCTGGGGAAATGGCTTGGTGGGTACAGTGTTTGTGATACAAGCATCAGGACCTGAATTCTGTCCCTCACAACCCACGTTTAGCCAGGCATGGTGGCCCAGAGAGGCCATTGCATGAAGCTGTGAAGGTGAAGCCTGGATTGCCTTGGAGACCGCAAAATGTTGGAGCTGCCAGAGCCACGGGATTCCTGCCAAGGATCGCTGCAGCCCGGGTTTGGAACCACCTAAGAGGGAGAAATGTGTCGTGGTGAACAAAGCCGAGAGGCGTGGGAGATCTGAAGAGCACTTTGACATCAGACATGGAGATACAGAGTCTGGAGTTTGCCCGCTGTGTTCTGGTCTTGCTTTGGTCCGGTATTTACTCTCTGGGCTCCCTTTCCTCCCTTTGGAACGGTAATGTATATTCCATGCCATTGTATGTTGGAAGCACACGATTTTCATTTTCATTTTCCAGGGAGTTACAATTAAAGAGATTGCCTCGCGTCTCAGAAGAGACTTTGGGCTTTGGAATTTTAAACAGTGTTGAGTCTGGGAGAGACTGTGGGGACTTCTGAAGCTGGACTGGACGCGGTTTGCATTATGATAGCGCTGCAAGCCTGTGGGGCCAGGGAGTGGAGTGTGGTGGTTTGAATATGAGTGGCCTCACGTGTTTGAATGCTTGGTCCTCAGCCGGTGGAACTGTCTGGGAAGGATGAGGAGGTGTGGCCTTGTTGGAGGAGGTGTGCCACTGGGGGTGAGCTTTGAGGTTTCAAAAGGTTTCAGCTGCCTGCCTTCTACTTGTGGATCAGATGTAAGCACTCGGCGACTGCTCCTGCCCCGGCCTGCCTGCCTGCTGCCATGATGGTCGTGGTCTCACGCTCTAAAAGGGTAAGCCCAGGAAAATCTTCTATAAGATACATTGTCTTAGCACAGCAATTTAAAAGGAACTAAGACACAGGTGGATCCTACGTACAACTGGCAGCCATCCTGGTCCAATCAGTGAGCTCCCGGACCCGGTGAGAGACCCTGTCTCAAAACATGAAAGTGGTTAGGGACAGCAGAAGACACCTGACATTGACCTCTGACCTATGCACTCATCCGCACATGTGTGTGCACACACATGAACACACACATATGCACCCCAAAAAATAACCGAAAGGATGAGAAGGGAGCAGCAATACTCAGTAGAAATATAAAGAAAATCACAATGTATTATTTTAGATGTTCTTATAGCTGTGTTTTAAAAACTGAAAGAAATAGCCGTAGGCGTCTCAATAATGCATTTTTAACCCAGGAGATCTCCAGTATTATTTAATAATAAAATCAAGATTAAAAAAAAAAAGTATGGACTGTTCCTCTGGCCGTGGCACGTCTAGGAGATCTGGTGTAAGGTTTTACACTTAGGACACATCTCAGTTTAATCTGCTGTGTCCTGAGTGCCCAGTGGTCACATAACTGCTGTTATGGGCAGGGCAGAGGGACATAAACTCATCCTAATTAAACTCAGACTCCGGCAACCCCATTTCTGCCACGGATGAAGTGGTCCCCACAGAGCGAGTGACTCACCCAGGGTCACTGAGCTAGAAAGAACCCAGCTGGTTGGGGCAGTCTGACTCTATTTGCTGTGGCCTCCTTGGGACCCAGGCCCTTCGGCTCTGCCTCACGGTATCCTCCCCGCTCCGAAGCCATTGATTGCTATCCTGATTTATGGCGGGCCTGCTAGGCGGCTCTGCAGACATAATGAATTTGTTTCTGCTGGTGGAGTCTGGGCGGACACCTCCCCTCCCGGGCCCCGCTTCTGGCTGAGACAACTGATCGATTGCTCGATCCCTCTCCGCTGGTCCATGGTTCCAAGGAGAGACCTACAGCAGTGGTTGGACTCGGCTTCATCAGGCTTGCTCTGAGCCGCCCCCGCCTGGTGCTTTTATTGGGTCTCAAGCACTCACTATTCAGCACTGGTTCCCTGGAGTCGTGTTCCAGCCGGAGTGGAGGTTGCATCTGCTGATGTAGGTTTGGAAGCCTGCCAGGTCTTCCCCTATAGCGGGGGAAATCGATGCCTCAAGTGTGGTCGGTTGCCTGACCTGGAGGGCCGCTTGTCAATCAAGCAGCATTTATTGTGCTCCGGCTGTGTACTCAGCACACTGGACAGGAGCGTTCACGACAAACCTCAGTCACTACCGCCGTGCGTCACGGAAGGATGGGGACATCCTGGGACACACGTGGCCAGATTGTTCTGTTTGGAACATCCTGGCCTGTTCTTACATGAACCTAGACGGCGGCATGTGTGGATCAGTTGTCTGATGCGGCTTCTCGAGGTAATTAAGAACTAACAAACATGAGGTATGGGAGATGCCTGCAGCTTCCCACAGAGACTGTTTATAAACTGTTTTGACATGCGGCCGGAGTCATCCTAAATTACCGATAAGCACCGCGGGTACCATGAATAACGGCTGTGCGGCGCGGGCAGGCAGGCAGGCGCAGGTGGGTGTGCAGTGGCGACGCCGCAGAAAGCCTCTTAGAATAATGGGACGTCTGTGATGTCACCAACAGACGGGCTCTTTTTCAGCTCCATTCTCATGTGACCGTCAAGTCCGGTCGTGGCTCATGAACCTACATGTTGCCACGCCGCCTGTGATGCTATGGGAATCCAGCTGAGGAACAGCTAACGTTAACTTCGTCCTTTTCTGTCTCCACGGGCTGTGGGCTGGTGGTGGCAGATGGCATGGCTATTGTTTTCATTCCGCAGAAGGGGAAATTGAGTCTCAGAGAATGAAGAGACCTTCTCAGGGACACCAAAGACACCCCTCTAGGCAGGCTGGGGCATGCAGCAGACCACAGCTGTTCCTAGAAATCCCGGGAGCCTCCCCAGCCCTGAACAGGAGTCTCTGGAGCTCTGCCCTGTGATCTGACTGCCGCACACTGACCTTCACAAAGACCTCTTGAGCTGCTGATCAATGACTCAGAAGGATGTTTATTGAGGACGAGATTTTCTGTTTCTGGAAATGAAGAGGAGACCCTAGTGCTTCAGTGGCACTTGGAGTACACACACACACACACACACACACACACACACACACACACACACACTCACACACCCAGCATGCACGCAGAATCCCCAGGTAGGTGGGACACTGAGGGCAATAGACACCAAATCAGCCCTTTCCTGGATGCTCCTCGTGAGGGGCTGGCTGGTAAGACCTTGGGGCTCCTAGCGCTCGGCAAGGGACGTGTCTGGCTTGGGAACCAGAACTCCAACCTTCTGGGACACCTGTGCCACCATGGCCCCGGAGCAGTTGATTCTGGGTGCTAGGTGGGTCCTGGGGTCTGTCTCTTACACTCCCCAATGGTGGGCATCAGACAGCTTCCAGCACTGTGACAGCCACCCAGCACAGGCCACTTCCCAAGAGGCTCATGGGACTCATGGTTTGGAGTTTCTAGGCCACGTCACCATCACCAGCTTGAGTCTCACCTGCACCTCCAAGGCCTGGGCAGCAGATTTAACAGAGCACAGGCTCAGAGAGATCAACCGTCCCCGAGTTCCTACCCTGACCCTTGCAATATGTCTTCTCTCTGAGTCTCAGTTTCTCACTTGGAAAATGGGGTTAATGTTTGTTAAAATCATTGGTCTGGAGACTTGGGGTCTGGATGCCGGTCATTGTCACCTCCCATCTTAGAAAGCCATCGTTGAATTTACTCTGAAACGTGTCAAAAGATGAAGGAAATGGAGTCTGAAAGAGTTATCTACTTGGTAGGTGGGTGGCAGGTGGGTGACAGGTGGGTGGAAGGTGGTGGTAGGTGGTGGCAGGTGGTGGCAGGTGGTGGTAGGTGGGTGGCAGGTGGTGGTAGGTGGGTGGCAGGTGGGTGGTAGGTGGGTGGCAGGTGGGTGGCAGGTGGTGGCAGGTGGGTGGCAGGTGGGTGGCAGGTGGTGGCAGGTGGGTGGCAGGTGGGTGGCAGGTGGTGGTAGGTGGGTGGCAGGTGGTGGCAGGTGGGTGGCAGGTGGTGGCAGGTGGGTGGCAGGTGGGTGGTAGGTGGGTGGCAGGTGGGTGGTAGGTGGGTGGCAGGTGGTGGCAGGTGGGTGGCAGGTGGGTGGCAGGTGGTGGCAGGTGGGTGGCAGGTGGTGGCAGGTGGTGGTAGGTGGGTGGCAGGTGGTGGCAGGTGGGTGGCAGGTGGGTGGTAGGTGGTGGTAGGTGGCTGATATGGCAAGAGAAGTAAGATGGAAGCAGAGAACCCTGAGGTGGATAAAAATCCCTTGAAGTCGCTTGGAACGCCACAAGCCGAGAGATGGCTCAGGGTGTAAGAGTATTTCCCGAGCCTGACGACCTGGGTTCCATCCTGAGTCCTGTAAGTTGTCCTCTGACCTCCACACGTGCAGATAGTGTACCACCCTCCTAAAAATAATAGATAAATAAATGGAATTTTAAAAGATATAAAAGGAATTTCATACCATGTTAGGGAGAAACTTCCAAATAATCGATTCTTTTCTGTGTGCACATCTCTGTGTGTATGTGTGTGTGTGTGCGCGCTCGCACAAGTATACGTGCATGTGTGTGCATGTTCCTGTGTGCAGGTGCACATGAGGTTATGAACATGTATTTGGCAGTACTGAGTCTTCCTCAATTGCCCTCTGCCTTATGTTTTGAGTCACTGGACTTGGAGTTCATGAGCTGGACAAGGCTGGCTATAAGGTCCGGATGTCTTTCATTCTCTGCCTCCCTGGCACTGGGATTTCAGTCTTTGACCCGAGTGCTGGGTCCTGAACATGGATCTGCACACTGTGTGCCTAGCACTTCCCAACTCAGCCACCCTCTACCCCCACGCTCCTCAGATGGATTCTTCTCTGGAGCAAATGATCAAAGCAACTCAGTGTCAAGGAGCGTGGGGCAGGGGGTGACGAGGGCCCAGACACTCACTTCCCAGGACTCCCTATCCTGGGCTCTTCTACTTTCCCTATTGCCTTGTTCCTTTCCTTTAGGAACTGTCAGGTCCAGAGAGCACATCCCTTACAGGGTTGACACTGAGAGAGGACCCCTGATCCCTGGAGGGAAGGCAGAGGTGGATGTTGGCAGCCATCCCCACCCATCCTCCTCTGCACTGACCCCTCTGACAGGCAGGAGTTCGCCGCCGCTGTGCAGAAGTTCCATGTACAGCCCCTTTCTCCGTTCCGGCTCCCCTCAGCTCACTGTGGACGTGCCCAGGTTCATTCCCACATGTCTCCAGCAGGAGAGGGACAAACCTCATTGGTGGGTCCCCCAGGCCCAGGGGTCGTGGCTAACAAGGCATGCAGGAGATGACGAGAATGCCAGGCATCTCTCAGGGCTGAGGAGTACAAAGCCAGTGCTTATGCTGAGTTCCGTGTGGTCCCTCATCACGACATAAAAAACTGTGCTTTTTTGTTGTTGTTGTTGTTGTGGTTGTTGTTGCTGTGGAGAATTCAAAGGCCCACCCACTACCTTTGCCTAGTGTCAAGCACAGCAAATACTGAGCAGGTTTTTGAACCAACAAATGGACAATATAAAAGTGCATTTGTCTTCATGGACTGAAAACACACTAGGCATTATTTATTTATTGAGTAAAATACACCAAGTTATAGTAGACTGTTTACAGACAGAGCTGTAGGTATTCCTCTCCCTGTCCACCCCACGACCCCGCGCCCCCTCGTGGACCGTGTGACTAACAGGACTTTTTTTTTTTATCCCTTTTTTTGAAGAGGGGGCGGGGTCTGTTTTCCTGTCCCTGAGTCCTGACGTCATGATGCCGTCCGATCAGTAAGGTGCACCACAAGACACCGGGTGCCAGTTCCCTCCTGTGTCAGTCGGCTTCCTGTTACTGTCACAAAACACCTGAGGTAGAGCAATTTATAAGGAAGGAAGGTTTGTTTGGGAGCATGGCTTTGGAGATTTCAGTCCTAGGTCAGATGGCACATGGCCATGGGGGAGGGGCTGATGAACTAATACCTTGACGGTGGGAGTGTGTGGTAGGGGAAGTTGCTCACCTCGTGGCAGCCAGGGAGTCAAGGGACAGAGACAGGAAGGAACTGGGTCCCCACATCCCCGTTAAGAGTGTGCCACCAGGGGCCTAGCTTCCTCCCGCCAGGCCCTATCTTTAAAAAAAAATCACATGTCCATGTGTGTCTGTGCGTGTGAGCACAGGCACACCTGGAGGCCAGAGAAGGCCCTGGGGCTGGAGTTACAGGAGGTGTGGGCCGCCTGGCGTGGGTGCGGACACCCAAACCTGGGTCCCCTGCAGGAGCAGCGTGCCCTCTTAACTGCTGCGCTGTCCCTTCGGCCCCTAGGCCACATCTGCTGAAGGTTCTATCGTCTCCTACCAACACCAGCTTTTGACAAAGGACCTTGTTAGGACCCTGTGTACCCTGGGTCCAGTGGCCTTGTGTAGGTTCCCGTATGACCTTGGGACCCGGTCACTAACCAACTGGAAGGAAAGAAATCATGGGGGGGAGGGGCAGAAATAAGAGGACCCAGCCGGGGCCATCCCGGATCCACTGGTCACCTGTGGACCCAGCCACTGTGAAGCACTGAACTAGAAGGGCTCAGGGACTCGGGAACTGCCATCCATGTCACTGTCCCCGGTCCACAGCACGTCCCTCGGCCTTCAGCACAGCCCTCCGATCTAAGGGTGACAGAGCCAGCTACCTGCTGCCCCCCAAAACCATGGTCTTTCCTTAACCCACCGCAAGAGCAAGCCCCCAGGCTGCCAGACAGCCTCAACTTCTCGGCCTCCCTGGCCATTATGTGTGATAACGTGAGCAATTTCTTTCAAAGAAGTGGAAAATAGAAATGCTCTTACAATTTCTGCCTTAATTGCCTGAGGGGGAAAAAAATCCCCATCCCTGGAGCCCTGCTGTTCCTCCTTCCTACTGACTCGCTGGGGACATCACAGTGACAATGGTCGCGTCAGCAGAGCTTCTGAATGCTTTGGAGGGTGTGTGACCTAGATTGCCATGAGAAATAAGCTCCCGGCCCGGAGCTGCTCGTTACGGCGGTGGGTGTGGCGGGTAAAGTGGTGTCTCCGTCACCGCAGAACTTGACTTCAGATCCCGGCACCCACACAAAAGCAGGATGTGGCAGCATGCCTCTGTAATCCTGTTTGCAGGGAGGCAGAGACAAGAGGACCGCTAACCCTCCCTGGCCAACAAGTTCTAGCAGAATCAGCGAGCTCCAGGCTCAGTGAGAAACCCCGCCTCAAAAATAAGGCAGAGTGACTGAAGGAGACAACAGATGCTACCCTCCGGTCTCTATGTGCACACGTGTGCATGGCCACCCATGCATACACACGAGCGCATGTACATACACACACACACACACCTGTACACACATGCACACATACTCACACATGCATACACGCATGCACACACATACACACACTCCACATGCACACACTCCCCCCCACATGTATAAACACACACAGCACACATGCACACACATAGATATACACACTGGTGTAGTCTCACTGTATTCCCTCCATCTTAAAGAGGGGGAAATACAAGTTCTAAGCTGCACCACCCAAGAGAGGCAGGCACCTCTAGCTATTTCAATTTACATGAATTAAAACGGAAATAATAAAAATCCAAGTTTTTGGTGACACTAGCCATATCTCAGGCTCTGGGTAGCCAGGAGTGGCTGCATGGACCCCGATGGCGGCGTATGGATGTAGTGGTAAGGGGTAGATCACCATTAGCTGCACGCCGAGGTCTGCGGCCATCCAGTCCTGGCTGGTCAGCACCCCCTTCTCCACAGACACCCCGCCAAGAGGTTGCATGCTTGTTCACAGCTCATCATTATCTATCTGACAGAGAGGCTGGGGACGCAGAGACTTGTAATTAGGGGTGACAGCAGCCGGCGAGCGGATCAATGAGGGAAAATCGCCTTGCCTCTGAGATTCTCACAATAAGTCGTTAAGAAAATACTACTTGGTTTGTCAAAGTTGGACACGGCTCAGTAGGGCCACTCCATCCATTGAACTTTAAAGCAGGTGACCCACCCTCGGCAGGAGGAGACTCCTCCCCCCTTCTCCTTCTCCCCCCCCCCCCCCCCCCCCCCGCTTTGTTGGTGAGAAGGATGGCCTGCTGTTGGCAGGGTGAGGTCCTTTTGAGGAGCACAGGATTGCCAGCTAAAAAGGGGAAAACATGGGTCAATGTCCAAAAGGAGAAAAAGTGGTCATGGCCGGTCCTACACCACCATACTACCTGCATCCCAGCCTCTGGCTGGCCACAGACTGAGTCGTGGGGACTTCTCTGTCCCTGGTTGATTTTAAGGATTGTTGAGGTGATGATGCACTTTGCCAGTACTTGGTGGGTGCCCACCAGGTGCCAGGCAGTGTTCTTGGCACCAGGAAGGGGCACGAGACTCTTCTCCCTCACTGACAGAGTCTAGCTGGGGAGGGAGAGGCATCCAGAATATTCTAATCGAGTGAGGTAGGGGAAGGTGTGGACTGGAGACTGTGGACACAGGAAAGTTGTGGCCACGGGTGAAGTGTGTGCGTTCACCCTCCTCATGTTGTCTACCCCAGTACCAGAGAGTGTGGCTGCACTGGAGAAGAAGACCCGTTGAGATGTAATCGAGGTAAAGTGAGGTCACATGGGTTGTCCCGAGCCCAACACACCTCTGTCCTCATGAAAAGAGGAGCCAACGGCTGGTATCTCATAGATCTGAATAGATTCCAGGACACACAGTGCACAGCCTTCATGCTGTGGGACCTTAGGGGAGAGTCCAGAGAACACCCACAGCTGGTCCTGGTTTGCAAACTATTAAGCCAGCCCTAAGCGGGCTGGAGACAGACTCTCAGCCAGCGCAGAGGGAAATGATTACTGAGAAGTGTTGGAATTAAGGAAATAATTCTTCAGTATTTTTTAATTAAAACCTTCCACCCAAGAAGCGTGTTAATTTCAGCATCTGAAGCAGCTCTCCTGCCACTCAGCATCCTGCTGACTCAAGTAGCTGCCTCTGAAGTTCCCCAACTTGTGAGGCCCCCACGCTGCGGGTAGCAGGCGGGTGATCATAGCCATACGGGGAGCCAACCCCTCTGCAAGTGGATTCCTGTGGGGGTTGGAGAGAATCCAGGAACTTTTCTTACCCCTCCATGCTCCAATCCCCTGTTAGGGTTAGGTACTTTTGAAGGGAACAAGAAAAAAAAAATCTCAGTTAGCAAGGGGACCATCAACACAGGCTGGCTGAGGCCTCTCCACCCTGGAAATGAGAGCAGTGTCCCTCGTTGCTATACCCCAGGGATGCATGGACAGATGGATGATGGATGGGTAGATGGTGGATGGATGGACTGATGGGTGAGTGGGTGGAGGGTTGGACAGATGGATGGGTAGATGGATGGAGGGATGATGGATGGATGGATGGGTGGATGGATGGATGGATGGATGAATAGAGCACATTGTGTCCTCAGAACTGTGGAGGGTGGGGTCAATCCTGATGTGCAGATAGGAAACTGAAGAATAAGCTGCAGCTGGTTCCGGTTCCGGTTCTGGGAGAAACCACCGTCAACAACAAAAGTCCCTGTGCTCCCGGGACTTGTATTTTGAAGGGGAGACAGGCACTAAAGCAATAAAATGAAACAACCAGAACTAGCAAACACCAGCCAGGGAGAAGGGCTCTAAGAACTGACAGGAGATGGGAGGCTGGGAACGGGGTTCCTCTGATGGCGGCGGGTCACGGAAGGTGGCTCTGGGCTTAACCCTGAATAAACACCAGAAGCCCACAGAAAGAAGACCAGGGAGAGCACCCCAGACAAGGATGGTTGTGCAAAGGCCCTAAGGGAGGAACAGCAGAGGAGCTGAGAGCTTTGTGGCCACTGAAGTTGCATCGAGTGGAATGTGGTGGTTTGAAAGAAAATGGCCCCCAAAGGGAGTGGCACTGACAGGAGGTGTGGCCTTGTCGGAGGAAGTGTGTCACTGTGGGGGCGGGGCTTTGAGGTCTCCTATGTTCAAGCTTCCCTCAGTGTGACAGTCAACTTCCTGTTGCCTGCAAGATTCAGCATCTCAGCTCCAGCACCAGGTCTGCCTGCATGCTGCCATGCTCTCTGTCATGATGATAACGGACTGAACCTCTGAACTATAAGCGAGCCACCCCCAATAAAATGGTTTCTTTATAAGAGTTGCTGTAGTGTGATCAGGATCCATCCCTGGTGCATGAGCTGGCTTTCTGGGTCCCATGACCTATGGTCGGACACCTTTTATGATCGGACACCTTACTCACCCTTGAGGCAGTGGGGAGGGGCTTGGTCCTGCCTCAACTGGATGTACCAGGGTTTGCTGTACCCCCTATGGGAGAACTCGCCCTTTTGGAGGAGGGGATGAGAGGTAGATTGGGGGAGGATGTTAGGTAGTGGGGGGGGGCTGGAGGAGGGATGAGAGGGAGAGATCTGTGATTGGTATGTAAAATGAATAATTTTTTTAATAGAAAAAAGGAGAAAAAAATAAGAGTTGCCGTGGTCATGGTGTCTCTTTACAGCCATGGAAACCCTGAGACAAGTGGGCAGTGGGGTCAACAGGTCAAGATGAGGTGCAAGAGGCGGAGAGGATCCAGATAGGCTTTCTGAGTCGTGGTCAGCAGGTTGCATTTTACTCAAGGCTTCTGGAAGTCTGTGATGGGTCCCAAGCAAGGGGCAGCATCGCCCCCCCTGGGTCAGCGTTTATTTGGGTTCTGGTTGCTAATAGTCTTACAGAGGCCCTGCCTAGACTTGGTTCATTTGCAGCCCTCCCCTCCTGAAAGCATTTACCCTGTAAAAGGAGAAACAGAAAGACAGGTGAGTCCATTCCCCTTTGTAGATGCCCTCTCTTGGTCCTGCCCTGTGACTTAAGGAAAGGTGTGAGGACCTGCCCCCCCATCTCTGTCTTTCAGGGGAAGCCTGATGCAGGAGGATGGCCTCTGCCAGTAGGATGTGCATGGGTCACCCCACATGTGTCCCATGAGACACCTTGCTCCATAACTGCATCTGAGCAACAGCAGGCAGGTGGCAGGAAAAAGCAGCCACGGAGACCTCATCTGCCACCAGCACCGGAGACCTCACAGCTCAGCACGAGACAGTCAGACTTGTGGACTCCACATGGACCTGTCCTCAGCGTGCAGCCACTGGGGTCCAGCCCAGCTAGCCTTGGGAGGCACGCCTGAAGTCTGTGGTGCCGTCCGTCATGCCCCAGCCCATGCAGGAAGCTCAGACACCAGATGGGACCAAACTTCCTGCCCCACCCCTTTCTCTGTCACCTTCCAGCATTTCCTCCTGAAGACTCATTGCGGCCGGGAGGGACTGCCATGTCCTTCAGGGTGTGACAGATGAGGGGTGAGGCCAACAGCCCTGAGTTTCCATCTCTAGCCTCAGACTTCACACTTGCCCACTTTGTCCTAAGGAGAGAAAAAGAAAATGCTTCAGTGTGTGTGTGTGTGTGTGTGTGTGTGTGTGTGTGTGTGTGTGTGTGGTCCTGGTTCTAATTTTGACAAATAGTGCTTTTGGACACAACCCAGTGTTTCTGACACACCTGAAGCCGAGCTTTGGGCTTTCTTCACACCTTCTCTTGCCATTGGTTAACACAGCTTTGATGTTGAAAGAGCATCACAACTATTAGATACACAAGACAATGCAGGCTTAATGTATTTGTTTACCTGTTTCATGTGCCAGGGTGTTCTGCCTGCTTGTATGTCTGTGCCTAGTGCCTCCAGGGGCCAGACGAAGGCATCCAGTTCCCCGGGACTGGAGCTACAGGCCGTTGTGAGCTGCCATGTGAGTGCTGGGAATTAAACCTGAGTTGTCTAGAAGAGCAGCCAGAGCTCTGAACTGCTGAGCCATCTCTCCAGCCTAGACAGTGTTCTTATAAAAGAGACAGATGGAAAGGCATCACAGCTAGGAAGAACCTTGATGCCACCCACCTTGTGTTAGGACAGTCAGCCGGGACATTCAGGAGCTCCCAACTAGGGTCAGCTTCCTGTCCCTGATGGACATCCACTGTCCCCAGTAGTCCCAGCCAAGGCTTCTGCTGCACATTGGCCACCTGAGTGTCCCTCTCAGGGACAAGTGTCTAGTCCTCAACCTCAGTCCCTTCCCCAGCCCGAGTCCCACCTTGCCCATCTTTAATCAGAACTCCACGGTGCTACAACTTACTTATGCTGCTTCGGAAAGGAGGGGAGAGAGAGGGACTCTGTGCCCTTAGCCAGCTACAACCTGCCAGGGAGAGCTTTGTGTCCAGGAACCACAAGCCAGCTTCATTTCCATGAAGGGACAAGACGGTCTTTTGTGAGGATCCCAACCATGAGGCAAAAGACTGCTTGACACCGGGGGAGATGGTTGGAAGAACCTCGCAGGACCCCAGTCTTCTATGCCAGAACCAACCAAAGCTGCCATCGTGTACCCTGTCTTCTAGAAGGCTACGTTTCTGGGAAGTCGGATGCTGTATCCACGCCCTTCACATTCCGTATTCACCAGCATCATGCTGGGGCTCAGCCCTCTCCCCCACCTAAACCAGTGATTTTGCAATAAATACCATGTGCCGTTGGTGACATTCTAGTCAACAGAGGCCGAGTTGCCCTCAGTGTAAGCAGATGGACAGCCCTGGCCGTGACCCCACGGACACCTGTGGACAGTATTCCACACTTGGCCTCACATACTCTGCTCCATGTGTGTCCTGGGCTACACCTCTTAGTATTGTGTTTGAGTGCACTATAAAAACAGGTCACTGTAAGATGACTGTGTCACCCCAGCAGAGGCTCAAACATCTCACGTACACATGCTGTGTCTCTGCACCAGGGGACTCATGGAGTGGCTGCCCCCCATTCTCACTGTTCCTTAAAATGCACTCTGGAATGCAGGGGGATGGGCCTGCCTGAAGAGGGCTACACCAAACCCACAAACCCACACGGGCCCCCAAAGAAAAGTGGGAATTTATCATGAATGGCTTCAAAGGAAAGCGAGTGTTTATTCTCTCGGCTCTTGACTGCGCGTGGAATGTGGTTAGCTGCCCGAGTTCCTGCCTTGACTTCCCCCAAATGATGAATTGTGACCTGGAATTTAAGCCACACCATCTCTTTTCTCTCGTAAGTTGCTTTTGGTCAGGGCGTTTGTCACAGAAACAGAAAGCAAACTGGAGCACAAACACCAGGACTGAGCACCAGCTGTACGTGTCCCACGATTATCCCTTTTATTCCTAATACTATTCCTCAAGGAGGTCATAACTATAGCCCCCATTTTGCAGCTGGAAAAAGTGAGGAGCGTGAGGTCCACATTCCAGAGTCTGGGCTGCGCAGCCCATGAGTGGCAGCCACTCTGCATCTCTACTCAGAGAGCCCGCTGTCCACCTGAGCTCCACACCGTGGCTCCAATGGAGAGAGAGAGACGTGGGGAGAGTGGGCGAGCCTTCCTCTTGGAAAACTACGAGACACAAATGCTTCTTGGCTGAGCCTACTCCACGGCTATGGCATTCCTGCCTGACCTAAAAATGAATTCGGTTCCTTCAGGGAAAGCCGGTGTCTTCGACGCCATCAGGGAAGAGACTGGGGTGGCTCTCCGTTACATCTCAACTCTTTCTATTTTGGTCTTTACTAACAAGGTCTCAGCCAAGCCATTCACAAATCCAGGTACATCATCAGGCTGTGTCAGAGCAGTCATGGGCAGAGCGTGGAGCTTCCCTCCAGAGGCCAGGCCTGAAGAGCGGGACTTCTTGGTGTCCTTTGTCACGGGCAACCCCCTCCTCCTCCTCCCTCCTCCCCTCCTTTCCTCTCCCATGTATTTATTTACTCATTTATTTATGTGTGTGGATGGGTGTACATGCACACACACACAGGTGTCTGCGGAGACCAGAGGCCTTCGGATCCCCTGCAGCTGGAGTTAAGGGGGATTGTGAGCTGCCCGACCTGGGTGCTGGAAACCAAACTCCGATCCTCTAAAGGCACAGGAAGTGCTCTTAGCCATTGAGTCATTTCTTTAGACTCCCTTCTCTCTCTCCCCTCTCCTCCCTGTCCCCTCCCTCCTCTCCATCTTTCCTTTCCTCCTTCCCCCTCCTTATGCCCTCTCCCTTGTAGGGATCAAGGCCTGGGCAAATCCCCTACTACTGAGCTATGACTAAAGCCCAGCCCCCTGTTTTCTTTTTCAATACAGACAGCACCAACAGAGATGCAGAAAGTGGGAACTGGGCTAGGGTGATAACTCAGTGTAGACTGAGTCCTTGCTTAAGCACACTCCAGGCCCTAGGAGAGAGGGAGAGAAGGGGGGAGGGGTAGAGAAGGGAGGGAGGAAGAAAGGAAGAGGGGAGGGTGGAGGGTGGTTAGGGTGCCTCCTCAGTGTAACTCCCTCAAGGGTGATAAAATGTAGGGCAGAGCTGCCCTGGGGCCTAGCTGACCATAGATGCAGGAAATCCTGGAGCTCTGCAGTCTTGTGCACCTTCCTGCCTCCCCGGGTGTGGTTTCAGCAGCCCTGGGTGGGCCGTGCTCCTGGTGACATGGTGGTCAGAAGGTAGCAGAGGACCCTACGATCACCCATCGTTTGTCTCCCCAGGTGTTGCCTTTCTTTGGCCAGTCCAAGGTCTTCCCAGCAGGCTGCTGTTAGCCCCTGCAGGTCATGTCAGAGGTCACCAGGGGGCTGACCTTAGCTGAAGGTGAAGACAGTCAGCTGGAGGTCCCCAAGGAAGCATCTTCTGGGGTCCTCAGATGAAGACGCCCTTAGAGCTGTGGGGAGTTATTTGGATGTGTTGCCTTTAGACAGGGTCTCACTCTTGAGCCCGACCCAGCTTTGACCTGGTGTCCATCCTCCTGCTTCAGTCTCACAGCACTGGGATTACAGATGTGAGCGTTCACGGCCAGCTCTGTTAGATTGTAAGAAGTAGGCATTACTGTCATGGTGGAGTTGATCATGTCACTAACGCCTGTGTCTTAAACCCCGGCCCACAGCCTGCTCAGTCCAGGTGCTCTGAGAGGGATGCTCCAGACCACGTGACCTTGTGCTCCATCCCACGAGCTCCTCCTCTTCTCCCGTAACCCCAGTCACGGGTGACTGGACAAGGAGGAATGTGTGATCTACAGGCAACCAATCCCGAGGTTGCAGGATTCCAAAGGAGGATCAGGACGGGGCTTGCAGAAGGGCCAGTCATTCAGTACTAAGATGGTCTTAGATGGTGCACTTGAGCTTTATATTGTTGTGAGTTTATTTTAATGTATGTCAGAAAGATGCTGGTTCCCTGTTTATGGTGCTGATGGAAAAGCTTCCTTTATGATGTGTAATAGTAACGTTGGTGAGGAATTCATGATTTTGTGTGTGTGTGTGTGTGTGTGTGTGTGTGTGTGTGTGTGTGTGTGTGTGCACGGGCCTGCTCATGTGTGTGAACACTAGCATACACACGCCATGATGAGTGTGTGGAGGTCAGAGGACAACCTCGGGGGGCCCACCCTCACCTTTCACCTTAGGCAGGATCTCTTGTTCACCACTGTGTACTGCCGGCTAGCTCACCCAGGAGCTTCCGGGCATCCCTGTCTCTGCCTCCCATCCCACTATGAGAGTGCTGGGATTACATATGGATGCCACCACCTCTGTCTTTGAGTGAGTTCTGGGATTTGAACTTGGGTCTTTGTATCTGTGTCTCGGTTACTTTTCTGTTGCTGTGATAAGGCACCGGCGCAGCCAAGGCAGCGTATAAAGAAAGCGTTGATTGGGGTTTAAGGTCCCAGAGGGTTAGAGTCCATGATGCAGATCAAAGGCCTGGAGGCAGGAACAGCAGAGAGTTCACACCTCAACCACAAGCAGGGTGGGGGGATGGGGGGGCTCATTTGAAATGGCTCAAGGCTTTGGAAACCTCAGAGCCCGCCCCCAGTGACACACCTCCTCCAACAAGGCCACACCTCCTAATCCTTTCTGAACAGTTCCACCAACTGAGGACCAAGTGTTCAGGCATTGGAGCCTATGGGCCGGTTCTCATTCAAGCTACCACAAACACCTCACCCACTGAGCCCCAGAGACTGATTTCCTTTCAGGGTCCAATCATTTATGTGTTACTCCTTTTTTTTTGACAGGGTTTCTCTGTGTAGCTCTGGTTGTCCTGGAACTCACTCTGTAAACCAGGCTGGCCTCGAACTCAGGGATCCACCTGACTCTGCCTCCCTAGTGCCAGGATTAAAGGCCTGCGTCACCACCTGCCAGGCTCAGGACTCAGATTTAGCAGTAGAGGTTCTCAGTGAGAACAGCTGGTGTCTATTGAGAACCTGTTCCTGGTGTTTTTCTTCGCCTTCCTTAGTCTCTTGGCCCAAACTTTAGCATTTTCGGCAGCTTCCTCCTTGTTTTTCTTAGTGTTCTCTTTCTTCATAGCCACACCCTGGCGTTCTGTTGCAGGACACGTGGAGTAACAAGGGGCTGAGTCTTGGGTGCTTTTGTCCTGGGCTGCTCACCGTCTTCCTTAGGTGACTTCTGGTAACATAGAGCTTCTTTAGAGAGACTGAAAGGCTTTCGGATGCTGTTCACTCTGCTCACTACTTTGGGCCCCAGTTGCTGAGGCTCAGTAGCATCTATCAGTCCAAGAACATCGTTCTCTCCTTTTTTTTTTTTTTAAATCAATAACCAAGGTGGTGCTCATTCATAGCCAGTGTCATGCTCCAACTGTTCCCCTGACTTCTGAAAACTCTCCTCGAAGCCCTGATGGGGTCACTGATCAAAAGGAGCCCAGGCTAGCCCAGAGATCCACTTCTACCCAAGCCCCGAGTGGCCATCTCTAGAATGTTGCTGTTCACAAAGGCAATCAGAAAAAAAACACTTGTTACATAACTTAAAGTCTGCTAATGTGTATTTACTGTCCACACCCCATTATCACCAATCAATATAAGATTCATCACTCGGCGGGTGAAAATTGCGATTCCCGTGCCCCAGATCGGCGCCGGGCATCGCAGCTAATTGAGACAGAAGTTCTGTAGGAGCTCAATGAAAATGTAAAGCCCCGCACATTAATCAAACAATTATTTCTATAACCACAAGACAGCTGATCCTAAACCTAATTAGGAAATAAACAAAGTTAATTAGTGAGCAGGCGACATTCAGTAATCATATATGTGTCACAAGAAAAGAAATATCAGGCGATGAGTCATTAAAATGTCCCAGGCCGCCATCATTCTCCCAATTCCTAATATTGCTGCCTCCCAGCTTCAAGGAAGCAATATACAAAATTGCATTAAGGCATTTTTCCCCCTGCTTTGAGGTCTAGGAGACACGGGAGAACAAAGATATGCATTATTATGTAAAATAAATAATTGTATTGCTTTAAGATGGCAGAGGCAGGAGCTGGGAGTGTATTTATGTGCTGAGTTTGCCTCCATTATTGAAGTCTGGGTCTTTTCAAGAGGCAGAGGTGGGGATCACTGCAGAAGTAAGAATCAAAAAACTCTTGTAAACCCGTGTTCTCCCCTCTCTGCAAACTCTTGTCAAAATAGCTAACCCGGTACAGCCTGGATCCCGACTGCTACTCCTGACCGCACCCGAGCCACTGATGGCTTCCTGTCCTCCAAAGGCTCCATGAGCTCCACCTGGCCGTCGTTCAGATGGGAGGGTGGTGCGGATCGGTCGGAACTTCACACAGAGCCGTTTGTGGTCTTGTCTCAGAGGCAGCAAATGTACACAAGGAAGCCATCTGGGAGGCCGCCGGGAGAAGCGTCCGGTGCTAAGGTTTCCCCAGAAGCATGGACTTGGGCGAGACTGAGCTGCACCTCAGGATGTAGTAAAAAGCAGGACGCCAGTGAGCGACACTTGTGGTTGGCGTCTGCATTGGTGAACTCAGTACGCCATGGAGTCAGGTCCCCTTATTATGTGAGACGAGGAAACCAGAGCAAGAGGCGTGGCCTTCTAGACAACCCGTAGATGCCCAAGCCAGGGTTTGAACCTGGGGAGAATCCATAATCTGTGGTCCACTGTATGTGTTGGCTCTAAGGTTTTTCAGATCTGTGTCCCCAGCTGCCCTGGGTTTCTCAATTAGTGGTTTTTGTTTTTCTTCAGAAAGTGAGGGACTGAGACAGGAAAGTAGTGTGTGAGTCCACAAAAGTGTGTGTGGGTGAGCAGGATGTCACTGGGGGAAGTGGCTTGAGCCACCCTCCTAGGGAAGGGTTCCCCTGGCTCAGTTAGAGAGGCTCTGTCCATCATAGTGGGGAGTCATGGGCAGCAGCATCCACAGCCAGGAAGCCTAGACAGATGAACCTGGTGCTCAGCTCATTTCTTTTTTATTCAGCCTGGGACCCTAGCCTGTGGGATGGAACCTTCCATATTCAAAGCAGATCTTCCCTTCTCTCTTAAAATTCTCTGGAAACGCCTTCATAGACAAGCGCAGAGGTATGTCTCCTTCATATTTCCTAATCCAGTTGAATTGACCGTGGAGATAACTGTCACACGAGTCAATCACCCACTTCTTCTGGGTGGTCACGGTCTTTAACACCCTATAGCTGTCTGTGCCCCCTTCCTCCGCCTCCCCCGGGGGCCATAGGGAAGCTGAGGGACCATTGAGCAGCCCTGACCATGAAGACCGCTTCCACCCAGGTTATTTTCTCTCCTGAGTCTGAGTGAGAAGATAATGGGCAGCTGTTACAGATCTTTCTGTGAACGGGCAATGACACTTAGTCATCTTCCCCTGTCTGTGTGAAGAGATGTGTGACATTCTGGGTTGGGTATCCTACCTTTCCGGCTCACCAGTCCCCTGTTGGTGGCGCTGAGGGTGAGTCTCAGGCTTCTGCTGTCACCAGCCACAGACCACAATGGAGTGGATGAGGCGGCACAGGAGTCCTTCTGCCCACTGATGAGTGTGTAGCAGGTTGACTTTCCAGCCCTGGAATTGCAGCGCAAGGGGACAACTTCTAGAAGGCAGCCTAGCTACCCTGCCTAGGGTTGTAGCCCCTCACGTCCTACAGCAGTTGTTGGGTGTGTCTGCCTGGTGACAATTAGACCTTTAACTTCTTCCCCAGCACACTTGAGACTTCTTGAAGAGCAACCATAACCGTGCCATACTATGTCATATAACTCTTGGTCCACTGGGCTCCTTAAATGTTTGACTGTATTAGTAGGTGAGAGTTAGGTGAACGACTCAGGGAGTGGTCGCATAGAGATGGGATGGACGGACAAACGGACAGATGAATAGATGAGATGCACAGATGGATGGATGGATGGATGGATGCCTTCATGGATAAGCAGATGGATACAGTGATGTGTGGACTGCTTGATGAATATGAATGATTCTGATGTTACCAACTTCATGGGAAGTAAGACTCAATGTGAAAAAAAAATGTAGGAAATATAAACTGTGTTTATAAGGTAGCCTTCCTTCTTCCTTACCGTTAGCACCAAGTAGGGACATCTCTTCTACGTTTATTTGTGTGGTTTGTTGACCGCCCCTGTAGAATGTTCTGGGAGGCACCATCCTGAGATAGGGAGGGACTGGTTGGAACGGCCCAGGCTCAGTGCAGTCTCTCCCAGAATGTGATGACACTGGGCGCTTTCACACAAATATCACCTTCCACCCGGAGCATAAACCAACCCCACGGCAGCTGCTTGCAGAGGCAGCCACAGGCATGATTCCATGCCTGCGGAACAGCTTTCCTGAGACTGGGGACCCGTCCCATCATTGACTCTAGGCTTCAGTTTTTCCTTGCGGCCTGTCTGTAGGTAACCAGCTCCCTTACGCAGCTGATGGGTGAGTGTTTTATCTCAGCAGACTCACGCAGATGATGGACATCACAGTCCAGGATGCACAGGGGACCTGCTTCACATCTGAAGAGTCAACTATCAGAAACTAGATGAATGAGATCGTGCGGGACCTGGCTGCCTCTGACTCGGTGTCCTTGGCTCCGCAAGCCTCCAGGACCGTGAGGAGGGGTGTTTCTGTCAGAAGGACTTGACAATGGCTGAATCAAAGTGGATGATGGGAGCTGAGGGCGGTGGTGCAGGCTTGTAGTTCCTCTACCCTGGGACAGAGGCA
Source organism: Peromyscus maniculatus bairdii (assembly GCF_049852395.1). Classification (NCBI taxonomy): domain Eukaryota; kingdom Metazoa; phylum Chordata; class Mammalia; order Rodentia; family Cricetidae; genus Peromyscus; species Peromyscus maniculatus. The sequence continues at coordinate 3,616,117 of NC_134874.1, read as the reverse complement.
GGAGGATAGCGAACCTGAGGTCAGCCTGGAATACACAGTGAGATGAGAGGGGGTGGGGGGAAAGAGGCAGGGGCAGGGAGTGATGGAGTGGGGGGATTTGTAGGAGTTTGGTCTAGCCTGTGCTCTTAGGCAGATACATGATGCTGATGTTCCTGACATAACTGGTACCATAGGCTTTACCCTCCTGGAGCTGATGTGGCTGTGACAGAAGAGAGAGATGCCTCAGAGGAAATATAAGTCACCCCCTCCCGGGAATGGGAGCTCAGCTTCTACCCACTGAAGGAGAGGTTTACACACAGGCGTGTGCAGGGAGGTGTTTACGCTGATGTGAGGGCCAGGAACATCTGCCCCGTTTTCTCCATTCACGTGGACTCCACAGTCCTCTGTGTCTCAGCCCCTAGGTCGGCCGTGTGCAATTAAAGCCAGGTTTTAATTGGCTACAAAAGCAAATGTTTTACAGAGTCTGAGATTGCAAACCCAGGGAGGTTAGTTTTCGATGTCCATGGGGATCAGACCTTGGGCTGCTCAGGATGGGCGATCAAGTCCCTTTATAAGGTGATGCAGTGTTTGCCTAGAGCCTGTGCGCCCCCTAACATACCTGTGTGACTTGATACCTAACCAGGTAAGTGCTGGGGAAACAATTGCTACACTGTAATGTTTATAACAAGGGTAGGCTGGTGCCTGTTCATGCCGATGTTTCCGGTGGGTGGATGCAGAAGGTCAAGGCTGACTTATCTAAACGTCTCTCATCCGCAGAATAATTTCCCCAGAGCTTTGATAAAAAGTGGGTATCATCCCAAAGTGTTTTGGTTTGGAAAACAAAGCCAATTTCTCAGGGGTGTAGTAGGTTGGGAGAAATATTGGGGGAGCAGGCACTCAAGAACTCCCATTAGTATGGGAGGAGAGAGGAAGGGAGGAAGAAGGGCAGGAGGGAGAGGGGTGCAGGGAGAGGATAGAGGAGTGGGCAGATAGGCTGGAGATGATAGATAGACGATAGAGAGATGCAAGCTCGGTAAGTAGCCAGGTGGGACAGGTAGGTCACATGTTAGCTGCTTTTCCTTTTGCTGTGATAAAGAACCCCGACAAAAGCCACCGAAAGGAGAAAGGGCTATGGGAGCTCACAGTTGGGGCACAGTCCACCTCAGCAGGGAGCTAATGGTGGCAGGAACTTGAGGAGGCCGCTGGCCACCCCAGAGGGATGAATCCTGGTGCTCAGCTTGTTTTCTCCTTTTTATTTAGGCCAGGACACAAGTCTACAGGGTGGTGACACCCGCATTCAGGTGGGTCCTCTCACATCAGTTAACCTAATCTAGATAATCAGACGAAATTCTAGACTAACCTAATCACTGGTATGCCCTAAAGCTTGCCTCCTAGTTGAACCTAGAGCCTATCAAGTTGATAATCAATGCTGACCAGCATAATGACAGACAGACAGGCAGGCAGGCAGAGCAGTAGACAGATAATGGATGGGTGGATGGATGGATGGATGGATGAAGGATGGATGAATGGATGGATGGATGGATGAATGGATGGGTGGATGGATGGATGAATGAATAGGTAGATGGGTGGATGGATGGATGGATGGGTGGATGAATGGATGGATGAATAAGTAGGTGGGTGGATGGGTGGATGGGTGGATGGATGGATTGATAGGTGGTAGATGGGTGGCTATGCAATTTTACACAAGAGATTGAAGCCTCCTGGAGTTTCAAAATCACAGGGCCCTTGAGCATGCCTGTTCAAATACCACAGCTGATGGTAACCCTTCAAGACTTCAAAAAAGGAATCACTACAAATAAAAATCCTGGCAAGCAGTCCATTGGGAGATGCATGGCCGCAGCATTGTGATGGCTTAAATGGAATGCCCCCCATAGGATCATATATTTGAATGTTCGACCCCGAGTTGGTGAAACTGTTTGGAAGAACTAGGAAGTGTGGCCTTGGAGAAAGTGCGTCACTAGGGGTGGGCTTTGAGGTTATTTCAAAAGCCCACACCAGGCTCGCTTGCTATCTATCTATCTATCTATCTATCTATCTATCTATCTATCTATCTATCTATCTATCTATCTATCTATCCATCCATCCATCTATCTATACACACACACATATATATGTATGCATGTATGTATATATGTATGTATGTATATATGTGTGTATATATATCTTTCTGCCATGTTCCCTACCATAATGATTATGGACTCTATCTACTACCTCTGGACCCATGAATCCCCAGATTAAATGTTTTCTTTTGCAAGTTGTCTTGGTCATGACATCTCCTCACAGCAGTTGAAACATAACTAAGACAAGCATGAAGTATGAAATAGCATCACAAGGCCTGATCTGGTCTACTCCTTTCCCTGATGACTTGGGATGTCGGAGTCAGTTTCCCACACATTTGTTCTGTCTGTGCTTAATTGTTCAGGCTTTTATTCAAATTCCATGTCTGCACGGTGAACTCGGCACAGAAGGCCCCTGGTATTCCCTCCCGCCCTTTTCATCCTGGTCTTGGAGGCTTTCAGCCCCTCACTGTTGCCTACAACCCCAACAACAGGGCTCTGCTTGGAGTCCTTGCTTCACAGTGTTGAGTCTTGTGTAGACCGTCTGTCCTGGGAGTTGAGCACTGACCCACGTTCTCCTGCCGCCATGGATCCCATATCCACCCGGCTGTCAAAGTCCCTTCAATCTGACCTTGGGCTTGTCCCCAGGGGGACCCAACAGGTTAAAGTCTAGAAGCATTTGCTGCAAAGTAGCAAGTGTGGGGGAGCGGACCCCTAAGTGGAGAAGAGCCGTAGCATCTCGGCCTTGGGCACTGGAGTCGGATCACCTGAGTCTGAAGCCTTCCTTTGCTTGTTCGAAGTCTTAGTCCTCTCATCGGTGAGATGAGAACAACGTATACCATCTGCATCCCACTCTTGAGGACCCAGAGGCCAGGCAAGTGCTCAGACAGCAGCCAGGAAATGTCCTGTTTTCCTGCCTACCAGGATGGTGGCCTTCAGGGGCAGAGCATGCCAGGTGTGCTACTGGCCGCTACTCATTCTGGATGGCCTCCAAGCACAGCTCAGGCCTGGCAGACAGACTCTGCAGAGGAGTGTGGCCCTGTCAGTCATAGATGACCACTATAATCAGTCTCCTTGTGCTGCCGTTAGTTCTAATAAAGCCAGGCTCCGTCACCGGACCCGTGACACCCCCCTCTGGCCATGACCAGTGGCCCTGGAAAGGGGACAGTGGTGCTGGCTCTCCATGTCTGATGCCCAAATCCCTGCCAGCTCTGTAAATGAGTGTGGTTCTGTGATTCTAGCCCCTGCCTTCCCCAGCCACTCTGGCTGTGTGATCCATCTCATCAATTTAATAAAACGTACACTCTCCCTGGCTCCCGCCCTGGCCATAGACAAGCAGGAGCCCTCCAAAGTTCGAACCAGGCCAGCTTTTAATTAGGCTCAACATCAAGATCGCTCCTTCCCGTGATTAGCATTTCAAAGTAAATTCCGCACCTTGGGTCTTCAGCATCCAGGAGCAGGAGGACTTTCTGCGAAGCAGGAAAACTGCACCGTGAGTGAAGGCCACACGATTTCAAAACTCAGCAGCTTTGGGCTGGCCCTTCTCTCCAGCACAGACTTCCTGCCAAAGCCTGAGGCTGGCTCCCTTCTCCTGTCTGCCCTGGGGCCAATCCACCAGCTCCGAGGCTCCAGCCGGTAATGAATAGCAGACACCTCCAACCCTAGAGACTTGTCAATCTAGGACCGTGGGCTAACTCCAACCAGAATTTATACACAGCCTCCATTTCTGGCTTCTGCAATTACATAACCATGCTGCCCTGAGCCAGTTTCTCTCACTGGTGGACATGTGGGCAGTGGGATGTACTGCCCTTTTAAGACAATCATAGGTTCTCTAATTGACTGCACACTCCCACCATTCCCTATTGCCTGGGTCTAGCAAGATCCAGTTCTGGCTAGATGCTGCCAAGAACCTTTGTCTCTGCATCTTTTCTTTTGGACTGCCCCTGGGCGATGGGACACAGCCATCAGCAGCTCCGGACACACACGATCCTTGAAGCCATTGATCTACATTAGTTACTTATATCCTTGTGGTGATAGATTAGCTGACAAAAAGCATGGGCTCACAGTGTGAGGTCACAGTCATCGTGGTAGGAAGGCATGGCGGCAGAGGGTGAGGCGGCTGGCTGGTCACGTGCTGCATCTGCAGTCGGAAAGCAGGAAGAGATGAATGTCGGGATTCAGTTCCATTCTTCTATTTGATTGAGTCCAGGCCCCCAGCCCTGGGAATGGTGGCTTCCTTCTCTACTAACCTAGTTTATAAAAGAAACTCCTGGAGGTTTATTTCACATGGCCCCAGCAGCAAAACCACCCTTCCCTTGGGCTCAAGGAGGGAGCTCAGGGAAGGTTTAGATTGCCATCTTGGTTCAGGAACCTAGCATTGGCCCAGAACTGTGGTCAGGAGACAGTGTGATTAACTACATGTGGCCAGATGTGCACAGCTGTGACCGGCATGGGGTGCGTTGAACACAGGGAAAAGGGCATAGAGTCCAGGGAAAGAGCCTGCACCAGCCAGCCATCCGGGCACCCGGGCCTTCCCCAGACAGAAGGGATCCATCCAGTGACACTTCCCAGCAGCTGCTTGAAACCAACTCCGCCCTCCCCGGAGCCGGCCGAGTCCATCTGTTTTATTCACATCCCTCCATCTAAGAACATCGATACCTTGATAAATTGATTCTGAATAGAGACAAAATGGCGGAGTGTCTCCCTCCTGAGGCCAGTGCCAGAGGGCCGTGATTGATCTCCGCTCTAGCTACAGGCCAGAACCAGGGAATTGTGTGTGGTCTGATTCCTCAAAGAGAGAGAGGGTGCCTGGAGTGTGGCTCTGGGAAAGCCGAAGGCCACGGAGGGAAGCTGACCTTGAATTATTCAAGAATTCTTTCCTGGTTCAGAAAAGCTATTGCGAGGACTTTCATGTTCAGAGAAAACCTCCCATCCCCACACTGTGGGGTCTTGCTTCCCCATTGCCGTACAGTGAGGTGCCTGCCTCCCCATTCCAATGCCAAGATGGGCCCACAGTGGCCGGAGATTTTCTGAAAGGTGTTTTGACCAAAATAGCAAGAGTTGTAAGAACATGACTGGTTTGACCTTGAAGCCAGACTCTGCTGACCTCTAGTCCAGCAGCCCTGTGCACAGACTGGTGTCCTGTAGCCCTCCCTGACAATCTCGGCATGCCCTTCCCTGGGGACAGCATGGGAGTGACCCTCCTGATCGCTGTGTCTCCATAGGGTACATCTCCTTATTCCTCTTCCCACTGTGTCTCTTCTTTAAGCTGTCTGTGTGCCTACTCTACCCTCAGGAAGTGTGTGTGTGTGTGTGTGTGTGTGTGTGTGTGTGTGTGTGTGTTACATGTGTGTGGGTACATGTGCCCATGCCTATGCTGGGGCTAGGGGAACTAGATAGTGGGTATACTGATTTACTCCCTTGAGACCCTGTCTGTCTCCGAACCTGGAACTGGACTGGTGACCAGCAAGCTGCAGTGATCCCCTCGGGTCTGACCACCCTCCTCCCAGCAGCAGGGTTACAGCATGCCTGGTTTTTTTTATGTGCGTCCCGGGGATTTGAACTCACGTTGGAGTCTCACCTGTCAAGGAATCTGCTCAGTCAACTCAGGGCTTTCAAACTTCATCTCCTTCACTCACTAAGAACCTTTCCTTCCAGGGCTCGCCTGATTGGCTCCCTCCCATCAGTGCTTTAAGTTGCTGGGGCAGAGTCCCCCCATTACCACCCCCATCTCTCAAGGGGTGCGGTGGTTCCCAGCCTGCCGCATGGTGGGTGACTTGTCTAAAGCCTTCAGTTGATTCTTTTCCAGACTCCGATCTCCGAAGCCCAGACAGAACAGGCCACACCCAGGACCACGGTGAGAACCAACCTGCCTTTCCTACTCTTTGTAGTCAGCCTGCTGTATCTACCAGCTCTGTAGCCGCAGAGTCTCCCGACTGCAGAGGGGAAATATTCCAGAGGAACGTGTCTGTGTTGAGCATATACAGCATCGTAGACACCACTCTCTACAACATACACACAAGAGCCATTGATCCAGTATTTCTGATGTCGGGGAGAAGAGTTGGCTGGGGATGGTTTAAGATGGTACAAGGCGGACGTGCCCTCTGCGACTCCCACAGCTGTGTGTGAGGAACCATCTTCTCACCTATGGATCCTGGAATCTGTCCTCATGGAAACCAGGGAAGCCTGCTCTTCACAGCCCTGGGTCCCTCTTCCTTTGATCCATGTGACGCTCTAGGCTGACCCACAAGACCCATCACCCAACTGGAGGCAGCTCTGTGGGCTGGTGACCCAGCCCCACCCTGCTGACAGGCCTCCTGTGGGTCGACCAGAACTCCCTACCAAGATTTATGGAATCAATTTCTCTGGGATGCACTAAGGATTTTACAGAGAGCCAATATCATTAGGTTAATGGTTCCCTATAAATTCTTCCCCCACAACCCGGTTAATCCACACTGAGAGCCCTGGTGGCAGCCTTAAGTGATTTTCTTTGTGAAGCTGCTATGGGCAGCTGCTGGCCCTAGGAAGGGCTTGCTCAGGGGCTGGTCCCTCTCCATCAGCCCCTTCAGAACTCTGGCTGCATGTGAGCATGGCTCCCCATCAGAGATGCCCCCCACGAACATGCCAGCCGGGACCAGTCTGTCATCTTTCATTCCTGGTCCTGACTTCTCATTTACCATTTGGACATTTGATTTATGTATCTGTTTATGAAGCCAACTGCTTAGCTGGAAGCAACAGCAATAGGCATTTGATCAAATATAGCTGCGGATCCCATCTTCTCCCATCCCGGATTTATATTCCATCATTACTTAACAAAATAGAATTAAGTCAGGGCAAGCCTGCTCTTGCATTATGCATCGGCCTCATTTTGTTGAGCTCTGCTTTCTCCTGGCTGAGGCTTCTCCGCGTTGGGGGAAGTCTCTAGAGGAGGGTGTTCTCGGTAATACTGGAGCAATTCGATTCTCCACAATGTTCCTGGGTTCAGGAGGCTGGCGGAGCTATACAAGGGGCATGGGTTTTATGAGTCTCTGATTGCCTGCGGCAAAGATGGTTCCCAGCAGGCCATGCCTCAGACTGGCCAGGCATATCCCAGATAGAGCACTCCCTAATGTCCATCCTCCTTAAAACCACATCTCTTCCCTTCCCTTCCCTTCCCTTCCCTTCCCTTCCCTTCCCTTCCCTTCCCTTCCCTTCCCTTCCCTTCCCTTCCCCTCTTCCCTCCCTCCCTCCCTCCCTCCCTCCCTCCCTCCCTCCCTTCCTTCCTTCCTTCCTTCCATCCATCCCCTCTCCTTTCCTTCCATTTTCTCTCTGTGTGTGGTATATGCATGTATATGCACTTGTGCATGCACATATGAAGGTCAGAGGTCAACATCTTCTTAACTCACTTTTCTCCTTATTTGTTTTTTTAAAAATTTAGTGTGGTGTGTGTGTGTGTGTGTGTGTGTGTGTGTGTGTGTGTGTGTGTGTTATATGTGTGTGGAGGTGTGTGTGTGTGTGTGTGTGTGTGTGTGTGTGTGTGTGTATGACAGGGGGGGGCATATGCCTTGGTTGTCTTCAGAAGCCAGAGGGGGCATCTGATCCCCTGGAGCTGGAGCTCAGGCAGCTGTGAACCACTCCACTCCGAGTGGGTGCTGGGAACTGAACCCGGGTCCCCTGAAGAGCAGTGTGATCTCTTAACTGTTGAGTCTTATCACTCCAGCCCCAAAGACTTTGAAAGTTATTTAGTTTCTTTTGGGTGTTTTGTTTTGTTTTGTTGGGTCTGCCGTGCTGGGGATCACACCGTGGCTTCTCATACGCTAAGCAGGCACCCTACCACTGAGCTGCATCCCCTCAACTGGATTTTTTTTACATCAGGAACTCTCCCTGAACCCGGGGATCACAGGCTTGGTTAGACAAGCTGACCGACCGGCCCCAGAGATCCACTTGCTTCCTCCTCCAGCAGAAGGGTCCCAGGCATCACCAAAACTGTTCTCCCTTAGCGTGGGTTCTGAGGGCTGAACTCGGGTCCTCTTGCCGCCACATAGCAAGCGCTGCACTAACTGAGTGATTCTGGACCCCACACCCACCCGTGTTTGAGGTATTACCACTTGGACTACTTCCTTTGAAATAAAGAGAACTCTTTCATCTAAAAGGCAGCGCTTGAAATGGCTGGTCTCTGAGCATCTTTGGGGCTTTGAAGTCTATGATCCATCGCTACTCTGAGTGGTCCAGGGCAGAAGCAGCCCCAGGAGCTTGGATAGAAAGGAGACAAGATACCACCCAGCAAGGCCAGTCCTGGAAGACCCGGAGGAGAGACTGACTGTTACCACTCTGAAGAGCAAGATGTCAACAGAGAACAGGGAGGCATGGGGATGGCCACGTGGGCAAAGGGTACTTGCCTGGGGTGGAGGAAGGCCAGGTCGGTTCTGGAACAGTGGCTTTGAAGGACCAGCCAGGGGCAGGAGCAACATCGATGCTGAGAACACAGATTCTCAGACCACAGCTGGGACCTTTGCAACCTGAAGCTCTGGAGATGGGAAGGTCCAGTGCTCAGGCACCCACAGGCCGTGCCCAGGATGTGGTTCATGCTCAAAAGGAGTTCAATTCCTGAATGTTTTCAGGGTTTGGCAAGAAGGGCTTTGTCTTCGTTCTATTGCTATGGCAACTCTTTCCTTTTTCCCCCCTCGAGACAGGGTTTCTCTGTGTAACAGCCCTGGCTGTCCTGGAGGAACTCACTTTGTAGACCAGGTTGGCCTTCAACTAATGCATGGAGATCCTCCTGCCTCTGTTTCCCGAGTGCTGTGATTAAAGGCGTGCACGACCATACCCTGCTGTCCCACAGCAACTCTTGTAAAGGAAAACATTTCACTGGGGCTCCCTTACAGTTCAGAGGTTCAGTCCGTTATCATCATGGCAGAAAGCATGGGCAGCACGCAGGCTGACATGGTGCTGGAGAGGGAGCTGAGAGTTCTCCATGCGGATCGGCAGGCGGCAGGGAAAGGGGAGAGACACTGGGCCTGGCTTGAACGTTTGAAACCCCAAAGCACCCCCCCCCCGGTGTCACACTCTGTCCAACAAGGCCACACCTCCTTATAGTGTCACCCCCATAAGCGTTCAAATATACGAGTCTGCGGGAACCATTCCTACCCAAACCACCACAGATCTGCAGCTGTAGGAATCCCTGCTCTGTGGGGCACAGCAGCGCCCCAGGAAGCTGTCTAGGCTGCTCTGTAAGCCTTGGCTCTCCACTAGAGCCCCAAAGAGTTCTCCAGACTCCCAAAGCCCCGGACTGACTTATTCACCTGACGTCTCTGGGGACGGACGGGAGCGAGAAGATTGTGTGGTTCTGAAGCCCTCCCACGCCGCTGCACCCTAGAGACACAAGTGAGAACGTGGTGTCTGTGAGTTTTGGTAGCGTGGACAGGCAGGACAGCCAGCCTCCGCCCGGCTGCTAATGAAGTCTCCCGGGCACCACTGTGCTGCAGCAGGGAGGGCGAGCATGCCACTGCTGAGGGAGAATGAGCATACGCACGCTGAGGATCTCTCCTTGGTGACTTTCAGTAACGATGGCTCTTTGGCGAGGATGCTGAGGCCCCGGGGCTGAGTTTCCACACTTCAAACACACCTCTGCCGCATCACACGGGACCTTGTTGCTCAACAGCTCTGGTTACGGTTTCTCCATTTGTAGGACAAATAGTTTGTGCCGTGTGCTTGCAGCAGCACCTGGGACATAGCTCTGGGCGGCTGCATTAATTGCTGCTTGTGTGCAGAGCTGTGGCTCTTTCTCTTCCCCCATCACACGGGTCCACGAATCCATGTGCTCACGAGTGTCCCATGCTGTCTTGGTAGCCTCTGCGGTGACCTTCGTTTGGACCTGTTCTTCCACCTCCGGCTATCAGCCAAGGGTGTCGGGGTGGGGAAGAGCTCAGAGGCACCCAGAAGACGCAAACGCTGCTGCCATCCTGACACTCTCCCACTCTGAGCACATAGAAATGCAAACCCAAAGCTGAAAAATGAGAAAGATATGAGAGCATCACGGAGTCACCAAGGCAGAGCCAGGAGAACAGAATGACATGGTCTCGAACGGATCTGTGAAGCCCGGGCAGAGGAACAGCAAAGCTAACCCCCCTACACACACACACACACACACACACACACACACACACACACACACACACACACACGGGCTGGAGGCAGCTCCGCCCCCAAGCTCACAGCAGCAGATGGGCCACGCCAGATCACAAATGGTCAAATAGTCACCAGGAGAAACTTCAGGATCAAACCTGTGCCGTGAACTTCCCGGGCTTCAGCCTGGCAATCCCCATGGAAAACCGTTGTGCCGAGAACAGACCCACAGTTCAAAATGACAAAGACATCGAGGCCCCCTGAGAGTGTGACGTTGAAATTAAGGAAGGGATTCAAAGCACAGATGCTCCGGGTGAATGGTCTATTTTAAAATGTCTGTTTTTAAGATGTCTATGAGGTGATATGTATGAAAGTATGGGTCAGCAAGGTGGGTCAGGAGGTAAAGACCCTTGTCACTAACCCTGAGGACCCAAGTTCAAGTCCCCAAACCCACATGATAGGGAGAACCAACTCCCAAAGGCTGTCCTCTGACTTCCATGCATGTACCGTGGCACACACATGTGCACACACAATATATAAATATATTTTAAAAAAATCAGCCAGGTGTGCTGGTACTTAACCTTTAACCCCAGTGTTTGGGAGGCAGAAGCAGGTGGATCTCTGTGAGTTAAAGTCTGGTTTGACTTACATAGTGAGTTCTAGGCCAGCCAGGGTGACATAGTGAGACCCTGCATCCATATTTTTAAAATACGTGTTTTCTCTAAAGAAAGATAATAAAGTAGGCAACGGGTGGCATGCACTATTTAGAGGGAGTGAAGATGCTCAGGAGTGTCCTGTATGGGGAACATGAGGTTGTCTCTACACTTCATTTTACCAGTTTTAAAACATGATTCACAGGAGGGAGTCAGAGTGGTACACTGTGCCTTTGAGGTCTCTTCTGGAGATGCCAGCTCACTGTCCCTGCGACCTCAGGTAACTGACATTCAGCCCAGCGCCCCTCTGAGATGTCCTCTCATAGTCAGGTGGTGTCTGCACCAAGTCACCCCACGGAGCAGCCTGGCTGTCTCGAATCAAGTCTAATAACAACAGTGGGACCGTGTGTGTGTGTGTGTGTGTGTGTGTGTGTGTGTGTGTGTGTGTGTGTGTGTTGTCTATTCTTTTCTAATGCTCATTTATATCTTCTAGAAGCAGACTGAATAACACACACACACAAAAGTCTCAAATGCACCACAATCTCAATTTTCTGGGACAAGGACACACCGTCACTGTCAAATCCTACACCATGAAACGTGGTTTCATGCACAGAATCATTTCAATATTGCATAAAATTTTCTTCAGGTGCCAGGCACAATTTGCTTATGACAGAGATGTGATTTTTGTGTTCTAATCTGGGTTCAGGGTATCTCACGGTGTGTGTTCAAAATCTGAAAAACAGCCGGGGTGCACACCTTTAATCCCAGCACTCAGAAGGCAGAGGCAGGCGGATCTCTGTGTCTCTGTTTGAGGCCAGCCTGGTCTACAGAGTGAGTTCTTAGATGGCCAGGGCTATACAGAGAAACCTGGCCTTGAAAAAACAAACAAACAAAACTAACCCCCCTTAAAAAAAAACAAAAAACAAACAAACAAAAAAAAAACCACCAAAATCTGAAAAACTCCAAGCCTTCCTGAGAAAGGATTTTCCACCATGATTCCTCCATGTGTCAATCACAGCGGCTGTGGGAATGAAACACAGATGATAGTGGAGGCTTTCCTTTTGAAAACTACAGTCTTGTGCGGGTCCAATCCTTCCATCTCAAGACGATGTCACCTGGACCTGGAAGGCTGGGTGGGTAGGGCTGCTGTATCCCCACACTGGGGGCAGCTGGAGGAAGTGTGGAGGGGGAGGCGAGCCCAGATGCACGGCTTGTTTTTGCTAAGGCTTCAGTGGCGGGAGGGTGGGGTGTGCCAGTTCCACGGGATGCAGCGTGGAGCTCTGCCCCTTCCCTGTCCCCACCGGACTATGCATCTTCCTTGCGGTTGCTCCTGAGCTCTGTCCTTTATATCAGAATCACTAGTGTTCACCACAGTGCCTCCCACGGGTGACTGGAGCTGTTAGGGAGTGTGGGAATCCTCAAATTAGTAATTGCTTGGGGAGAAGTGTGGGTGGCTTGTCGCCACCTGGGGTGACTGTTTGCTGAGAGCGGGGGGGCAGTCCTGCAGGGGTGGGTCGTGTACAGTGAGGTCTGTGCCAACTGCACTGAGCTGCCGGATGGACCGCTGCTGTTCAAGTTAGGGAATGGCGATGGCTGCCATTTATTACACACCGTGGGCACAGTGCTCCTCAGATAAGAGCCCAGACCCCCTCTTCTTCACAGCATGGGTATATTTCTCTTGTCAACAGCTTTAAATCAGGCCATGAGCCCTCCCTCCACCCCCAGAATGGCTATCCGTTGGTTGTAAATCCTACAGTTTGTATTCAGGATCCTCTCTATACCCACAGCCTCTCCAGCAAGCCATTGCCGGTCTGTAAACACCCCAGAAATGCTATTTAAAGCCGTCCCCCTGTAAACCAGAGAGCAAATGGATGCGGTCGCCTCCAGCTTGCTCAGTTGTGCCTTGGATTTGCCTGCATGCTTTATTTAGAGTGTTGGATCCCGTTGCGGGCTGAGAATCAAAAGCATCAGCGATGGAGCGTGCGGGCTCCATTATGTTTTGTTCTGTGCCATATCTGCTGCGCTGTTAGTTTTTCCTCCAGTGCTGGCTTATACATTCAAGTGAGCACCGTCCCCTGAGAGGATAAATACTCCCTGCCCGACTCTGCCTTGAGCACCTGGTGCAGGTCTGTGGCATCCCTCTGTGAAGTGGTCCTGGGGCCTTTTCCAGAGTCTGTGCTGGTTTTATTGTTTTTTTTTTTTTGAGTTTTAATTTGTCTATTTATGTTTTCTTATCCCTTGGGAATTTCATACATGTCTATAATGTATCAGGATGTGTCTAAATGTACCAGGATGTGTCTATAATGTATCAGGATGTGTCTATAATATATCAGGATGTGTCTATAATGTATTAGGATGTGTCTATAATATATCAAGATATGTCTATAATGTATCAGGAGATGTCTATAATGTATCAGGAGGTGTCTATAATGTATCATGAGTATATCCACCCAGGGACTTGACTGGCCACACACAGATCAACACCTACAGGATTTTTAAAAAGTCACAAATTCCTCATCTGAAAAAGGGTTGCTATCCAGACTGTATGGGGGGACTTGAGAAATCAATAATAAACCCAGTTAAAAAATGGAAGAAGGATATTAATAGACACTTTTAAAAGAGAAGAAATTCAGACAGCCAACAAATTTGTGTTTTACAAGTGCCCAGCTTCATTAGAAACCTCCATGAGAGCTCACTTCACTCCAGTGGGACTAGGGTTACTACCAACAGTCAAAACACCAAAATGCCCTTGAGGATGTGGCGCTCACCCACCACTGGTGGGAACGGATAAACTGGTAAAGCCAGTTCATAGAACAGGATGGAGGCTCCTCAAGAAATGGAGAGGTCCCTCAATTGACTCAGCACCCCTGTCCTGGTAGCCACACCTTAGAGACGCCTGCATCTGTGCTCTGGCTGTACCACTCCGGTCAGCTAAGGGATGGAATCTACCCAGTGCACGGCATCCGGCGAACAGGTTAAAAATGTGTTCATACATTACCCCCTGGTACCAACCCCAAATGTTCAGGTCATTATCATCTGCAACAAAACGGAGGTTGTCGTGTTAACTGAAATAACCAAGACAACAAAAGAAATGTGAGAGTTTTTAGAAAATTGATCAGAGAATGCAACAGTGATTCCCAAAGGCTGCAAAGACTGGAGGATTCTGTGCACATGGGCCCAACCTCCTTCACAGTTTAATACACAAACACATGCACGCACGCACGCACGCACGCACGCACACACCCGTATAGAGAGGATTCACAGGCTCCACCCTGACCTGATCAGAACAGACTACACAGCTGTACTGTTTCATCATAGCCCATGTTCACATGCACACATGGTAACCAAAATCCTATGTTTCAGGAGATGGAAATGCACTACCCTGATAAGGACATTACATGTCCACCGCACTCAAGAAGGTTGCAGTTAAAATGAAGAAAAGTTCTGGGCGGGGAAGACAGCTCCATCAGCAAAGCCTGTGGTGTATGTATGACAACCTGTGATTGGATCCCGGGTTTGACTGAGGGCTACCGTCAACCCCGTGCTGTGGAGGCGGACACAGGAGGGTCTGTGGGAGCCTAGGGCCAGTGGGAAACTATCTCAGAGAACGAGGTGGAATGTGATAGAGGAGGACACCTGATGTCACCTCTCTGGCCATTTTGAGTACATATGTATACATACACATACCACATAGCACACGCACATGCAAACACATACACACACACTCGTACACATACACTCACACACCCTCCACACAGGCCACACACCACATGACACACATGATATATAGACATGCATACACATGCTAACACATATACACATGTTCACATGCATACCATACATGACACCCACTCACAGATATACACACATTACACAGGACACACACCACAAATACACACACATATGACATACACATGTACACACATGCAAACACTTACATACATATACATACACTACACATGATACCTACTCACATACACACATTCACACAGACACACATACACACCACACTCACACATGTGCACATGCACACACATACACACACACACACACACACACACACACACACACACACACACACCACTAAAAATAAAGGGAATTTCTGACCTCTAAACCTAGTCTTGGTTTACCAGTGTGCCCAGAGAAGGGAAATAACCTGACTGAGGTCACATGGGTGGAAAGAACAGTCTGGGCTGTGAGTGGCCTCTCTGGACCATCCTCCCCGAGCTGGGGCTTTCCACTTAAAATCCATTGTTTAGTATAAAACTGCACTTTTAGCTTTAAAAAAAAATCTCCCCTGAAGAAGTCTGAGGCTCCAAGGAGAGAGAGGCTACACACTGCTGCATGCTGGGAAGTGGGGGGGGGGCACGCTTCTGTCGGTGGGGTGGGGGGTGGTGTTTTCCTTTTCTATTCTCTCTTCAGTTTTCCCAAGCGCTTCCTGGCTCAGAGGCGAAGCAGAGCCGAGTTCTGCTCCCTGGGAGTAGTTAAGTCCCTGGCCGTGTTGTGCTCACGGCAGAGCGCTGCGGAACACTGAATTATTCACACCAAACAGGTCCCATTTGCTGGCAGTGTGAGCAGAATCGTGGAGAATGACTCATTAGACTGAGTGCTTGAGGAAGGAGGCACCGGTCTGATCTAGTCACTGTCCCCAGAAGTGCCGCGGCTGCCTCCATGGGCGAGGTCGGGGAGAGGCCATGTCTGCCAGTGGGCAGGTGCTGGTCTACCTGTACCCAAGCTCTGTCTCATCTCTGCAATGAGCTTTTGGACACCAAAGCATGTCATATCCAGGTCCCCGGGGAAGACAGAAAGACCACACTGGTTACTGGGGTTGAGGGCTCTTCATATGAAGATGCTCTTTTCTTTTGTTCCATCATGTGTGTGAATGTGTGAATGTGTATGTGAGAGAGGTGCATACATATGTGCAGGTGCACGTGCCCATGTGGAGGCCAGAGGAGGATGTCAGACTTCCTGTCTTGACCCCCCTCTACCTTATGAAACAGGATGTCTCACTGGACTTTCCAGTAGACTGGCAGTCACCCAGCCCTGTCTTTGTTCCCACACTCAGGGTTCACAACAGTGCCTGGCTTTTTACGTGGGAACTGGAGATTCGAACCCAGGTCCTTACGCTTGTACATCAAGTGCTCCTACCCGCTGAGCCATCTCCCCAATCTCCCAAAGGTGTTCTCTATAAGGAAAGATTTGGGCCCAAGGACCATCAACCTTCTTAGACCAAGTCCAGCCAAAGAGCGCTGATAGATGGAGAGGGGGTGGGGATTCCCTGTGCCTTCTCATTGGTGGAAACATCAAGGAGTTGTGATTTGTAAGCTAGCAGCCACCACACCATTCTCCATCCCTCTGATACCCTGTGACAGGATGGACACACAGGTGGACAGATGTGGATAACGGGAGCTGAAATGCTCCGGAGGTGGCCAGTAGCCACACAATTTATGCTTAAATTCAGTCCGTGGCAGCCTGAGTGCCGCCTGACCTCACCACTGGGGCAAGTGCAGACATAGACATCTTGAGGACGCGTGTCACTGTCCATGGTGCTGAACCGTCATGGCGGCCTGATACCCTGAGCGTACACTCAAACCGGCCCAGAGGTATGCAAATCGGACAGGTTAAAAAAAGGGGCGGGGAGGGGGGAAAGAAGGGGGAGGGAAGATACAGGCCGGAGGTGGGCAGGTGAGCAGGCAGGACCACTATCTACAAAAGTGGTCACCAGATCTGCCGCCCGCTAGCTCCGCCCACTGTTGCGTAGGCCACACCCACCCGCTCGTGGGTCGAATGTCTTGGGTCAGTCACCAGTTCGTTTTTTTCACAGTCACAGGACAAACAGTATTAACAGTTCCGCATCATTCTGAGAATTGGGGAGCGCGTCACCTGGTGACGTCACCTAGTCCCGGGTGCGCAAGAACTCCTGTGCAGCTGTTACCTCTGCCCTGATTCTGCTGTGTCAGCCCTACAGGCGGGGGAAGTTCACTCTTGCTGCCCTCAGGTCACCCCTACTCCCCCCCCCCAAGGCTCCCCTAACTGCTCCCCCAGCCAGCCCTGGACTCATTCTGCAAGGCGCCAGGTCTTCATAGCTGAGCGGCATATGGCCTAGGATGGAGTCCGGCCTGCTGAGGCAGAAGTCTGGGCTGATTAACACCTAGTGCTCCATTCCGGGAGGTCCCAAGCCCTGCCCACTTAGTCTGCAAGAAAGTGTCCTGTAGGCTCAGGGGTCCAGTATTCCAATGAACCCGACTCCCTCATGTAGTGGGTAGCCATTCCAGCCTTGATCTGAAAGTTCCAACCCCCATTGAGGCTTCAGTAACTGTGACGCCTACAAAGCAGGGCCAAGAGAGGACCCTGAAGACCCGAGATCTGGATGTGCCACCCTCTCTGGGTTCCTGGTCCCTCGACACTGAAGGTAGACTGAGCAGAGTTCTCCAAAGAACACCGACGGACTGTGCTACGCCTTCCCCAGACCCTGCAACCTACCTATCCCTTCATTTGTAAGTTACGCCACTAAATAAACCCCCCTTTTAACTATGTGGAGTGGCCTTAATAATTTCACCAAGTGAGTCCTTGAGATTTAACTCAGGTAGTCAGCCTTCGCAGCAAGCTGCTTTACCCACACAGCCACCTTGCGGACCCAGATCTCCAGTTGTTCAATGAATGCCATATGCTCCAATGTCAACAGTCAGCCTGCTCCTCACACCATTGTGTCCACAAGGCAGAATGTCTCTACATCCCGGAGACCTGTCCACCAACAAGGAGAAAGCAAGATTTGCCAGCCAGTGAGTGACAGCCCTTACAAAGCCCCAAGGCACTCTCAGTAGCCTGCCCCCAGGAGGGTATGATGAGGGCACAGCTCACATACCCCGTAGGCCACTCTGGATACAGATCTGGAGCTGAGATACCCAGGGTGAAGGTCTCATTCCTCCGCATCAGCTAATGCCGTGCTAAACACTTGAGAGTGTTCTCCCACTGCCCCCTCCTCTGGCAGAGAAGCTACTTCACACTGTCGTAGACCCTCCCTTCCCCATGCCATTGGTGATTGGGCCAGCATACCCAGCTGAGCATGGATGGAGATTGTCCTTCCCAGAATGGTGCAGTTAAGACGGACAGATGCTAGGGGGTGACAAAAGGGCTGAGCAGCTGTGCTGTTGTGGAGAGAGGGGTGTCCTCCTTGAACCAGCTGGTATGCAGAGAGAGACAGAGAGACAGAGACAGAGAGACACACAGAGACACACAGAGGGGGAGAGACACAGAGAGAGACACACACAGAGAGGAGAAAAGATAGATAGATAGATAGATAGATAGATAGATAGATAGATAGATAGATACAGACAGACAGACAGACAGACAGACAGACAGACAGAGACACAGAGGGGGAGAGACAGAGAGAGAGAGAAAGACAGAGACAGAGAGACACACAGAGACACAGAGGGGGAGAGACAGAGAGACAGAGAGAGAGACACACACAGAGGAGAAAAGATAGAGACAGAGAGAGAGAGAGACAGACAGACAGACAGAGCATGGTGGAGGCACAGGCAGCAGGCAGTATGGGAAAAACAGAAACAGAGGCCCCGCTTTATAAGCCTTGGGCATCCAGGCTCCCCACCTAGATCAGCACCCATGAGAATCCCAGTCCTGGTCTCTGGGCCCTGGTGAGCTGGTGCTTCCCTTCGGCCCTGCCCTGTACTTCCTTAGTCACACTGGGCACAGTTGGTCCACAGAACGGGACTGACCGTGTGTAGGCGGGCTTGAATGGTTCCCACAGACAGGAGATTGATTGTAAACACTCACTAGCAGCCCCACACACCAGTGAAGGCCTTGCTGGACGGTTCCCACCAACCCCACTTCCTGCTTCCTGCCCTTCTGGGCTCTGTAAAGTGCAGGCACTCCCTGTGAGTGCCTGTTGTCTACCTCAGCCAGTCCGGAAGAACCATTCCCTGCAGTTCCAAGCCTTCAGTGGGCAGACACAGGCCGGCTACGGCTGTCTTGAACCTGGCAGGCAAAGATGGACAGAACCTATTTATAAATATACATGTCACTGGTGATAAGTGTTACAGGAGAATCGTGCAGAATAAGACGTCAGGCAGGCCCTGGGGTTGTGGTGCATGCCAGTTTACACAGGATGCTTCAGGGAGACCTCTCTGATCGGATAACACTCAAGCAAAGACCTGAAAGGAGATGAAGGAGCGAGCCCTGTGGACATCCAGCTGGGGTCAGGGAGGCCACCTGTTCAGCAAGTGTAGCAGGCACA
Source organism: Peromyscus maniculatus bairdii (assembly GCF_049852395.1). Lineage (NCBI taxonomy): Eukaryota > Metazoa > Chordata > Mammalia > Rodentia > Cricetidae > Peromyscus > Peromyscus maniculatus. Next base: position 3,597,050 of record NC_134874.1, on the reverse strand, counting down.
GAGGCCCCCTGAGGCAGGAGTGTGTTTGGCATAATGGAAGAATGCCATAAGGTCTGTGAGAGGAAACAAAGTAAAAAAAAATGAGGATGCCCAGGGGTGGGTAAAAGGCATAAGGGACCCATGAGCATGATAAGGACACTCAGGGTCTCTCATCTCCATGTGCTGGTTGTAGCTGGGGAGGAGCATGGTTTTCACAAGATCATTCTAGCTGCTGGGCTTAGAGCCAGGCAGAAGGGTCAAGGTGGCTCCAGAAGCCTGGGCTGCAGCAGGGAGGTTAGTTATGGGGTGGTCACCATCATGCAGTCAGGACGTGACGGTGGCCAGGACCGGGGTGACAGCTTCAGAACCAGTGAGGTGCCTCGCAATTCTGCAACTATCCTGAAGGTGGAGCTCGCGAGACTCATGCGCTCCATGAGACTGCCTGGTCAAGGATCCCTGAGACTGTCCAGAGAGGGCAAAGCATCATCTTGCTCTCAGACACAGCAAGAGCTGCTGTCCTTACAGCAACCCCACTGTCCCTCTTCTGGAACTTCCCGCTGGTCCCACATTCTCTCCATTCTCTGAGCTGGAGAACCTGGGCATCCTGAAGGGGCACCTGCCCTGTGGTCCCTAGCACGAGGCACTGTGTCTTATGCAGCCATGAGTGCTTACTGAGCTGATGTTGTGGGTCAAGCCCAGGGACACAGATTCCTAACTCTCGAACACTGTTCCCCCAAAACCACGAGATTAGAAACAGTCACCAGATAATTACAACAAAGTCCCCATCTACTCAGGATATTACTGGATGTACAAGCAGGTGTGCTGAGGCATTCTGAAGCAAGGGTAAGTCCAACTCAGTAGATTGAATAGACATCTCAGAATACCCTGCACAGGGCATTGGACCCAGGTCTTGAATAGTGCATGAAAGTTTTCCAGAAGGGGTCAATGCAGAGAGCAAGAGTCTAGATGGAAAATGTGCTGCCTCTGTGATTGTGTATGGAAAGGCACGGGATGTCTGAGGGTGGCTGATGCTTCTGGAATGATCGTGTGGATGCATTTTATCACAGTAATCCACCCAACAGACTGGAGTGAGGCCCTTCTCAGTGCTGGGCATCAGAGATTCAGGAATACCCAGGCCAGACCCTCAAATGATGCTCCTGGTGTCCTGTGAGATCCTGGCTTGTCTGTGTAATGGACCACTCTCTGTCACTGCTGTTTGACGCATCCCACTCTGGTCTAGACTGTGAGATCTTAAGAGCAGAACTACGGGCTCTTTCTTTTCCTGCAGCCCCTGTGCCACGTTCGCCAACTGGAATACCGAGTGGAAAGTTGTTGTGGCCGTTCTGTGACTTTCTTGTCCTGCCTCCTTTGCCCACAAAAGGGGTGGCCATTGCTGTGGCTTCTGTCTAATGCAACATGGTGGATTTTTAAAAAACAGTTGCCTTAGGCTATCTTGGGGGTCAAATTAAGCTCAGCTTCTTACTTGAGTTCTTGAGAATTCCTTGCCTCTCCCCACACATTTAGCAGTCAGCTTCCCCTTCCGCCTCAGTGCTAAGGTCTTTTTTTTTTTTAAATCAGGGACATCGAACCTATCAGCATTTAGAAAGTGCATCGTGCCAGCGTTATTCTCTCAGAACACTGCAAAAGAAGCAAAATGACCTTTCCCATGGAAAATGGACCTGGGCGGGAGCTTCTCCTCCAAGCCAGTGACATCCGGGAATTCTTATCTCACATCAGAGGCCTTTCTCCTCAGCCTGGCAGGGGTGAGGCTGGATGGGATGAAGATGAGCTGAGAGGTTCCCTCAGGAGAGAGTGCAGAGGGGACAGTTTATTAATAGTTCAGACAAGCCCTGCCAAAGGCGACTGTGTGGGGTGGGGGAGCGGCCGTCTCCTCAGGCCACAGTGAACTCTGCTGACACTTCACTTCTCCGACATCTGTGCAGAGAATCCCATCCTGGGAACAGGAAAGAGAATGTGGCCACGGTCAGAAAGTTAAAATATCCGAAGCTGACTGAGACGGTGAATTTCCTCATGACACAGAGGTCTTGACATGACTCCTCATTGGCGGTGAATGTCGGAAAGAGGTCCCTAGACCTTGCTCACTCACCCACCCATCAAAGCTCTCTTTTGTGATTTTTATCTGCATGGGTCTCTGGGGTCTACTGCCAGAACTGACTCAATTCTTCTTCCTTCTGTGCCCCTGCCCCCACCCCCATTCCTGCCCCTGCACCTGCCCCTTGCACAGACCTGTCACCGTGGGTCCAGCTGCTCTCCTCACTGCCAAAATCTGGGCTTAGCTTGGTGACTAGCTTTGGCCAAAAGAATGCGGCAGAAATGGTGTCATGCTGGTTCCTGGGTTCAGCTTCCATGTGTATTTCTATTCTCTGTGGGACACCTCCCTGGCTGTCACCTGAACAGTGACCAGCCTCCAGGAGAGGGAGGGATACAAGAATCAGAAATGTGGCTCAGAGCAGTTACCCTACATGTTGAGGCCATACAATACGTGAAAATCGGGTTAAAATCCAACCTGCTCCTGAACACAGATGCAGAGATCCAAAAGGGGTCAGAAGAATCATCCACCGAAGCCCAGCTTTGCCTGCCAATAGCTAAACAAAGGGTTAATATTTTAAGGCACCGGGCTGTGAGGATGCTTTGTTACACAGCCATAGCCAACTGATAGACTCTCCTTGTTACCGTGGCCGCGCTGGAGCCTAGGAGAGTTAGAGCCTAATGAAAACACAGCAGAACTCTACACTAGAATGTAAGCTTCCATGGGTTGGGTCAGCATAGCCAGGACCCAAAGCAGTGAATGAACAGATCTCGTATTGAACTTGAAAACGGTGCAGAAGGACTGTCCCTCTTCAAGAGAATGTCCCCAGGGAAAACTTGCTTCCTGGAGTAATTTCACCCTGGTTCAAACTCCTGTGTGAACTGGCCAGATTGAGGAAACTCTTGAGTGTGCCCTGGGAAAGAGTGTGCCCTGGTAATGGAAAGCCAACTGACAGATACACACTTCTACCCCACAGATGACTTGCACGTGACACATGTCCACCACCTGCCACCACTGCCACCACAGTGGACATCCAACCACCTCTTCTCCCCGCAGCAGCATCCATGTCCTGCTGCTTATGCCCTATAAATGTAGCTCAAACTATTCACTTCCTGCAACCATCCAGTCTTGAACAACCGCATCGGCTCAATCAGTCTCATGAGCTCCAGTTGAGTCCATAAGGAAGTCAATATGGTCTCTCCAAACTGCTGGGCTGACCGCCTTCCCCAGCTGACCTCCAAGGGCTGGCTCCCCACTGCCCCGGAAGGGCTTCCTCAGGAGGTTTCTGTGATCTGTGTGTGCCCCCTGCTGACTGTACCCTATCTTTCCTGCAGTTCTTGACAAGTGCCAAGGCTGGGTACTCCCGAACTGGGACAATCTGCCCATCCATCTTTTGCTTGGCTATGTCTTTTTATTTTTTTAATTTATTATTTACTTATTTTTATTATTATTATTTTCCAAGACAGGATTCCACTGTGTAGTCCTGGCTATCCTGGAACTCACTCTGTAGTCCAGGCTGACCTCAAACTCACAGAGATCCGCCTGCCTCTGCCTCCTGAGTGCTGGGATTAAAGGTGTGCACCACCACCGCCCAGCTATTTTATTTTTTCAGTTAGCTTAGCTATCCCCTGACTCCCAGGCACACTCTCCTGCCACACCCTGTGGCAGCGCTAGAGCATAGGAGAGTTATGCTGGGTGGGGCAGTTGTTCCCAGATCTGAAAGTGCTTGGTGGCTTCTTTGATCCCAGTGCTTACTCCTGTGTTCTCTTCCCCACCGTTAGACGAGAGGGCTGGGCGGGGGGAGGGGGGCTGGGTGGGGGGAGGGGGGCTGCTTCTCACTTCTGTGACTGAAGGTGGCAAATGGCTGGTTGGACGGATAGATGGATGGATGGTGAGTGGACAAATGGATAGGTGGATGGGTGGGTGGTGGGTGGGTGAATTGGTGGTGGGTGGATGGATGGGTAGGTGGATGGATGGGTGGGTGGGTGGATGAGTGGTGGGAGATGGGTGGTGGGTGGGTGTAGAAATGGGTAGAAGGATGAACCAGTGGATGAAAAAAAAAAAAAACAAGTTAAGGCAGAGACTCTAGGCAGTATCTTCTGAGAGTGAGTGGGACTTGGGATCTTGTGGAGAGAACCAGGGAACCTGTTCCCATTTCCAGGGCAGGGGAAGAAAGCTATTTGCAACCATGTAATTTTTCTGGAAAGTACGTGGGAAGTGAGATGGGCAGTCACTAACATGACGACCAGGCATAAATATGGGAAAGCCCATGAAGTGGTGGCCTTGGAGGTGAGAGCCACACCACGGCTTCTGAGGGTTTGAGCCTCGCTTTTGATCTCAGCTGCCTGATAAACACGTCCTGTCTTGTTCCCCACTTCACTGATGAGAACTCATGGATGCAGAGAGCCCGAGGACCACGTCCAAGCTTAAGAAGCTCTGGGTTAATGAAAAGTCATTTTTTTCTGGCTGGGTGGTGGTGTCGGCGGCGCACGCCTTTAAGGCCAGCAATTGGGAGGCAGAACCAGGCGGATCTCTGGGAGTTTGAGGCCACAACTACACGAAGTTGTAGGCCAAAACTACACGAAGAAAGCCTGTCTCAAAAAAAAAAAAAAGTCATTTTTTCTGTGGGTGAGTCATCTCTTGCTCACCCGGTCCCCACCATAAACAAGGGACGGTATCATCAGCGACACCATTGTAGTACAAATGGCTGACTTAAGGAAAAAAAATGAAGATGTACCACAGAGCACCAGAGCCTAGTTTCCCCAGCACAGGAGCCGCGTCTCCACCACTAAGCAGATCCTTCTAGATCCTTGCATACTTCCAGACAAAGCCTAGATCTTCCGTTTCCGCTGCTCCCCCACTGCAGACTAAAGCCAAAATGTCCATCTGCACTGAATTAGCATAATCTTCCCCTCATTGTCTCTACATAGAAGATTGGCTCTGTCTGCGGATTTTCCCGGGGTTAACAAGCTCCCCTGTAAACAAGACACTTTGTGAGCCCCCCAAAACTTCTCCTGGTCACCCACCCACCTGTTTGGCTTCTCCCGCCTGGAAGCTGCCTCCTGCCCTGCAGCTGCCGCGTATTCCTGCTGAAGGCACACTTGCTATCCCGTAGCTCACACCGCTGTGAGCCTGTGTTTATCCTGATGTCTAGATGAGTCACCTCATCTCCCTCCTCTCCCTTTCCATTATGATTTGCTACCCAGCGTCCCCAGCAAAGGCTCCCTGTGAAAACTGTGGTCCCCAGCATCAGGTACAGAGGTGGAAGGGACTGGACCGTGAGGGCACTGGCTTAGTGGATTACTGTATGGGTGGATTCATAATAGCGGGACTACCGAGAGCCAGTTGGGCCCTGTGGAACATGGGGCTGAGCTGGGGGAAGCAGATCCCCAGGGGTTGTCTCTGAAGGGCACATCTTGCTCCATCCTCTGCCTCTCGGATCCCTGGCTGCCACATGGTAAGTAGTTTCCCTCAGCCATGCTCTCCCAACACAATGTTTCTAACTCACCACAGGCTCAGCAGCTACTCATTGAAGTGACTGTGGACTGAGGCTGCTAAGACCGTGAGCAAAAACAAGTTCTTCCCTCTTTCTGTTTCCTTAGATGTCTTGCCACCGGAACAAAACATTATTAACACGCCTCCCCTTCCATTCCTCCCCTTGCTTCCTTTCTCAACTCCCCCTTACTGTTTTCATCACATGGCTCACAAACACTTGTAATTCCACTTCTAGGGGACTCAATGCCATCTTTTGGCCTCCAGGGACACCTGCGTATGTGTGGTGCACAGATATGCACTCAGGCACACACACACACACATCCTTTTAAAAAATATTTGAGTGGGATTCCACTGAATTTTTGTATATTTGTTATTTCTACATAACCTAATTTAGTAATTACAGTGTGTGTGTGTATGTGTGTGTGTGTGTGTGTGTGTGTGTGTGTGTGTGTGTATGTGTGTGTAGTACCTTCAGAGGCCAGAAGGCGGCATCAGAACCCCTGGAACTGGAGTTAGAGGTGGTTGTCAGATGCCCAACATGGGTGCTAAGAACTTAACTGACTCTTTGGAAAAACAGCTCTCCTAAGCACTGAGCCATCTTTCTAGCTAACATGGCTTTTCTTTTTCTTTCTTTCTTTTTTTTTTTTTTTAAAGATTTATTTATTTATTATGTATACAGTGTTCTGCCTGCATGTATGCCTGCAGGCCAGAAGAGAGTGCCAGATCTCATTTCAGATGGTTGGGAGCCACCATGTGGTTGCTGGGAATTGAACTCAGGACCTCTGGAAGAACAGCCAGTGCCCTTCACCGCTGAGCCATCTCTCCAGCCCGGCTTTTCTTTTCTTTTAAATGAAGAAATAAGACAGTTTAGAAAAGTGGCTTCAATCCTAGCTATCAACATAAATTCCTTGAGGATATTTCTAAGAATAAACAATCCCAAGCCTGAGGATTCCTAGCCTTTTTACCATGATGCCTTTTACAACTTTGTAAATTAAAAAAAAAAAAGTGTATGGGTGTTTTGCCAACACACACTTCTGTATACTATATGCATGCCTGGTGCTTTTGGAGCTCAGAAGAGAGTATTGGATATCCCAGAACTGGAGTTACATACAGTTGTGAGCTGCCATGTGGGTGTTGGGAATTGAACCTGGGTTCACTGCCAGAGCAGCCAGTGCTCTTAAATGTTGGCCCACCTCTCCAGCCATGTTTGGTCTCCTTTAAAAAGTGACTCTAATAGGGAGCCAGGATGGAGAGCTGTGGTGGATAAATGGCAAAGAGAAAGAATCCTCCTGTGGGAAACCCAGCAGAAGCTTTATGGAAAGGGTAGTATTCTGACTGGACCTTGACATCCAAGCTAGTGTCTCCATTTTCTTAAGCCCTTTATCAGAACCACCTGGAGTTTCACCTGGTCTACTCCGTCCTGCGTGGACACATTTTTTTTGTGTTACTGGAAAAACCCAAATATGTTTGGTGTGTTCCAAGACTTACATCAGTTTGGTCTCTCTCTAACAGATCTTCATGCTCCCAGACTCCCTTGCAGCTAGAGGGTCATGTGACAGACTTCTACTACTGAGACATGTAGTGAAGACTGCAAGATGGTCCCTAGATTATCTTTCCCTTCCTAGCACAGGGAGAGTCTCAGTAGAGCTACTGACCTCACCCTTGCTTCCTGGAACTTTACTTCCTATCTTTTGAAAACAGTGATGGTGTGGGGAGGAAGAGCTTGGATGCTGTGGCAGCCAGTTCTTGACCATGTGGTGGCGATGATGAGTATAAAGGGACTCACAGAGCCGTCCAGTAGTGGAGCCCTGTGTGACTCTTGGAACCCAAGCCTTAAGACTTCGTCACATGGGTAGCTGTGACTACAGGTTGACCATTATTAGGTTTTCATTGGTGATGACCCAAGTTGATTCACCTACTGTTAAACCTGGAGCCCAGGTTGTGCGTCGCTTAAAATCTCCTCCCCCGCCGGTTTTGATAGATTATATATTTAGGTGTTTGTGGTGAAGCCATTTGAAGTTGTCAGGAAATGGAGTGAAGTGACATTCTTCCTGTATCTACAGACCATGGGGGATGAGGAGATTCATTCTGCTGGGTGTGACTCCAATAGTTTCTCACGGGTTAGAAACCTTGGATGGTGTGGCTAAATAATTTCTGTCAGTTGAGAGTCAGAGGCAATGGAGCGTAGGGATCCCTTAAAACAGTTTGTCTCACACAACAGGGGGATGCCATGGCCATGGGTGGTAAAGACACTCCGGGAACTCCGTACAAACACTTGGATCTAGGCAGTGTGGGTTGGGACCCAAACTCTACTCTTTTGTTGAAGACTTTGCTCCAGAGTGAGCAGTATAGGAACATGACCCTGAGCACTTCTGTCATTTAACACACTGGATAATTTACACACACACACACACACACACACACACACACACACACACACACACCCTATACACACCTGCAGTCGGTTAGGTTTAATTGGGCCGCAGCTGACGGTGGCTGCATATTTTTATTGCTCCTATTCAACCGCCATCCCCCCCAGCACAGCCTTTATGTTTGAAAATCAGCGTCAAATCCAATCTTGGCTGTCGGTTGGCAGGTTTATTTAAAGGCACATGACAGTTGGAGTGGCTGGCTCCAAAGCTAACGGGCTCTGCATATGGACTCGGGGGTTTGCAGGCAGCGTGTGGGAAGCGGAGCTCCCGCCCTGCTTGGTTAGCTGCGGGTAACTGTGAGCCTCTTGCTTTCTGCATCGTTGGCTTGGGTGGGTGTGTCGGTTCCCCGGTGCAATAGAAACATGACTGCCTCTTGAAAACAGTCACCAGGGTTGCTGCAAGCCTGGGAGGGCGTGTGTGTGTGTGTGTGTGTGTGTGTGTGTGTGTGTGTGTGTGTGTGTAAATTATCCAGTGTGTTAAATGACAGAAGTGCTCAGGGTCATGTTCCTATACTGCTCACTTTGGAGCAAAGTCTCCAACAAAAGGGTAGAGTTTGGGTCCCACCCCACCCTGCCTAGATCCAAGTGTGTGACAGGGTCTTGTCTATGGCCCCAAACAGCCCTCCCAGGCTGATGTGTGGGATGAAAATTGGGGTTTGGGATGGTGTTCTCGAACAGAACAATGTTAAACAAAGCCCGGCATCCATTATGCGGTGTGCAGCCCACGCAACGGCACATGACAGCCGTGTAGGAGTTAATACGCTTTGTTCAGAACCCAACATCTGGAGGAGTCCCGAGCGTCTGGTTGGTGGCTGAGTGCTAGCTGAGAAACAGACAGAGCGGCAAGAACGACATGAGTCGGATGGGGGGCCCCTGCCTTGTGATGAAGGGGGACCTCAAGGAGAATGACCCAGGGTCCACGTGACATTTCCCCCAGAGGCTGCTGGAGACTCCATTAGAGAATGTCGCCAGTGAGGGCCTGTCCCCAGTGAGAGCATTCTACACAGACTAGGGTCCCCGCCTCACTCAGGGCCACAACCTCTGGGTTTCTGGGGAGTGGCTCCCCTTCTCTTCCTTGTCTTAGTGATTGGGTGCCAACAATCCGGACTGTGGCCATTAATGGTAGGTTCTGGGTGTCACGGGCCGTGGGGGTCAGCCAACAGGAAACCACAACACTGAGAGTCAAACCCAACTGCAGAACCAAGCATCTCTGTGACCTCAACATTTCACCTCTCTGACACTGGCAGGCCCTAAGGTGGCTCCTGATCGCTACCTCCTTGCACTCAGGTGCTCTGTGGCACCCCTCCCTCTTAGGGGTGGGGAGCACCTTTGTCCAACTAATAAATACACTAGAAGGTATGAATGAATGGTGAGATCTCTGTCCAATATCAAATATGGTGGGAATGTCTGCCTCACTTAAAGCCCATCTCCTGGACTTTGGAGAACTCAGCGGCTGTGGTGGACCATCCCTGGGACAAGGAACTGAGGGTCTTTGGCCAATAGGAAGCAAGAAACAGAGCTCCTTCCTTGTGTCCTCCAGTAGGAACAGAGATGAACTCGAAAGAGATCCTGTCCCCATCAAGTTCCAAATGAGACCACAGCCACAGCCAATACTTTGATGTCAACCTTGGGCCGCCACACCTCAAGCCATAGAAGGGGTAAGATAACAGCTGAGCAGGTTCTAAGAGGCCACGGGTAGCCATTTGCTGTGCCAGAAAAGACAACCTTCCTCCCAGGGAGTGGGTGGGGAGACAGAAATCGGCCACACTGCTGAGACCAAGGTCAACAGGCTGGGAGATGGCTCAGCCTGAAGACCTGTGCTTGAATCTCCAGCACCCACAAACAAGCTGGACATGGCAGTGCACATCTCTATCCCCAGGGCTTGGGGTTGGACGGAGACACCAGTCCGGCCAAATTGCAAGCTCCAGGTTTGGTGAGAGACCCTGTCTCAGAAAATTAAGGTCAAGAACAATTGAGAAAGATGCCCAGTGTCAACCTCTGGTACACGTACACACACACACACACACACACACACACACACACACACACACACGCCCTCAAGCTGCTGTTCTTCCATGAGGTCACTGCCTTGAGGTCAACAGACTACTGTAAAAATATGCCTAACACACAGTGAGCACCCTGCATATTCCAGGTCTCCCCTAACCCCTCAGCAGAGTCAGGTAATATCATCCCCTGAATGTATGCCCATGGGAAGTGCTCAGAGTGAACAGAGGGCCAGGTCTACCCTAGGAAAATGCCAGACGGAGTCGAAAAGCCGGCCTTCTTGTGTGGGAGACAAAATCATTTTGTATCACAGAGAAGCCGTGAGAGACTACTTCATAACCGTGCCGGGATTTCCCTTTGCAGAAATTGGATTTTGATTTATATGTCAATAAATACCCCCGGAAGCCTCATCATTTGCAAGTTCATCAATCTCTCAGGTCTACAGCCTGGAGGAGCCTCCCTAGGAAACATGACCCTCACTTACTAGCCTCACGGGTCGCAGGGGCATGCCCATGAGCAGGAGGATAAACAGGGGTGCATGCTGGGGGTCCCGAGTCTGAGGAGATCCTGATTCTCTGAGGGTCTGGCTGGAGCTCAGGGGGAAGGGCATTTCCCGGACAGGCAACTGAGGCTGTCCAGCTCATGATAAGCCTTGAACCCATGGATTTCAAAGCTGAACCGAGGGGGTAGCAATCACACTGGAACCCTGGAAATAACCGTCCGGCTGCAGGTGAGAACCAGGCTGAAGGGGCAACCCTGGGGCAGAAAAGAGGCCCCTGGGAAGCTACTCATGCCCTGGTTGACAGAAGTGTCACCTAGATGGTGGACATGGGGCTGGAGTGAGGAGAAGGAGCAAGAGGGCTCATGGGGAACGTGTGCAGGCAGGCTTGGTGATTGACAGCTGCCTTGGCTTGGACAGGGCTTGGGTTTGTCCCAAGCACTCATGTGTTTGGAACTTGGTCTCCTATATGGCGATATAAAGAGACGTGACTGAGCGGAAGGTCCTAAGAAAAGGAGTTGGAGACTTGGGTTTCCCGGGCTTCCCGTCTTGAGATGTCATCACACGTTCCCCCCCTTCCCGCATGCACATTCACCATTATGCATCTACCACAATGCCTTTGAGTCTTCAAGACTGAGTGAAATCAATGTTTTTTCTTCATAAGTGGCCCGCCTCTGGTATTTTGTCACAGTAACAACACAGTGAGACTTGGCAGAGAGGACCACTAACATGATACTGCTTTGTGACTACTCACAAGAAAGGAGGTGTTGACGTGAAGTGGAATCGTGGAGGAGGCTGAGCATAGCTGATGTCCAACCAGAGTTCTCATACCAGTCTCAGAGGATGCTGTCACCAAAGTAACCTTGAAGTCCGAGGGTAGGAGAGCCCAGCTACTAGCTAGAAGAAAATGGTCATTATAGCCATTTCTGCATTGCTCCGTGGGAAAGCCCTGCCACAGATGTTTCCTATATCTGTTGGAGACATCGTGACCCAGCTACAAAAGGGTTACACCATCCCTGAAAGCTAATAATGCTTTTTCCATACAAGTCATCCCTGTATTGGCTACTCGGGCACAAGGGATTAAATGGATTTACCTGAGTGATCTGCTAAGCCGAGGAGGGATTTGGCTGGCCAGTACAATTGATGGATGTGTGCTGTGATGTTTGGAGCCTCGTCAAGCCCATCGTCCCCGTTTGTCTCTTAATTGAGGCCTGAACAAAATCTGAAGAGGCCCTGGCCATCATTTCCTTTAACGATTCCAGGGCACAACCAGCTACGCTGCCCGATGGGCTAAGCTCGGGGCTAAGTGCTGTGCTCAGGTGAAGCATGGGGCAGAGCCCTGGGTGCACAGAGGAAACTGAGCTCCCATCATCATCCCAGTCGCCGATAAGAATCCAGCATGGGCGACAGAGAAACGGATGAGATCTACATGAGCAAACTGGGGGTGAGAGGGGGGTAATGGAGGGCAAGGGTGGGGAGAAAGAGAGCTTAGGGGAGCGGGAGGTCCCAGCTGGATCAGGAACAGAGTGGGAGAACAAGGAAAGAGACACCATGATAAATGAAGACTCCATGGGAATAGGAAGAAGCAGAGTGCTAGAGAGGTCCCCAGAAATCCACAAAGATGACTCCACTATAGACTACCGGCAATGGTCGAGAGAGTACCTGAGCTGACCTACTATGATGATCGGATGGCCGAACACCCTGACTGCCATGATAGAACTCTCATCCAGTGACTGGTGGAAGCAGATGCAGAGATCCATGGTCAAACCCCAGGTGGAGTTCCAGAAGTCCAACTAGCGAGAGAGAGGAGAAATTATATGAGCAAGAGATATCGAGACCATGATGGAAAAAGCACAGGGACAAGTAGCCAAACTAGTGGAAACACATGAACTGTGAACCAATAGCTGAGGAGCCTCCAACTGGACCAGGACCTCAGGATAAGTGAGACAGTTGATTAACTTAACTGTTTGGGAGGCCCCAAGACAGTGGGACCAGGACCTGTCCTTGGTGCATGAACTGGCTTTTTGGAACCTAGGGCCTATGCTGGGACACTTTGCTCAGCCTTGGTGCAGGGAGGAGGGGACTGGACCTGCCTCAACTGAGTCTACCAGGCTGGGCTGAATCCCCAGGGGCGACCTTGCCTTGGAGGAGATGGGAATGGGGGGTGGGTTGGGGAAGGCTTGAGGGTGGGAGGAGGGAGGACAGGGGGATCCGTGGCGGATATGTAAAATTGAATTAATTATAAAATAAAAATATTTATTTAAAAAAAAAAAAGAATCCAGCATGGGCCTGCTCATAGTTCACTGCATTGTAACACTCCAAAGCCTTTCATGGCTCCCAACTGCCTGGAGGATAACGTCTATACTAAGTCGGATGTAATGGTCCAGGTTTAACCACTGAATTTACACACGTCCTCTGTTCCAACCACATGGCATTACATTAGAGCAGAGAATGAGCTAGGTTTTCCCTGGTCCCTCAAAACACATCCAAGGGAGGCAGACATTAGGCATGCCGCTAACACTGACAGAGGATTTGCTTTCTGACATGGGATGGTTGGGGGGGGGGCCTGGAAAAATTTTGGCCACCCCCTGGGGGATCTCACTGGTATTTCATATCATCCTTTGGGTTCTGAGAAGGCATTGCCATTAGTCTAGAAATACTTTCATGGACACACTTCTGAGTGACATGATTCCAAGTCCAGTCAAGCTGGCAGTGGAGTCTGATGTCGCCTATTTAATACTCCCTACCCCATGAGTGTGTGTCTCTATCCCCATTTAGCAGAAGAGAAAACTGAGGGGTAAGATGATGTAAGTTGCCTCAAGTTATTATTATTACTTAATATACCTTATAACTAATAGACTAGAAAGTATCAATGATAATTAGTCCAAGTATTTAAATATCAACCCTCACAGTGCTTTCAAGACAGCTGGGCTAGAATCCAGGCTTGGTGGTCACTGCATCTCACAGGGGAGACGAGGCTCATCAGGCATGGGGTTCACTACATTTCAAGGTGGAATGAGGAAGGAGAAGCGGAGCCTAGCAGCATTGTGCATCCAGCCTCAGACACCCAGACCTGACATCCAATGTTCCAGTGGCCATTTGGGTCCTGAAGGAGGACAGCAGGGGTGGCCATGGGTCACATCTGCACAGGGAAGTGACAGTCTCGTGTCTCCCAGTTTGAAACCCCTGTTCGTGACAGTGCCTGGAGGGCTGCAGTCCTGTCTGTTCAGCCGAGCCGTGACCCATCCATTAGAGATGGTGCAATTATCTGTGATCCAACCAAAATGAATCCCAGTCAATACTGTGTGCTCAGACACCACCGCGTCACTGGCCGGTGCTGCGCTCAACAAGCCCGGCCTTCATCTCCATGGATGCAATGGATGATTTCCTGTGGCTGCCAGAATCTGACTTCCCCCAGGCATCGCTGAGGCTGGAAGATTCCCAGTGCACCTGATACACCCAGTCCCTCCCTCTTGAGGGTGTCACTGGTGATGACACATGACAAGGGCAACCAGCACTTACTGAGGACTGAGCGTGTGCAGCCACAGTGAAGCTTCTGTAGTCCAATCCACAGAGCCCACATCGTTGTTCCCATCGGTGGCTTTCCCAAAGCCACACTTGCAGAAAATGCAAGTGTCAGGACGCCCACACATTCCTGGCATGGTTGATACTCAGGCTGGCTTTTGTTGTTTACAAGCCTACTAACTGGCTCTCAGACTGGACATGAATTCACCCTTGACCATGAAGTCACTTTTATAAATGAACCCTGATTAAACCATAAATGGATTTGGGTAAGAGAAAAGAATCTTAATAAATAAATAAATAAATAAACAAACTCAAATCAGCTCACTAATTTGATCAATTATTAAACTAAATCGATGTGTCCTTCAAGCAAAATAACTGAGCTAATCACTGTGTATGCAAATGACAGCATGTCGCAGTCACAGTGCTTGGCTGCTTTGCTTAGTTTCCTTCTGAAGAGGCCGTTTCCAGAAGCTGTGTCTGAGGAACCAGCTCTGTGGGCCTCACACGATAGTCAGCAAACGGGAAAGGAAAATCCAAGCTGTAGCCGAGTCCCTGAGACTGACTGCGTTATAAAGGAAAGAGGTTCATGGTTGTGAATGTTAAGGCCACACAGGGCAGCTGCGTTTTAGAGTCTTGTGCTGCTTCAACACATGGCAGGAAGCAGAAGGGTGACTCCCGTGGGATATCCTGCACCAGCAGTCAGTGCCAGCCCTGTGAGGCCAGCAGCACTCACTGCTGTGAGACCTGACCCAGCCCACGAGAACTGACATTTTCTCTCTGTTCCGGCCCCTCTCAACACTGTGACTTTGGAGATCGGGCTTCAACATGAGTTTTGGAAGGGACAAACACAGAACCACGCAGATCTGAACAGAAGTCCAGAGCACAGATGCAGAGGTCCAAGGATCCCCCTGTCCTGTTCCTTAGGCTCCATCTAGAAACACAGTTCCCAACACTTGATGGCATGGAGCCACATCGTCTCATCTCTCCCTGGCTTTCCCTCGCCAGAACCACAGCTCTCAGCTTCCCAGATCTCCAACCACAGAGAGGGACACCAAGGGCATTGTCATACCCAGGAAGCAGGGGGCAGACTGTGCCCTGCAGACCCAGCCTTGTCACTGCTGAGATCCACTGACTCAATGATTGGCACAGGAGGCTACAGTGCAAAGAATGCACACACACATTCAGTGCACACATAGCACATGTACACACGCAGCACGTACCTACAAAGTACACATGTGGCACACCTGTAGCACATGCACATATGCGGTGCATGTGCACACATGTGGTACACACAGCACATGCATACGCAACTCATATATGCAGCACACACATTCTCCCACATAACATGTAGCACACTCATGTGGCACACACACATACAAACACAGGACACACAATAGCACACACATGTGGTATACCTGCACACCCATAGCACAGTTGTGCACACAGCACACACATAGCACACATGCATACACATGCACACAACACACACGTATGCACAGCACATATAAACACAGTCACACATAAAATATACACACACATGCACTCAAAATATGCACACACACAGGCATGTTTACATGCAGTGCACACACACACACACACACACACACACACACACACACACACACACAGCACAAGCCCTGCCAAGTTACTGGGCTCCATCCATCAAGATGCCCTTGGATGCTCTCATAAACACTAAAGTGCTTACGATCATGAACAGTGCACTTTAATATCTCCTGAATAACCCGTGCGGTCAGGGACACCATCGCAGTATTTTCTCATCTCGTCCTCTCCACTGCCGCTGACCACCCCGGAAGGAATGAGCTCCCACTACACTAAGAGCTCCTCCATCTCCCCGCCACCATCAGCTCTAAACGGCTCACTGCTATCTGGCCGTGAGATGAATAGCTGCTGCCCGCGTCTCCTTAGCTCTCCCTGTGCCAGGCAAGGCCAGAAGACTGGAGTCTCCCACGTGTCTCTCCCAATCCATGCTGCGGCTGGGGTTGGGGAAATCTTACTCCTCTGTGCCATTCAGTTAATCCCACAGGGATGCAACTGGAAAGACTTCGTTCCACAAGGGCGGTGGCTGAAACTTCACCTGGTTCAGAATCTGCCCCACGGATTCCCTGTAGGTTGTCTAGCTACCTCTCTTTCTGTAGAAAACACCCAAGGTTGCAGTTAAACACATCCCTAGAGTCAAAGAGACACGGGTTCGACTCTCAGTTCTGCCACTTAGAGCTGTGCAGTCAGAAGCAGTTCCCTTGTGTCTCTGAGCCTGGGTCTCAAGGTGACTGCAGTTAATAGCAGTATGTCTTATATTTGAGAATGGGGAACCAATTTTTTTTTTTTCTGAGATAGAGTTTCACGATGCGGGCCAAGCTAGCCTCCAACTTGTGATGCTCCTGCCTCAGTTGACTACAAGCTGGGATTTGGGAGATGTGGTTAGTTTTAATTATTATCTTAAACACAGTCTGTAACACCCGAGAAGAGAATCTTCATGCTGAACTGTGTAGATCAGGCTGGCCTCTGGCCATGCCTGGGAGGGATTTCCTCAGCTGTGGTCATTGAAGTGGAAGGCTCCACCTGGGATGCAGGGGGCACCATTTCCTGCACTGGGCCCTGGGCGGAAGGAAGAAGAGAGAGTGGTCGCATGTCAGCAGGCGCTCACTCATTGCCCTGCTTCCTGACAGGGGACTCCACGGTACGACCAGTTGTTTGAAGTTCCCGTCACTTTGACATCCCGGGATGACTCTGGTGTGAACTGTGAGCTTGAACGGAAGTCTCTGTGACATCGGCAGAGTCTGTGCCTGAATTCTGTGCCCAGCTCCCAAGGGGTGATTGACAACTGTAGTGGGAAGACTTGAGAGGCAGCTCAGCACACACCGCTGCTACACAGGACCCGAGTTCAGTTCCCAGCATCCATAATGAGCAGCTCACAACTGCCTGGAACTCCAGCTCCAGGGGCTCCATATCAGCCTCTTCCAGCCTCCCTACTCTGTACACATGCACACCCACCCGAACACACACACACACACACACACACACACACACACACACACAAATGAAATCTCTTCATATAGAGTGCAAAGAGCAGCCAGTGAAGAAGCCAACAACCCTAACAAATGCAAAGGGTGTGAGAGAAGCCAAACATTCACAGGAATGAAGTGGACTCCTTCCTTCCGCCGTGCACCAAGGTTAAAGCAGAGAGGGCTGACATAACATTCTTAGAGGGAACAAAGATCTCCGTGGCCTTGGCCTTAATGAGTTCAATATGAAGCCCACAGCAGAAATGAGTGAAGAAAAAAGAAATTGGCTCTTCATCAAATGAAAAATCTTTTTTTTCCCCTGAAAGGATGTCACCAAGATAGTGAGAAGACAAACCACAGAACAGAAGGAAAACATTAAGAGCCATGAAGATGGACGTACATCCAGGATATGCAAAGAGTTCTACAAATCAATAATGGAAGCAACTGTTAATTCAAACAAGTGAGCAATGAACCTGGACAGATGATTCTCTAAAAAAACGATACACAAATGGCTGGCAAGCTCCTGGGGAGATGCTCACTGCCCATCATCACCGGGGATGTGAAGATCAAAGCCACGGCACCATCTCACATGCCAGAACAGCAAGTCTTAAAAGGCAGATAAGGGCGGGCAACAGGGGGGACACTGGTATATTGGAGCCCTCGTACAGTGTTGGAAGAAATGCAAAATGGGCTTACCAGTTGGAAAAATAATTTTCCAGTTCCCCAAAACATTAAGCATGAGGTTCTCTTGTGACCTTGCCATTCTGCTCTTAGATTTTTTTAAATAAACAAACAAATAAATGAAACATGTTCACACCAGAACATGGGCACAGATGTCCAACAGAACCCAAATGTCCATCAAGTGACCCACAGACACACTGATCCCAGAGAAGCCTTCAGCCAGGAGTGGACTGAGGTTCTGACAGGTGCTAATGCACAGTCCCCCTGGAGAGCCATGTGCTGAGTGAAAGAAACCAGCAGAGGGGCGTGTGCTGACAGGCATCAAGAAGAAGTCGGGAACAGGAAGTCTGTCCAGGCAGAACAGGAAGTGGCTGATTTCCCAGAGCCCCAGGGAAAAGTAGCAATAATCATGGGGCAGACTTCCTCTCTGGGTGATGAAAATCTTCAAAAATTGTGTGCATGGGTTACAAGCCTGGGAGCCCATTAAAAATCATCTTGCCCGGCATGCAAATTACTGCTCAGTAATGGCACAAAAATCCACCCTAAGGGAAAATATTAGCATCTACCTTTGTATTTATCTTATCTTTTTAAAATTTTAGTTTCCAGGCCAGCAAAATGGCTCAGTGGGCAAAGGCCCTTGCTGTTGAGCCTGACAGCTTGGGACCCACGGTGGAAAGAGAGACCTGACTCCTGCAAGTTGTCCTCTGTCCTCCATGAGCTAGCTCTACACAAGCTTCCAGGCAGCCCCCCTCACTCACTCATTTGCACACGCTCTCTCTCTCTATGTCTCTCTGTCTCTGTCTCTGTCTCTGTCTCTCTCTCTCTCTCTCTCTCTCTCTCTCTCACACACACACACACACACACACACACACACACACACACACGAGTGTAGCCGAACACCACCACTGGATGGAACAGGTAGATGGTGCCCATCCCCAGGTCACACAGCTACACCCAAGGCTCAGGAACATCATGGAAGAACAGAGGGACTGTCAGGCAATGTCTCCTACAGAGGACGGGGGTGGGGGTGGGGCTGCACCTGTGAAAACCTAAATGAGACAGAACCCGAGACATCAGCTGGCTGGCCCACATGGATGTGGAACATTTCACAAGGTCACACCCCTGGAGGAAGAGCTACAGGTAATTAATGGCTTCTGAAAAATGGATAATCAGTCTTCTCCTGGGACAAGGTCCCTGATAGGTTCTCCTGTCCCAAGTGGCCAGCATCTAGCATGTTTGAACAAGCAACACTAAGTGGACTCAGCAGGATATATGTTTATGATATATGTATTACACACACACACACACACACACACACACACACTTGTTTAAGAAGAGGTCATGAATCTGAGGGGTAGTGAAGTAAACACAGAGTTAGAAGGGGAAAAAGAAACATAGAGAGGATGTAAATATGGTACTCATATGTGAAATCCTCAAAAATATTAAGACATTTTAATTAAAAAATGCCTATTCATTTTCTTTGATCAAGGCAGAAAGCAGCTTAACATACCATAGCCATCACTGACCTTTTCAACAGCAGGAGTATGGGGTTTTGGAATTATTCTCTCCACTCTCTGGACATCGTCACCCACCCAGCAGTCTAAATGTCTTTGTAAACAGAGTGAAGGAAACGAAACTGCTTCGACAAGTTTTGAGTTGAGTGTGGGGAGAAACTGCCAGCGTTTTCTCGGTCAGAGAGGAAGGAATCGTCTCCCCTCGGACTCATGTCAAGAGGGACAGTTGTGAAGGCAGAGGAGACGTCACAGCAGCTGACCTTGCCAGCCCCCATCTCTAGATGTCCCCAGTGTCCTCCTAACAGCCCAGCAGGCCATGGAGACAGGAGAATGAGATGCAGCCTGGGAATGCCCTGTGCTGTGCTGTGAACCAGAGCGTCCCCATAGGCTCATGGTTTTGAACAGCTGGTGGCACTGTTTGAGAAGGCTGCAGAGCCGTTAGGGGGTGGAGCCTTGCTGGAGCAAGTAAGTTTCTGGGCGCGGCCCCCCACTTCCTGTTCTCTCTCACTTTCCTGAGTTCAGATGCCAGCTTCAAAGAAAAACAGATTCCAACCTACCTAGAGAGAATTGGCAAAAAACGCTGACAGGGATCAGGAATTAGCCCACTCTTGATTATTATGGGGCAGCCTGGAGCACAGTGTAACCCACTCTTGATTATTATGGGGCAGCCTGGAGCACAGTGTAGCCCACTCTTGATTATTATGGGACAGCCTGGAGCACAGTGTAGCCCACTCTTGATTATTATGGGACAGCCTGGAGCACAGTGTGGAAAACCTCGCAGTCAGTTCTATCAGCCCTGGGGACAGACAAATGGCAAGCTGCTAGCTGACCTGGTGTGACTCCTTTCTTGGAAAAGCCACCTCACCTCTCAGAGCCTTAGGTGCCTTCTCTGGAACCCGGAGATAGCTACACCCCCATCTCCCCAGTCCCACTGAGAGAATGAAACACAGACTGCTAAGCACCGGGCAGCACACCAGCTAGAAAGGACAGGGATGTGTGTTTCAGAATGAGCATAGTGCAGGCTGATACTCAGGTGAGTCAGAACTTCGATTTCCTCGTCTGCAAAATGGGGACAAGGCAACAACTCCAGCCTCCCAGAGACAATGAGAGAAGCACACTCAGAGATGTGGGTGGCGCCCTTGACCGCCAAGGAGAGGAGGCGGGGTGGGGGCAGGGAGCGGCATCTGGAGCTAGGGAGGCGGGAAGATGTAGAGGGAGGGGTGTGTGTGCATGTGTAGGGGGTAATGGGAACATGGGCACCAACATCCTCTCTCCTCCAGGGCAGGAGTCTGGCCAGAGAGCACAGCAACTGAATGAGAGTCAGGACATCCATAACACAGGGATGGGGACGTGGTTCTGAGGGTGAAGCCCTCACCAGGCACCTGTGAGGACTGGAATCTGATCCCCCAGCACCCAAAGGTCTGGGCGGGCATGGTGGTCTGCCTGTAACCCCAGCACTCAGGAGCCAGAGATGGGGATCCCTGGGAAGAGCTGGCCAGGTAGACTAGTGGAATGGGCAAGCTCTGGGCTCAGTGAGAGAGCTTGTCTCATTAAATAAGAGCACACAACATCAATCTCTGGCCTGCACACACACACACACACACACACACACACACACACACACACACACACAGGAGCACACACAGTGCACACATGCATACACACACACAGTGGCACATGAGAGCACACATAAGTGCACACACTTCGATTACACCAATTGCCCTCTAAGGAGCCTCCCGAGGGCCCATCCACTTCCCCCCACCAGGGATGCAAACAGGGATGTCAGATAGCTTTAAGAATGGTGCTCTCCCTCCCTCTTGTGCTCCGTAGTTCAAGTCCAAGAGGGAGCAGGCTCCTATATCAGCATTAATTAAACTGCCAGTGAGTAACCACCCCATTACTCTACCCATAAATCCAATCCCATCTTCTGGGCAAGAATCCCTAGGCCGTAGCAATGGGGGCGGGAGTTTTATGGAACCTTAAAAAAACTCTTCAGTGCTCCTGAAGGGCTTCTGCTCCCTACCCCTCTTGGAGTGTGGGGAATGTTTCCATGGCTTGTTCCTGGAGAAATGGCTTCTCTTGACACTTGCTGTCTTAATTTTTAAAATTATACTTTCATTAAACCCTTAAGGAAAATGGACTCGCAGAGTGCTCATTAAGCAGAGAGCCACACTGCATAAAAGGGAGAAGTGGATTTCTCCCCTTAAAGCTACCCACACTGTTTGCGTTAATGAAGTCTCCCTCCCCACCAGCCTGCAGAGAGCATGAAGAGAGAACCGTGAGGTGGAAGAGGACTCCTTGAGGGGTCGGGTGGGCCAATGGGTATTTAGGCAGCTAAATAGTTCTCGGGTCTCCAGCTGGGAATCATTCTTTCTTCCTGGGAACTCAAAGCACTGGGTGCATTATGGCCAGCTCCTCTCTCCCTGGAGGCTGACGCACCGGGACGAGGGGGTGGCATCCTGCAACCTTCCTGGAAGGAGTAACCCCGTCAGCGCTGTTGGGATTCTGTGCTCCGCAGCATAGTGTCTGGCCAGAGCTATTAACAGCCCCCCACCCACACACCCCCAGCATCAGCATCCCTGCTTAACAGCCTCAGAGATTGGGTCCTGGCTCCCCCGTTTTCCTGCCTTCAGCAGCATCCTATGCCCCAGCCCTGCGCCATGTGACCTGACAGTACTTACTGTGGGAGGAGCTTTTTTGATGAGCTCCATCACGTGACTGGCCTTGGGCAGTGTCTGTGGGAGGAAGTGGTCAGGAGACAATTCCAGCTGAGCCTCACAAGGTATCCTGCATTTCTAGACCCTTGCATCCATGCCATCTCCATGCTAAAGGTGTGTCCCCGAAGCCCCTGGTCCCCAAAAGAGACGCACAAGCAAGTTCTGTTTAAAGCTTAAGCCCCAGCTGGCAAGTCCCCCCAGCCCCCTGCAGACGCAGGGGCGAGGAAGGCTGTGCTCTGAGCCACTGAAACCGGGAGGGGATGTTGGTTTCACAGCATTCGGTGGCAGGAGCTGACCAATGCATCAAACGGGGCTCTGGGTCCTGGAGGGGGGTTTTCAGAATATAGCTGGACGTCATCAGACATCCTGAATCCCCTGGGTGGAGAGTGGCCAGGGCACCGCCCCGGGGACCTCAGTGAGTGACCAGGATTGAACTGTCTGCCTCGCTGCACCGAATCCCCTCTCTGCGGCCCTGGGAGCTGGGGTGTGCCTGCCTCACTTTAAAGTGAGTGTCTTAGTCAGGGTTACTGTCGCTGTGACGAGACACCAGGACCAAAGCAAGCTGGGGAGGAAAGGGTTAATTCAGCTTACACTTCCGCATTGTAGTCCATCATCGAGGGAAATCAGGACAGGAGCTCAAGCAGGGCAGGAACCTGGAGGCAGGACCTGATGCAGAGGCCATGGAGGGGTGCTGCTTACTGGATTGTTCCCCATGGCTTGCTCAGCCTGCTTTCTTATAGAACCCAGGACCTCCAACCCAGGGACGGCCCCACCCACCGTGGGCTGGGCCCTCCCCATCAATCACTAATTAAGACAATGCCCTACAGATGGATCTCATGGGGGCATCTTCTCAGTTGAGGAGAAGTCATCCTCTCTGATGACTCTAGCTTGTGTCAGATTGACATAAAACCAGCCAGGACGCTGAGTGTCACAGACAAAGAGCCGTGTTGAGAGGCTTTCTAGTCAGTGCTCAGCAAAGCCAGGACTCAAGCCCAGGTCAGTGGTGTCACTCAGGGAGATGCAGAAAACAATGTGCATTTTGTGGGCCCATCATGCTTAGTAAGTCAACTCTCTGGGTTTAGAATCTAGAGCCTAAGTTATTTGTTTGTTTGTTTGTTTGTCTGGAGAGAACGTGGGGGTTGAGCTCAGGGTCTTGCATATGTAAAGTGTATTGTCTTCCTCTGAGCCACACCCTCAGACCCTCAGAAAGACGCACTTCTTAAACTGACCCCCTGAGAAGTCCTCAAGTCGGCCTTCCTTTTCTCTGTGGTTGCGATTCTGTCACCGCGGATGACACCCATCCATTTGATGGCTGTCGGGCTCCTGCAACCTCTTTGCTTGGCATTTGTAGATGCCATCAAGGTCCCTCATCAGCAGGCTTTAAGCAGGCCTTTAATGAATAGGAAAATTATCCCGAGGGGGCCTGGCCTAATCAGAGGAGCCCAGGTAAGCAGCAGCAAGCGCAACACCTCGACACAGACAGCCGAGGAGCTCTGGGCTGCGCGTCACTGGGGTTGATGTTCTGAACACACTCGGTCGCCAACGCGTCGCTCGCAAACAAGCAATGGCAGCCCAGATCTAACCCAGGGTATCTTTGGTCCAAGGCCCCCCAGGCTGTTAGATCTGTCCCATGAACGGTGCGCCCACCCTGCAACTCAGCCTCACTCTACCTGCCTTCCCAAGAGCTGTCAGCTGCCACCCGAACCAGAGGGTAGCAACCCCAGAATGCCGCCTGTCCTAGTTGGGTTTATTGCTAACTTAGCCCAGCCTGGAGACGTCTGGGAGGAAAGCCTCCACCAGGTTGGTGGGGGACTGTCCTGACTGTTCATTGCTATGGAGGGGCCAGCCTGCCATGGGCAGCACCACCACCCCCAGGCAAGAGTCCTGGACCGTATGAGAAAGCCAGCTGAGTGTGAGCCAGTGAGCGAGCCAGCAAGCAGCATCCTCGGTGGTTTCCACCCCAAGCTCCTGCTTGAGTTCCTGCCCTGATTTCCCTCGGTGATGAACTTTGACCTGGAAGCATAAGCCAGAAAGCTCTTTCTCCCCCACCCCCCCAAACCCGGTTGCTTTCATAGAGTGTTTAACACCCAACGGGAAGTAGCCTAGCCCAGCATCTAGTCGCTGAACCTGACTGGGCCGCTGCCCCACCCGGAGCCTCCACCCTCTGTCTGTACCGGAGAGGCTAACGGTCTTCAGTGTTCAGTGAGGAACGGGGCCCGTGAGCCTGCGCAGAGCTGGGTGTTTAAGAGAAGCTGTGTGCTGTGTGTGAGATAGCCCTTGACCTCTGGAAGCAGAAGATGCCAGGTCCAAAAAGCCTGGCTGGGCCACCACCAGACACCCAACGTCTCCAGGTCTCCCCTTCCTCCACTGTGAAATGGTGAATACGTTAATACGGCAACTCCATCCTGGGGAGACTGAAGATCATTGAGATAACGCATGACTCTGTGCAGGGGGGGGGGCATGCTGAGAAGACACGGGAGTGCCAAGGTTAGCCCAATAGACCACCCAGGGCTCAAACTCTCATCTCTCACTCCTGGGCACAGAAGGAACTCACCTGCCCGGAGCCAGTCTGCCCCAGGCCCCCAAGCATGTCGCCCTCTGCAGTCATGAACATATGGATCCCCCCAGGCCCCGTTCATTCCCCCTAATATCTCCCAGGGGGCTGATAGATGGCGACAGGCAAAAATCTATAGTAGGGTGACAGAGTGTGTGTTGCCAGCCCTCCAGGAAATGATTACTTCGAGGTAATTTTGAACCTCCAGACTGTGATGCAGTATCTCATATTTTAAACGGTGGTGAGCGTGGAGGAGAATGCTACAGTGTATCTATCTCACTGCTGACTGCGGGGAGAAACACACAGCGGCAAGTTAGTTGCAGGGAAGGCAGATGCAGAATGGAATGCTTTGCATTTAGCTTGCACCCCCAAGGGCGGTCGGTGCCCAGGCTACACCGGACTGCCCCAGGGGAGAGCCCCGACCAGTGCCAGAGATGTTCCAGACACCAAAACTTGAATTAGGGAGGTTGGACGCTGGACAGCTGCCTCTGGTGGCCGGGTGGCTTTCTCAGCCCTCCTGTGACTGACCATGGCTGCATCCATGACACAGCAGATTCAGTAGTGTTCATCCTTCCTTACAAATCTCCCTTCCAAATGGACGTCCCTAAAGACAGGCACTGTCCGCTCTGAGCAGGATCCAAAGGTCAGCAGGCTCACACCGATGCACCTGCCAGACATATCACAAAGGTATCAGGGCAGGCAGAGGGAAAGGAGAAAGTCCCCAGAGGCATGGGGTGGGGGTGGGGGAGGGGTGGGTGCATTCTGAGCTCCGCCTCCGACCAGCCTGGAAAGTCGGTTTCTGGTGATTACATGTCTGCACGGGAAGACACAAAGGGAAGCTCTTAGGCAAACACCAGGAGAGCTACGCTGTGCTCCTGAAGTCAGCAAAGACCCTTAAGCATTTGCATCAAAGTGTTAACCAGAGGGAAATGTTGGAGACTTGGACAACGGCCATCGCCGTTCATAATAATCAGAAGGCACCGTGGCGGGAACAACAATACAGCAGCAGGGTAGAAGTGGATATTTGCAAAATTAAAGACGACTTATCTGAAATGGAAGGAACTCTTGGAGATTAAAAAAAAAAAAAACCCACGTGTCAGGGCTGGGGAGATGACCCAGCAGGTACCAGCGCTTAGTGCGCAAGTTCAAATCCTCCACACCCGTGTAAGAAGCCAGGGAGGGCTGCAAGCTCCCCTCTAGCCCCAGCGGCACAGAGGGAGGAGACAGGAGACAGGGGCAGGTTTGCTGGTCACCGGTCTAGGTTCAGTGAGAGGCCCTGACTCAAAGGAGAAAGGCAGGCAGTGATGGGTAACTCCTGACGTCCTCCTCTGGTCCGAGGCACACACTCCTCCCCACACCCACGTTCACACGCTCCACACGCTCAACACACCACACTCAGAATCACTCACCTGTGTTTGCACGTCTTCAGGCTTCATCCCGGTTCGTAGGTGGACAACCGCACCGTTCCATGGTACCGACTGCTCCATGGTACCGACCACTCGGGGACCTTTGGGGAGGGGAGGGGCCAGGACTCCCACTTGGGCCTCAGTGTCTTTGAACTCCTGTTCCCAGCGTGCATGGGCAGCCCTGCACGAGGCAGGTGGGAGGGGCTGCCCATCCGCAGACCCTGGGTGTCTCTGGCACACAGGCAAGAGGAGGGCCCATTCCTCAGAGGCCCTGGGCACCTGCCTGGGGTCACTTTGACCACGCCCCCTTTTGCCTGAGAAAAGTGCCTCAGTGCGAACAGGCACGGTGTTTGGTAATTCAGAGAGGAGGGCTCCGCTGGGGAGGGAAGACATTCAACGTTGGGCTTCCACCACCTACAACCTGAAAGTTAACACAGGGGACCCCTCCTTTCTTATGCGGACTTCCAGATCCCCTATTTACAGGCTCTGCCACTGCCTAGCTGTGATGAGCCATCCAGCCTCCGTGAGTTCCAGTTTCCTCAAATTTAAACACACACACACACACACACACACACACACACACACACACACACACACCTGTGCAGAAGGGCACACCTGTAATCCAGCTACTAAAAGACTGAAGAGGAAGGATCAGGACTCTGAAGCCAAGTTAAGGAGGGGAAGAGAAGGGGGAGAGCCTCAGTCTCCACATCTGGGAAATGGGGGTCCTTGGAGCCCTCCCAGAGCTGTGAAGTTAAAGGGGGCACCACAGGGCAAGCTCGACCCTGTGAAGGACGGCGGTGGTGCTGGGGCAGGGTGGGATCTGTTCTGGAGGAAGGCTGCCCTAACGAGACAGGCATGTTGCTTTTTAAAAAGGAAGGAAGGAAAGAAGGAGAGAGAGGGGGGAGGGAGGGAGAAGGAGGAGGAGAAGGAAGGAAGGAAGAAAAAGAAAGAAAGAAAGAAAGAAAGAAAGAAAGAAAGAAAGAAAGAAAGAAAGAAAGAAAGAAAGAAAGAAAGAAAGAAAGAAAGAAAGAGGTATAAGACTAGAAAAATCCTCCGAGCATTCACTGCAAATTGTAGCCCTGTTTTGAAACTCTAACAACAGGCAGTGGTTTGTTCCTCCCCACCTCCATCTCAAGTTGGGAGCCTCCACCGAGTTTCAAGGCCCCCTGGAGTGGCTGAAATATTATTTTTCTCAGGGGAAATGAATCTCGGCCTACAGCCGAAGCTCACTGCAGTCAGGATGCTTTCTTGAGCCCACGTTCTGGATGCTTGCTGTTCTGATTGTATACGCCCGAGTCAGGTCTGCACGCTGGGACTTCTGAATCTATTCACGAGGAAATCAGCATGGCGCACAATTAATATTCAGACTGTGATTAACCCCCAACGCCTCACCCCTCCCTCTGGCCCCTTCCCCTGCTCCCCTCCGAGGGCCCGGCTCTGCTGAAATGCATATGGAGTAGATCCGAGAGCCAGATTTATGGAAGCTGCTGAAGCCTGGCATGCCAACAGTCATAAGTCATATTCCTATTATGGGGTGGGCAATAAAAATTCGGGTATCTATTCGGCTGGATTTTGAGGGACTCTTGGAAAGAATCTGGGCTGCCTGAACACTGTGAGATCTTTTACAGAGAGATGTCTCCTTGGTGGCTTAGAGGAGCCAAGGCCACCTTCGAACCCCAGTGCTCAGCCAGTGTCCCCATCCTGACTGACAATGGCTCACTCCCCACTCCCCTGTCTGTCTCCTCGGGCTAACGGGCTGTGGGACCTAGGCAGGATCCCTACTCACACTGGAGCACCGAAAATAGCATCCTGGGAGGTGAACGCAAACGTTCTCATTGTCTTTTTAAATGAATTATTTTCTGATTCCCGTGTTTAGTCCCCCTCTGGGGTTCTTCCCCTTTGTGTGGGTTCAGTTACCTGTGGTCAACCATGGGCTCAGGGTGTAACATAGAAAATTTCAACACTAACTCACACATGTTAGGTTGTACACAATTAGGGTAAGATGATACAATCTTATGGCATCCTACGGGAACAGAATCATCCCTTTGGGGCCTGGAAAGACTGGTTAAGAGCACTAGCTGTTCTTCCAGGGGACCCAGGTTCGAATGCCAGCCCTGAGAAGGTGGCTTTTTAAGCCTCTGTAACTCCAGTTCCGAGGGATATGTTGCCCTCTTTTGGCCTCTTGAGGTACTGCATGCATGTGGGGAACAGATATGCATGCAGACAAAACACCCATAACACATAAAGTAAAAATAAATAAATCTCAGAATAGAACAAGATGATCACCTCTTTGCAGAGTGTATCCACACTGTCTGTGCTGCCTACCCGGGAGCAACCTGTGGCAAATTCTCGGTTACCGACTTCACAGTCATGGTGTGGCTGTGTTTGTCAAAGACCTCTTTAAAAAAAAAAACCACAGCAAAACAAAAACAAACAAACAAACAAATCAGGGTTTCTCTGTGTAGCCCTGGCTGTCCTGGAACTCACTCTGTAGACCAGGCTGGCCTTGAACCCAGAGATCTGCCTGCCTCTTCGTCCTAAGTGCTGGGATTAAAGGTGTGCACCACCACCGCCCGGCTGCCAAAGACCTCCTGAGTGGTTGCTTGGTGTGACTGACAATGCTTGACTTGCTCAACACATATGCATCATGTCAACTCACTCGACACAGGAAGGCGCCTCTCTGTGGTGGAGAAAGGTACTTGGACACAGAGAGAGGCCACAGTCACATCTCTTACAGCATATCGCCTTAACTGGCATCTCTTATCACCGTTGTCTACAGTCTTTGACTGTGCCCTAAAATGTGACCAAAACATCATCACACAGGCAGACAGGCAGACAGACAGACAGCAGGCCATCTCCTCATCTTCAGCCATCCTCTGGTGGTCCGGGAACACATCTCCTGTGGACGGTGAGGACTACAGAGTTGAGATGATTTTCTCACACTCCTGATGAGTGACAGCCACCCTGAAGCAACTCCGTGTGGTGGCTGGGGACTGCTGGTGTCTGTGCAAACCTGTCCCGAGAGTAAATGAAAGCAACCCTGGGGACTGAGGACATGCATCCAGTCTGGAAAAAAGGGAGAGAGTCAGCCCCAGCTGGTTCGGTGAGCCTGCCAAGAGCTAGGGACTGGCCTTTGTCTGCTGCTCTCCCAATGGGCAGAGTTACCCCGCTCCCTGGAAGATAAAAGGCCCTTCAGGCTGCAAGCTGTGCAGAAAGGCAAACATCGGAAGCAGCCCGTGGGGTGTGTGCGGCTGGCAGCTGGGTGTGCAGTGGGGAGGGGAATCTATTTTCAGAGTTCCTGAAATCCTCGTGTGTGTGGAAAGAGGACGAGCTACAGACCTTCAGCAAAGGCTGGGGACCTGATGATTGTTTCAGGGGACCCCCTGAAACTGTGGGTGACACTCAGGGGTTCTGTGGGTGCCTTGACAGGATAGGTGTGAAAACCCCTCCTCAGGGGAGAGACAAATATCATTTACTTCCTCCTGAGTTCCCAGTGGCAAACCATGGTTCCACCTAAGTTCACCCCGGGCGGGGGTGGTGGGGGGGGCAGTTTCTTAGGTTACTGACAGAGCATGAGTGAGGGGTTACAGGAAGGACACTGGGTGACCCTAAAGCATTGGAGGGTCTGCATCCCGCATGGAGGGCACTCCTCACCCTGGCTCCACGGAGTAGCTGGACACTCAGGTTAAGGTCCCGTGATCTTCCCACCCCTCCTTCTGTGAGGGAATGTCAACAGGCCACAGGCCCAGCTGTGGGGATCTGACGAAGATGGAGCCTACTCAGAGGAATAGAGGGACGGGAAAAGTGGTGTGCGTGCAACCACGTGCGTGCACGCTCACACACGCTTTTCTGGAACAAAGTCTGTGCTGTTCTTCAGATGTCTGACGGGTTAGTTTGATGGTCTCAACCACTTGGAACTGTGATAAAGAATGTTCCAGAATAAAGGAAAGGGGAGTAGCGGTTGGAATAGAGATCGGGAAGCGAGGCTGGGCTCAAGAGGCCTGCAAGTCTGTGATGAGCTGCTTGGGAAACGCTTCCACAGGCCAAGCCACCTTCACACCGTGGGGCCCTCACGGGGAGTGAACGTGAGGCGCTCGGGAGTCATTCTCCTGTGGTTACGCCATGCGTTTTTGACCTCCACAAAGAGCTCAGCCACATGGACCTGGCGTTTTAGGCATCCCACTGACCCTCCTCACCGGCCCTCAGCTTCCTTCTCGGTGATGATATTACCCACAGTCCTCTGGTGCTCCATGAACACCCAGTGGAGGAAGATCGCTTGTATCTGGAGAGGCAGCCAGAAGAGCATCTGACACTCTGGTGGACACAGTCGAGCTCAGAATATCCTCTTGGGTGAGTTACCAAACAGCCTCAGTTTCCCATATGAAAATCCGGTGAATGTTCCTATTTCATAGAGTTGCTGATTGAATTTCACACGCTCCATGCTATTCCCAGAACACATCATCCACCATTGCTTTCAAAACTACATCAGAAGACTGACTCTACTAGAATGTTTGAAAATCTTTTAGGTCAGCAGCCTGAATCTTAGGTTGCCATGACTGCCGGCCAATAAAGATTTGCCGGGAGCCTCTTACATGGGCTTGCCAGGATGAGACTCACATCCGTGGGGCTCACAGGGAAGGCAGGCTTTGATCATGAGCAAGCCCCATAAGTTCTGAGGAGGGGGAAGAATCATGAGTAGAAACTGGGTAAAAGCACCCCTACACACACACACACACACACACACACACACACAAAAAAAAAAAATTACTGAAGAATTCGATGAGGAAATGAGCCGAGGGCTGGGGAAGGGGCTCAGTGGGCAAATTAAAAACCTGCACTGGATTCTGGGAATCCATGCGAAGCTGGGTGCAGCAGGGTGCACCTGTAATCCCGATGTCTTATCAAGAAGGAAGAAGAGACTCCCTGGATGCCTATTGGCCAGCTCGCCTGGCACACAAGTTGGCTAACAAGAGACCCTGTCTCAAACAATGTGGGGAGTGAGAACTGACCACAGTTGTCCTCTGAACTCCACACGTACACTGTGGTATGAACATACATACACACACACACACACACACACACACACACACACACAGATTTTTTTCTTTTGAAAGAAATGGGTGCTGATGTAATCAGATGTTTCCTGTCCAATCACCTGTTCCCAAATACCTAGTAGCCACTACCCAAATTACCACAGAGAGGCCTAATATTAATTAGAAATGCTTGGCCAATAGCTCAGGCTTATTACTAACTAGGTTTTACACTTAAATTAACCCACAGTTCTTATCTACGTTTAGCCACATGTCTTGGTACCCTTTCTCAGTGTGACATTCTCGTCCTGCTTCTCTGTGTTTGCTGGCGACTCTCTGCCTCCACCCTTCTCCTTCCCATCATCCTTAGTTTGGTTGCCCCACCTGTACTTCCTGCCTGACTACTGGCTAGTCAGCGTTTTATTAAATGAATTCGAGTGATAAATCTTCACAATGTACAAGAGGATTATTCCACATCATGCTGAGAATGAGAGAGTGGATGCTCAGCCCTAAACAGGACATTGCTAATTAACCCAGGATCTATGGTGATATCTTGTGTAACCTAAGAAACTTGCCTGAGGATCAGAGGACACAACCAGCCACTAGATTAGACATAGAGGTCAGGCAGTGGTGGCACACACCCTTAATCCCAGCACCTGGGATGCCTTTGCTTGGGAAGCATATACGCCTTTAATCCCAGGAAGTGATGGCTGGGTGGAGAAAGGTATATAAGGCTGGAACTCATTCTCTTTGGGCTGAAGATTTCCTAGAGGGAAGAACTAGTGGCTGGCTGCTCTGCTTCTCTGATCTTTCAGCCTTTACCCTGATATCTGGCTCTGGGTTTTTTGTTAAAAGACCATCTAAGATTCGAACAACAAGGATCACTGAACAAGAGGAGGTGAAGGAATGAATGAACGACATGACTGTTGCCGTCGGGAACTCACAGCGGCTGTGGTTACCTACCCAAGATCTGACTGAGCAGAATTCTAGTGGATGAGCTCCAGGCCTCACACTTACTGAGGAGCAATTGGAAGTGGATCTTGGGGAGGGGGGTTGCTGGAGGTTTCCCACGGTCCTATGGATGCCCCACACCCATGCACATATAGACTTAATGGGTTATTGAAAAAGAAAAGAAGACGTGAGGTTGGGAGAGGCTGTGTTGGAGGGATATGCGAAGAGCTAGAGGGAGATGGGGGTGGGGTGGTCATATTTCATTGTATGTATGTACGAAATTCTCAGCAATAAAGAACATTTTAATACAAAGAAGTACATTGAGGAAGGATTTCATCCCATTTCAGGGGATGTGCATGAGGAACACTAAGCTGAGAAAGAGGGTGGTGTGCTACAGGAGTCGCCCTGGGGTCAGACCCCCACAGTAGCCGCTTCTACTCACTTTCACCTAGGCCCCTCTGTTCCATTCTCCCCGCAGCAGGGACTTGGCTTCTCCTGGTCATGGCTCCCTTCGGCCATTAGGATAAAGTCCCAGCTCTTAGACTACCCTAAAGTGCCCCAATGACCCCTGCTGAAGTCAGAAAAGCTCTGGCTTCGTGGTGACCGAGGCTGAGGCTTCACCATGTGAACTGGGGTTCCTCCTCAGCTGTGTTCTTTGTCTGTCTGGGCCATGGTCTTTTCCCACCCCAGGGTCTCTGCAGCTGCTCCTCTGAGTGCCTGGAAGTCACTTCCTCGAGCTCTGTCCTGTTCTGTCTCCCAGTGGCGCCTTGACTCTGCCACCAACCAGACAGGTTTCCTTACTTGTTCACTCCACATGGATCCACCCTCCCCTCTCTCCATTTCTCATTCTTAAACTTCCTGCACGCCAGCCCACCCCCAACTCTCTGTCAATCATCCTCCTGCTTCCTGCACACCGGCCCACCCCCAACTCTGTCAATCATCCTTGGGCTTCCTGCACGCTGCTTACTTATTTTCTATGAGTATTGTATGTATTGGTTTTCTTATTACCCATGACTGCTTCTACTTCTAATTATTGGTTTCTCTTATTTTGATCTTCCTCCTGTAACATGAGCTTTGAGAGAAGAGATTGTAACTCACCACCCTAAAGCAGTGTTTGTCCTGGTAGGTTCTCAATACATCGGAATAAATGAATGAATGAATGAAAATATGAAGCCAGTGCATGCTGGCCACCTCTGAGTGTGATAGGCACAGGGTCCTCGCCTGTGCCTGAGGCTCTGGTGAGTGGGACCTCCCTGGGCCTCTGCCCATGTTGTTTTCTCTGTGGAGCGCTCACTCCTGTTCATACTGCCTAGGCTGAGACTCACTCACCGTTCAACGGTGGCCCCGGGGGTGGTTGGGATTCAGAGCCCAGCTTCATCATTGTCATCGGTTGGTCGCTTACCTGTTGCTGGGACGAGATACCCACCAGGAGGGAAGTTAAGGGGGTTGGTTTGTTGGGGCTCGCAGCCCGAGAGGACCCAGTCAACTCATCGTGGGCGGAAGGTGGGAGGTGGTTCCGCGGTGGCCAGAGTTTGCTGCTAGGACTTCTAACTTCCATGCAGGACGGGAAACATCAGGCAGGAAATGGGGCTGAACCTCCCCCTCAATGACCCGCTTCTCCCACAGAGGATCCGCCTCCTGATGTTCCCAAGAGCAGCACCGCTGGCTGGGGACCGAGCTTTTGGACACTTCCACCTCCAGGAGACATCTCACAATTCAAACCGCATCACCGTTTGGTGGCTGCCTGTGCGAAACCCTTCACCTCTCTGTGACTCAATTTGTCCCATCAGGAAAATGAGGCCAATATTCATGCCTGAGCAGACAGCACTGGAGTTAGAGTGCTTGTGGGCCCGGAACTCACTATGTGGCCCAGGCTGGCCCCAGACTCCTACCTCTGTCTCCCCACTGCCGAAATGACAGGCAGGGATCACCGCACCGAGAAGTTCTGGAGGGTTTTTAAAGCTGCATTCTCCTCAGATTACTGCGTGTCAGGCTGCCCTCTCCGGTTTCTGAGGGACACAGCGTCCAAGCCTGCAGCTGGGCTAACTTCCTAGGAAGCGTGGACAGTGAGGATTGGGCTGAAGGAAGTGCTCCGCCCTAGCTCTACGGAGCTCACATCAGCTCCGGGCCCTGTGCTAATTGATGGCTATGTGAATTACCTCCTGCATCTCTCACCGCGGCCCTGGACCAGGGCTCCGTTATTCCTTCAACAGGAGGAGATGGTGCTCAGTGGTTAAGTGACAGATCCAAAGTCACCCAGCTGAGCAAGAAGCAGGGGCCCACAGCCAGACTGGACCTCGGCCCTTGCCTCCCTGAAACTGGGCTCAGTAGCCCCCCACCGCAGTAAATTCAGTGTTCTTCAAAGATGGCCACCTCATCTCATCATCTGGGCTACCGGTCGCCATTGTCTGCCCATCTTACAGACGGAAGCCCAAGTGTCAAGGGGTTCTGATTCCCCAGAGTAGAAAACTGCATCGTCAAATCCCAATGCCATTCTGTGGGACTCAGAATCCCTTCCCTCTACACCTGTCAATCAAGGCCACTCAAGCACAAGCTCCGCCACGAGCAGGCGCACAGACCCCTCCCCTCGGGAAGCTCCTGCAGGCTCTGACCACAGCCCACCGGACGGAGGTCAGCCACCCCCCTCGGCTCTAATTGCCGGGCCCCTCTGCTGGCTCCCTGACTCCCTGGCCGACTGCTTTTGCGGGCCCTCCTGTCACCGTGTTTTATAGCCCTCTCATTGAAGAGCAAAATCTGTATTGATTTCAGAACAATTCAAGCTGTAAATTACTGGCCATGATCGGCTTGGTAACCCTGAGATGAGAATCTATTGACTGGACCGAGGGCTTAAATCTAATTATCGTCCCGGGAAAGCCATTGGCAGGGCTGCCCAGTGCCTGTGTGGAAAGGAACAGTTAAACAGTTGAGAGCTCCGTGGAAAAATCCAGAGCTATCCGGGGGTCTCTGAAGATCCAAGGCCAAGAACTTCCCTTGGCCACCAACCAGCGCTGGGTCGTTTCTGTAATTAGCAGCCGCGATATCGATGGTGATAGCTCAGTAGCCCCGCTGCTTTGGGGGTCCAGGCGAGTCGCTGGGCTTGTCTGTTTCCTCGTCTCTAAGCAGAGGGAGCAGAGATGCTTGCCCCGTCACAAGGTCGGGGTTAACATGAAGCGATTCATGTGACTTGTTAAGATTGGAGCTCGGTACATTCTTATCTGTTACTCAGGAAGAAAAAAAAATGGGCATGTGAAGGGCCTTGCCTGAGGTCACACAGTGAGCTGGGGATAGAGACCTGAAAATAGCCCTGAAGTGATAACATTTCAGTGCAGCTGAGGGCCTGGAGAGATGGCCCAGTGGTTAGAGGGCTTGCCTGAGGGCAGTTCCCAGCACCCACGTGGGTGGGTCACAGCTCCAGGGGATATTGGTTTCTGCACTCTATGGGCATCTGCACTCATATGCATGAACTTTGTCTCTCTGTCTCTTTCTCTCTCTCTCACACACACAACTAAATGCAACAGGTTTCTCAATGGAAACACGCAAATATTAGTAACACAAATAAACCGCTGGAACCCAGGTTTGCCTCTTACCGCTGACCAGACCTACCCTCTC
This sequence comes from Peromyscus maniculatus bairdii, assembly GCF_049852395.1. Classification (NCBI taxonomy): domain Eukaryota; kingdom Metazoa; phylum Chordata; class Mammalia; order Rodentia; family Cricetidae; genus Peromyscus; species Peromyscus maniculatus. The sequence continues at coordinate 3,561,579 of NC_134874.1, read as the reverse complement.
TTCCCCCGGGCCCAACAGCACCAAACTCCACGGACACACTCTTGAGCAGAGGGATGAATTTAAAGATTCTGAGTTTCCTGTAAGGTCCTGGAGGCGAAGGTCTTGGCTCGAAGGATGCTGACCAGAAGCTGCCCTTGTCGCATGGGCCTGTGTTTCCTGTAACACAGTCCCCACTACTCCCTATTACCCTGTGTCCGACCTAGTTCCCCCATTCGTTGCCGTGCCTGCCCAGCTTCTGGAGGCACGGGAGGTTTGTAGGAGGGGGTGGCAAGCTCACTGCGCACATTACCCCCTGTACTCACTCATTTACAGGTGCACAGGCAGGGTCGCCGAGACAGCGGGTGACAGAGGGGGTTTCCTTAGGGGCCAGTCGGCCTACCCCCCAGCGCCCAACTTTGCCCTTAACCAAGGTTTCTTCCCCAGCTCGCAAGCCCAAAGGCTCACCTGTCTACACAGGGAGGGAGCGAAGCGGGCATGCTCACAGCTGCTTCTGGGGGGTCAGAGACTCTCTGGACTAAATCCGGGGAGAGAACAGCTGACAGGAAGAGTAAGGTCCTGATCTGGAGAGCCAAGGCACACCCCCATCCATCCCTGTAATAAACACAGTGAGCGGCAGGGGGCGCTCTTGGCCCCCAAGGCACAACCAAGGCACAGCTTCCCAGCCTGGGAACGCGGCTGGATGCCAGCGGCGGGCAGGGGAAGCTCCCTTCTCTTCCGGGGCTGTCAGGCTTGGAAACCAGACACGAACTGGAGACAGACAACCGCGGGCCTGGAGCGTTTCCCCTAACGCTGATGGGACACTGGACAAGGATCCCTCCCCGCTTGGCGCCTGCAGGGGCGTCAGACAAGCGGAGCCCTGGCGTGGAGCCACTAGGTGGCGCCAGTGGCCCCCGGCTCACGGATGCGGACCGCTCTGATAACCTCTGCGCTTTTTGCATAGATCAAACCATCCTGGCCAGGTTTGGAACCTGAGAAGCAGGGGTTGGGGAGGAAAGAGACGCCAGGTCACGTGGCTAGCAATTATCGGAGACCAGACTCAAAGTTCCCACTGCAAAAAAAGAAGCTTCGGTGTGAGCGTCCAGGGGCCCCTGCTGGAGGGCGAGGAGGGCACGTCTGCGGAGGTGTGTGGTGGTCTGGTGTTTTGCCTTTAATAAGACTTGAATTTTAAAGGCTGACCTTTGTCTCTCTCCCCTGCAACCTCCAGGCCCCACAAGCCCAAGAGGAAAAGGCATTCACCCGGGTGACCAGGCTCTAGTGAGGAGCAAGGAGGAGACATCGTCCCCTATTGATGCGATCGGAGTCAGTCTGGGGCGAGTGTGAGACGGACCTCTTCACATAGTGAGTTCCAGTCAGGGCTGTGCAGGGAGACCCTGTCTCAAAACAACAACAACAACAAAAGAATTTCTTGACATTTCCACATGCATGTTGATCATTCAGGTCATTAACCAACGCGTGTTAAGCATCTGCTTAGTGTCAGCCCGGTGTGAAGAGCAGAGAGTACAGAAGAGCCGCCCAAGGAGCTCCCGGCATCCTGAGAGAGATGAAAATTAAACACTCGTGGGAGTGCACACACACATGCACACTAATGCACACACACAGGTGCATGCATGCATATAGATGCACATGGCACATACACACAGGCACATGCACACAGGCACACACATACAGATATGTGCACACACTATGTATGTGCATACACACACTAAATAAATTTAATAAAAAATTAAATACTTTTTCTCTCTTCCCAGAATCTAGAAAGTAAGGGGAAATCAGAGTGCATGACCCACGGAGAACAGGATTTGTTCCCCTGGGAAGCGGAAACCAGACTGTTCTTGGAGGCGAACGTGCCTTTCCACACTTGTGAGCCTGTGTGCACCCACACTCTGTGGGGATGGACCCTCTCATGCTGCCTTGGAGGAAGTGGAGATTCCGTAGAGCTCAAGGGGACCTTGACACCCCACTTGGACATAAACTCGGGTGCACAGCGCTGCGGGTCTCTCCTCATCAGTCAGCTGGGGAGAACGCCGGTGCCTGAGCTGTTGTGCCCACAGTTAAATGAGATAATGCAAGTGCCCGCTGCATCACCCGGTGATGGGAGGTGTCTCTCTCTCTGAAACCTGTGTCCGTCCTCCTGTGAGGCGGCTGTGGTGGGAATGTCCCCCGTGGGCTCATGTATTTGAATGCTTAGTCACCAAGGAGTGGAACTGTTTGAGAGGGTTAGGAGGACTAGAGGGGTGTGGCCTTGTTGGAAGAAGTGTGTCACTGAGGTTGGGCTTTGAGATTTCAAAACCCCATTGCCAGGCCCGGTCCCCCCCAGCCACCCTCCTCTCCCCCTCCCCTGCCCCTCCCCCTCCCCCTGTGGTTCAGGATGTAGAACTCCCAACTACTTCTCCAGCACCCTGCCTGCCTGTGTGCCACCATGCTCCCCCATCATGACGATAATGGTCCAAGCCTCTGCAACTGTGAGCAAGGCCCCGTCCAATGCTTTCATTTATGGGAGCTGCCCTGGTGTCCCTTCACAGCCATGGAACACTGACTGAGACGTAGATGCATCCGTCGTATGAACGGCCACGCTTCGTCCCAGCTCTTGCCTCTGAGTGGCCTCACGTGGACAGCTGCTGAGAGTCTGGGGCTGTGACCGTGCCAAGGGCGTGTGCCTCTGCCGGGCCCCACCGAGGGAAAACAACGTCCGAGGGGACGGGCGCTTTCACTTTACGGAGCCGCTAATGTAGTTTTCCAGACCGTATCAAGTCTTCCAGCCATGGATGAACATTCTTCCCTCCATACCCTCAGCCACATAGATGCTAATGGTTATGGTGGCTGCGTGGCACTGGTGCTCAATGCTTGGCTCCATTTCATGGAGGCTAAAGAGATTGTGAACATGACTTTATTTATTTATTTATTTATTTATTTATGTGTTTATGTGTTTATGTATTTGTGTTTGTTTATTTATGTGTTTATTTATTTATGTGTTTATTTATTTTATGAGGGTTCCGCCAGCTTGAACCCAGGGCCTCACACTGTGTGGCGGGCGGGCGCCTTTACCCACCAAGTGTTACATTATTTTTGCATGTGGGGTGGGAAGTTGATCACTGGGGCCTATGGGAGGTCTAGGAGCTGATGGGTGGAAAGAGCCTGGGCCACCCCGAGGGTGTGAGTGCTGACTGTGGGGTTACTATGCCCTGGGGACATGAGAGGCCTCAGGGGACAGGGTCCTTCTCCAGGCCTCCCTCTGGGAAAGGCGACCCAGCAGAAGCTGCTCATTGGTCTCACCCCAGCCTTCGAGGAGCCAGGAACGGCCGTGCCATGGGTGGGTACAGAGCGGCATCTAGTGGTCCGGAAGGAAAATGGATGAGATGTCCTCGTGATGGGGAGGGGGGTTTTGAGGCTTGGCTGGGGGGCGTGCGGAGCGACCAGGAAGGTGGCCTGTGTGTGTGTGTGTGAACTGTGGCTGGGCTGGCAAAGCACCTGCTGTGCCAGCGCAGAGACCTGAGTCTCAATCTCCAGAGTTCATGTGGCAGCTGGGGGCGGTGGCGTGCATCTGTGACCCTAGCTCTAAACACATGTCCCTGAGTGATAGTACATAGGTGTGTGTGTGTGTGTGTGTGTGTGTGTGTGTGTGTGTGTGTGTGTGTGTGTAGGTGTGTGGGGGTGACAATAATTAAAAAGAGGGCATGAATTTGAAGAGTGGAGGGGACATGACAGAGGAGGGGGGGAAGGTGGGAATGATGTGGATAGTACTCATATATGAAATTCTCAATCATTTTTAATTAAAAACAAAACCTTTTCGGGAAATCAGCCATGCACTAAACATTGCACACTTCATTTTCCATGTGGGTGAGATTGTGTTTAGCACACCGTGTAAGGAGTCTTTAAGGGCTAAAGTTTCCACTCACCCGGGAGACTTTTTACTCTGACCTTCACGGGCATCTCCAGCGTCAGTGTTCTCCTCGTCTCCAAAGCGACTTCTGAATCTTCAAAGTCACTTTCTGGGGCTCGGGATCTTCTTTTTCATCTAAGAGGAGGGTGAGACCCACTGTTTCAGTCAGGGTTTCTATTGCTGCAAAGAAACACCAGGACCAAAAAGCAAGTTGGGGAGGAAAGGGTTTATTCAGCTTATACTTCCACATCGCTGTTCATCATCGAAGGAAATCAGGACAGGAACTCCAAGCAGGGCAGGAACCTGGAGGCAGGAGCTGATGCAGAGGCCATGGAGGAGTGCTGCTTACTGGCTTGCTCCCCATGGCTTGCTCAGCCTGCTTTCTTATAGAACCCAGGGCCACCAGCCCAGGGGTGGTGCCACTCACAATGGGGTAGGCCCTCCCCCCATTGGTGACTAGTAGAAAAAATGCCTTACAGCTGGATCTCGTGGAGGCATTTCCCCAACTGAGGCTCCTTCCTCTCTGATGACTCCAGCTTGTGTCAGTGTCAAGTTGACACACAAGACCAGCCAGTGCATGAGCCTTTGTAGCTTGAGTTTTCCGCCCCGGCCACAGTCAGGACAAATCTCCGTCACCTGCCAGTCCCACAGCCGCTCAGACCCAACCAAATAAACACAGACACTTATATTGCTTGCAAACCGCATGGCCGTGGCAGGCCTCCTGCCAACTGTCCTTATCTTAAATTAACCATTTCCTTTTATCTTAAATTAGTCCATTTCCATACATCTATACCTTGCCATGTGGCTAGTGGCTTACTGGCGTCTTCACATGCTGCTGGTCATGGCGGGGGCTGCAGCCTCTCTGGTCATTGCGGCTGCTGCAGCCTCTCTGGTCATTGCGGCGGCTGCAGCATCTCCTTCTGCCTTTCTGTCCTTTTATCCTGCCTAGCCACGGCCGATCAGGTTTTATTTATTAACCAATCAGAGCAACTTGACATACAGACCATCCCCCAGCACAGCCAAGTGCAGACCATCTCAAACACCTGCACTCAGGCCCATGGTCCTAATCATCCTCTATACGGACCTGCTGGGTAACGCCACAAAGAACCTGAGAATGGGCTCCCACAGGACATACAGAACATCCCACACCAAGCCTTAGCAGGTTGGAAAGTTCCGGATATTTAAAAAGACCTGGCTAAGCCCACAGGCCTGCTTCTTCAGCTTCTGCGATCCCAAAGGACGATGCAGAGTGTGGAGGTGGCAGACAAGATGCCACAAAGGACAAACAGTGACCTGGAGTCACACACCCACACAGGACAGATGTGTAACAGCCACAGCTGTTAGGCTCATGGGATGTAGCACAGATGGGCCCACATCCCTTCTGTAGCTGGGTTTCCTTTCACTTTTGTGGGGTGTGTGTGTGTGTATGTGTGTGTGTGTGTGTGTGTGTGTGTGTGTGTGGTGTCTGTGTGTGTCTGTGTGTGTGTATGGTGTCTGTGTGTATATGGTGTGGGTGTGTGTCTATGTGTGTATGGTGTGTGTGTATGTGTGTGTGTATGTGTGTGTGTATGGTGTGGTGTGTGTCTGTGTGCATATGGTGTGTGTCTGTGTGTGTGTATGTGTGTATCTGTATGTCTGTGTGTGTATCTGTGTGTGTATATGGTATGTGTGTGTGGTATGGTGTGTATCTATGTGTATATGGTGTGTGTATGGTGTGTCTGTGTGTATGTGTGTGTATGTATATGTGTGTATGTATATGTGTGTGTCTGTATGTCTGTGTATGTGTGTGTATGTGTATATGGTATGTGTGTGTATGTGTGTGTGTGTATGGTGTGGTGTGTGTCTGTGTGCATATGGTGTGTGTCTGTGTGTATGTGTATGTGTGTATCTGTATGTCTGTGTATGTCTGTGTGTATCTGTGTGCGTATATATGGTATGTGTGTGTGTATGGTGTGGTGTGTGTCTGTGTGTGTATGGTGTGTGTATGTCTGTGTGTGTGTGTGTGTGTGTGTGTGTGCGCGCGCTTGCCGAGGCCAAAGGTAGATACCAGGTGTATTGCTTCTCCACTCTGTGTTTTGAGACAGGGTCTCTCACTGAACCTGGAGCTCACTGCTTTGGCTAAGCTGGCTTGCCAGTGAGGCCCACAGTTGTGTAAACATGGGCAGGTTGTGCTCTGATGGGTCCAGTGTGTCCCCATTGGTTACTGCCCTCCTGTGCTGCCCGAGACGGTCCAGTCACTCACCCTTTCCCAGGGGAAAGGTCACCCACCGGTGCTTCCTCTCTGCTTCCTTCCAGGAATCTGATGTTTATTCTTTCTACGTTCCGTGGGAGGTGTGTATGACGAGGGCAGCAAATTACTCTGCAAGATCGTGAAGGGATGTTCAGATCCTCATCTTGGCACCCTCTTTACCATCCAGCTTCACAGCCACGAAGGCAACACACAATCCACATTATAACAATGCGAACACACAAACATCCCAAATACCAGCCTTCTAGGCACACTTTCCATCTCTGGTGGTCATCTTATTTATAATGAAGAACAATCTATCAACATGAGAACATGGCCCTACCTTTGTTCCTTGAACCCAGATCCACATACACACAGGCACACACTTCTAGTTGAAAATAATCCTATCCTCTAGTCCTGCATCTCATGGTTCCATCTGTGCCAGATACCTCACCCCTTGTCTTTGGTTACATGGACTCTGTTGGGGATTGTGCAAAAGACGTCTGGTTCTTGCTAACCCCAGCATAAAGAATCTAGGGAAACAGTTTCCACTCTCAGGTGCAGCAGGAAGTTCTCGTGACCGCCAGGTGGTGGGTGTGGGGAAGACATCCCCACCCCCACAATTTCAGGTCTCAGCAACATCTCTTTAAGCTTATTGGTTTACAGAAAGGCTTTTATGGACACTCCAGGGAAGGATGGGCTCTAAAATAGGCAACTGATCAACCTGTGGATGCTTCCGGGTTCCGCTACAGTGGTGAGACATGCGCCTTCAGTCACGTTTCTTACTGAAAGTCTTTATCCAATCTCTGCACTCTGAGCCTGGGAGCAAACCCTGCAGGTACTTTCCACTGGAAGTGTCCAACAACCTGGAGTCCATTTGCCCTCTGTAGCAAGGGGGTCTCAGGGTATGTGTGTGTGTGTGTGATGAGACAGAACCAGCCATCTGCATGTACTCATGTCTGTGTCTGTTCATGTCAGTGTTCCAGATCCTGCAAAGACATCTGGGAGATGGAGCTGTGATCTGGAGATGGAAGCTGCTGCATTCTTTCCCTCCCTCTTCGAGAAGAGGTTTTGAATTGTTTAAATTGGGGTTTGCATATTCGTTTCTTGATGTTTCATACTGTAGAGATTGGTTCTATTTTTAGTGTCATGTTTTTTTTTTCTATTTTTAACGTATATATTTAGTGTAAACATGTTTGCTCTATTTTTCACGCATATTTAATTTAAATATAGTCACTTCCCACCATCTGCTAAAAAACCTTTCTGTAGCATGAACACATTTTACGACATGTACACAGAGGTAGCACTCCATGGACTACAAAGCTGTCCCCTTAGCAGCCCGTGGTCACTCCCTTCAGCCAGGTCCCATAATACATCCTCACTGAACACAACTGCCCACTGAGCATTTGCCCTCTGCCCTTACATCACTGTTGCTCCAGGACTTTGGTGACTGAAGTCAGCTTGGTCCTCCCTCTGGAAGGCATCATGGCAGCAACATGATCCAAGGTCGCCCAAGACCACACGGTGTTGGTCCTTCACACCTCAAAGCCAGCGAGATGGTATGGCGTCCCACAGCTCCCGTGGCCCTCCTTGGGGCTCTTCTGTGTGCTGCCGTTTCCGATTGGGAAGTTTCTGCTTCCGCTCTCTTTGGTTGTTATCATGGAAGCCCGCAGTATTCCTTTACCCTGGAGCCCAGGGTTTCCCAAGAACACCCTGTGGCCCGTCACTGCCACAGTCAGTGCCCGGTGTCCTCTCAGGAAACAAGTTCCCAGCATCGTCTCATTGGCAGAAAGACTATGAGTTATTGGTGAAATTATAAAGGCCACTCCACGTAGTTAAAAGGAAGATTTATATTAGTGGGTGACTTACAAATGAAGGGATAGGTAGGTCGCGGGGGTCTGGGGAAGGTGTATCGCAGTCCAGCGCTGTTCTCTGGAGCTCTGCTCAGTCAACCTCCACCGTCCAGGGTCCAGGAACTGAGAGAGTGCTCGCCCATCCAGGTCTCGGGTCTCCAGACGCCTCCCTTGGCCCCGCCTTGTAGGCGTGACAGTTGCCAGAGTCTCAGTGGGGTTGGAACTTCTAGATCCAAGCTGGAATGGCTACCCACTACAATGAGTGGCTGGTTTTCATGTTTTCTTTCTGCTCTTGCTTTTGGGTTTTCCTGCTGGTGCTTGGTCATTTCTCCTTCTGATCCCCTGGGGTTACCTTCAGCCTGGGGTGCTTTGTTCTAATCACCCCACATCTCTTCTTTAATTACATGGAATCTGGCGCGCTCTCTCTCTCTCCCTCCTTCCTCTTCCTGTAAGGAACACTCCTCCTGGAAATTCTCCCACTTTGTGAGTCACTGTTGAAGTGATCTTTCACTGTTTGCTACTCTCTCCTGACTTCTTCCCGCCCACTTCTGTGTTGCCCTCATCCTGCTTAATGATGCCCTTTCTCATTCCCCATATTTCTCCTAGGGATTTTTCCTCAGTTTTGAAAGAGTCCGTTTCCTAGGAAATGTGTGCCGCGCTCACTCCTGTCCTTCGTGCGTGCGTGACTTTGTCTGTGACCCGCATCGATGTTTTTCTGTCGCTCACTTAGACACGACACTTGCTTTTGTGAGTTCCTGTGGGTGTCAGCATTCAGTGACACGTTCCCCGTCTGTCTGCACTGCTGTGTGATGTCGCTGTGCCACACTCACAAATACACCACCAGCTTTCTTGGAATGAGACCCTCTTGTCACGTGCCTTGTCTCTATCCTCCTCTGCTGTGATCCTGCCCATGATTCTGGTCCCTCCACACAAGGCCAGTCTTGGAAGAGGATGCGAGCTGACATGGAATAAGAATCTGCAGTCATTCCCTGCAGCATGCATCCCTTTCAGAATCCATTAGATCATTAGCGATAGTCTAGTACACATCAAAAAAATTCATGATCTCTTCCCCGATTTTTTATTCCCCTTCCTTTGTTGATCAGTGTTTCATGGGCTTTTAGCTGATTCTCATTTAGTTAAGTCCCAGGATCCCTCGGTCTTTGAATTCATTTGGGGTCGGATGGTTTTAGAGCTAATTTCACCGTCCATGTGCAGATTGATTTGGTTTGAGCTATTGGGACATATTCGTCTTTGCATCACATTGTTTTTTACTTCTTCTGACTCCCAGACATGTGTGGACGGGGCCCTGTCTGCCTGGGCATACAATGGCAGTGGCAAATGGCTTTGCTTTTTTCGGGCAGAGAGAGTGGATCACTTTGATGGGTGTATGTCATGGGGCCTCAGAATCATCCCTAAACCTTTACCTGTATCACACTTTTAAATCTTGGAAATGCCCTCTCAGACAAGACAGAGCCACTGAAATGGCTGATTTTTCAGAACGTCATATCTGTATAGGAAAAAAACTTGGCCCACCCTGAGGTGGCATCACTGCTGTAAACAGGGCCTCTGTCACCTGTACTGTGTCAACGAGCCTTGAGGGCATCATGTCAGAGGAGCAAAGGGGGCACAGGAGTCATTCAGCAGCACAGACTCACGTTTGGGGTTCAAAGCAGCAGAGGGCAGAATGGTGCCAGTCACGGCCCGAGAGCGGTAGAAACAGAGAGCAGTTGGTCCAAGGTTCAAAGTCCCAGTGGCGCAGGAGACATGAGGTTCTGGAGCTCCGACTCGGCTAGCTTCGGGCACAGCCACACTGTACTGTGCACCGGGGTTGGCTGAGGGCAAGGGTTTAGTGACTGGGGAGCGCTGGAAAGCTAAGTCAGTTTAGGGTAATCCAAACAGTGGACGTCTCGGCTGAGGCTGACTTCCACCGGGGGTGGGGAGTGGGTGAGAGTCCCAGCCATCAAACCAGCCATCAACCCTGAGAACTCCAGTTGTGAGCGAGAGGCAGCCGTGAGTGCAGGAGCGGCACAAAAGTTATTGGGTAACCAACCACTCTGGTGGGATTTAAGGCCTGGGCCACCGGAGGAAACGGATGCACGGTAACTGTAAATCTGACCAAGAACTCCTGGCTGGCAGCTCAGAGGCCCCAGGGACGGACCCGCCACTATTAATCATTCTGCCAAATGGAGGCAGCCCGTAAGTTTTTGTCTCTAAATGCATACATAGACTGGTGTCACTCTCAGACTTCGCCAGAGAAGTTTCCGTGGACGTGGACGGTGGTTCACATAGACTCACAACTGATCGAAGTGCACAAAACAGGTGTCAGCGGAGGGCCAGTTCAGCCACAGGTGGGTGCATTCATTCATCATCACAGTCCCTCCCAGCCCAGCCTCAGAATCACAGTGGGAGAGGGCAGCGGGAGACTGTGAGGACCAAAGGGTGGGGTGGAGGTGCAGGGATGCTGGGCTCCGGACACAGGAGAGCCACTGCACTGTGAATTCGCAGCGGCTGTGGTTGTCGGCCCAAGACCTGTCCGAGCGAAAGCCAGTCAGCATCCTAGTGTGGAGTGGCTCATGGGCCTCCCCCACCCCTCTCCGCCCAAGCTGAGATGCTAATGGCCCATGATGGCCTCTGGGGAAAGGAGTCAAGTGTTCTTTATGGGTGTGGGGTGTGGTCAGTGAACAATCTCACCCGCATGAGTGTATGGGCAGCTGGAGTCTGTCAGCTAGTCATAGTGGTGGCGCACGCCTTTAATCTCAGCACTCAAAGCAGAGGCAGGTGGATCTCTGTGGGTTCAAGAACAGCCTGGGCTGGCATAGCAAGTTCCAGGACAGCTAGGACTACATAATAGAGAGCCTGTTTCAAAAACAAACAAAAGAAGGAGAAGGGAGGAAGGAAGGAAGGGGAAGGGAGGGAGGGAGGGAAGGAGGGAGGGAGGGAGGAAGAAAGGAAGGAAGGAAGGAAGGAAGGAAGGAAGGAAGGAAGGAAGGAAGGAAGGAGGAAGGAAGGAAGGAAGGGGGAGGGAGTGAGGAAGGGAGGAAGGAAGAAAGGGAGGGAGGAAGGAAGGGGAAGGAAGGAAGGGAGGGAGGGAGGGAGGAAGGAAGGAAGGAAGGAAGGAAGGAAGGAAGGAAGGAAGGAAGGAAGGAAGGAAGGAAGGGGAAGGGAGGGAGGGAGGGAGGGAGGGAGGGAGGGAGGGAGGGAGGAAGGAAGGAAGGAAGGAAGGAAGGAAGGAAGGAAGGGGAAGGGAGGGAGGGACATGGAGTTGAGAGGGGGCAGATCCACTGGGAGGAGTTAGTGGGAGATGTAAGGGTGACTAGGTTCAAAATGTATGAAATTCTCAAAGGGTTAGTAAAGTACTAATATTGTACTAAGTTCTATCCTTGAAATCAGGATCAGGAATGCATTCAGCATTGGCTCAGCCTATCTGCACCACCAGAGCTTCATTCATGGCTGAAGGCTTGACTAGGTCCCTTCCCAAGGCCAGAAACAGACTTCCACGAGAGGTGGCCCATGTGCTTTTACAGCGCGTCCATCAGAAGGAGCTGAAATGTCTCGTCTTCCTGACATAATGTAAAAGGTCACATAAAAGGCACAAAATGCTATGGTTTGTGGGGTTACAACACTGACGGCATGTCGTTTCTTTTTCTTTTGATACAGAGGATGGCCCTGAAATACAGTCATATCAAATTTACATACCATTATGCAAATGTATTTCCGTGTGCCTTAACCACTTGTATAACGCCTTGTGAAAGAAAAACTATTTAAAAGGAGAAGGCTCGGGGTTGGGTGGAAGACACCCACAGGCCCGCCTGCTCGTGGGCGCCATTACAATGGGCAGCTGTGTGGTGGAGAAATGGGAGAGACAGAGAGGCGGAGTGGATCATGTGCTGTGGAGAGAGGCGGACCTGTAGAAGCAGAAGTGAAGGAGGCGAGGAAGAGGCTGGAATGGGTGGCCTGTGCCGCTCTCCAGGACCATGGTGGCGTCGGGCCAGGTCTGGGTCCCTGGTCCTCACACAGCGAGGCGGCTCTGTGTTGATGATGTCCACGGCTCCCGTTGCCACCCAAGGCCTTCCGGAAGCCCAGGGAATGGACTGCCACCTGAGGCCATGCTGCTGCGGGGGTGGGGGTGGGGGGTTATACTGATATGAGTACAATCCACCCAGGACCACGGTGACATCCGGGCCAGAGCTGCTGCCAAAGGCCTTGTCTGGGTCCGTGGTCCTGCTGCGGCTGGGGCCTGTGTTACCACCAGGGGCCCATGAGAACCACGTGCGTTGAAATCCAAGGGCTGTGCTGAGCCAGCCCTGCCCTTCACGGGCTCTGGGAGACCTGGCCCTGCCCCTTGATGGCTGCTGAAGCGGGAAAGCTGGCTCCCATGACCCTGGCTCTGCGAGAGCCGGGCCCACCTCTCACCATGGGTGCAGGAGAGCTGGCTTTGCCCCTCGCCGGATGTGGGTGGTGTAGCAGGCTTTCTTGGACCCCCAACCCCCAAATCGTGACACAAAGACTTATTATTAGTTATGAATGCTTGGCCTTATCTTATGCATGTCCCAATAGCTCTTATAACTGAACCTGTTTCTCTTCATCTACAGTTTGCCTCGGGGCTTTTTAACTTTCATTCTGTATGTCCTACTCTGTGTCTGTCTGTCTGGTGGCTGGTTGGCTGGCCCCACGTGTCTTCCTCTCTTTCTCCCTACTCCTCCTTATTCTCTCTGCCCACCAGCCCTGCCTATCCCTCTCCTGCCTAGCCATTGGCTGTTCAGCTTTTTATTAGACCAATCAGGAGCCCTAGGCAGGCAAAGCAACACATCCTTACATCATTAAACAAATACAGCATAAACAAACGTAACACACCTTTGCCCAGTTAAAGTAATAGTCCACAATAGGGCGGTCCTGGAGGAGGCTTGGACTGACCAACTCAGCTATCCCCCGGGGCCCACATCCAGTACTTTGCATTGGTCCACCCCAACATCTGCTCCATCTATGACATACTGGAGTGCATGAAGGGACTGGTCCTGTGGAACCAGAGATGCAGGATCTCCATGACTCGGGGCAACAGCAGGATACTCAAGAGTTTTGGTGAAGGTCTAGTTGCTGTGGGATGGTCTGTATGTCAAGTTGCTCTGATTGGTCAATAAATAAAACACTGATTGGCCAATGGCCAGGCAGGAAGTATAGGCGGGACTAACAGAGAGCTGAATAGAGAGAACAGGAAGGTGGAGGGAGAGACTGCCAGCTGCCACCATGACAAGCAGCATGAGAAGATGCCACGAGCCACGTGGCAAGGTATAGATTTATAGAAATGGATTAATTTAAGATATAAGAACAGTTAGCAAGAAGCCTGCCACGGCCATACAGTTTGTAAGCAATATAAGTCTCTGTGTTTACTTGGTTGGGTCTGAGCGGCTGTGGGACTGGTGGGTTAGAGAGATTTGTCCTGACTGTGGGCCAGGCGGGACCAGAAAAACTCTAGCTACAGTCCAGTATTGATGGTGCACCAAAAGCCAGAGGCCTTAAACCAGACCAACAGCTCATGACAACGACTAACGACAAGGAAAGCTCTCTGGACAAAAGGGTCTGCTGCGTGACACACCGCAGCTCCCAGTGCCACTAAGACAAATGAAGAGGTGATGGAGATGTGGGAAAGACTGAGGAGCAAAACGTGTTTTTTTTAATTAATATTTTTATTTTTATTTTCTTTTGGGGGGTACTACAAGGGTGAAGGGTGGATATGGAGGGACTGTGAAAAGAGTGGGATTGGGGTGTGTGGTGTGAAATTCCCAAAGAATCAATTGAAAAATAATGTTGGGAAAAAAAAAAAGAAAAAGGCTCAGATCTAGTTTTTCTGGTTGCACGTGGTCCGTGTGATGGCCTCCGAATTGTCTTAATGCCCTGGTCTTTTAGCCCTACTGTGACAGACCAAAGAGTGGGTAGTTCATGAGAAAAACACATTCATTCCTAGCTCTAGAGGCTGGAAAGTCTGACACCAAGGGGCCGGGGTGAGCAGTCTTGCCCATATTGTCCTCCCATGGTCTGCCTTTACATCACCCCTATGTCCCCAGTGAGGAACCCATGCCTACAACATCCATTCATGAATGTAGCACCGTCAGAGAGAACCCCCGAAACACCCTGTGTCTCAGCCAGTTGCACTGAGAATTATGATTCCAACACACGCACCTTGGGGGACCATTCAGCCCACAGCAGCCTGAAGGACGAAGACGAGGAGGAGGACGCAGCCAACCCTGCAGAGGGAGCCGGGAAGCTCCCCCGGGCGACAGCTCCAATATCAGACCAGTGTGGGGAGCCAGCGAGTCGTAAGCCTTATTACCCAGGCCCCGAGGGCCCTCGCAGGGTGTCCCCATTCCGCATGCTGCGGCAACCTGCCTCCCGAGGTGTCCTTGAGATGGCACCCATAAGTAACAGCAGCGTGAGCATACGCCTGGTGGGCATGCCAGGGCTCAGGGTGGTGGAGGCCGTGGAAGAGGAGTTCCCTATAGAGGACAACTCTCAAGCCTGAGAGGCCAGAGAGGTCCCAGGGACTGTCTGGAGGATTCTCTTGTCTGGAAATGGAAACTTGAAGTAGAAGTAACAGGATTTATTGGAAGTGGCACGAGGCATTGAGTGGCCCAGGCAGGGCAAAGCTAATACATGGATGAGTCTCATCGGCCACATGCCCATCTGGACTTTGTGAGCGTGCGGAGAGCTGCAGGCAGAACTGGGGGGGGGGGGACGGGTTGCAATGGCCATTCTAGAATACTGTGTGTTTCATTAACTGTTTATGCTCCAGAAGGATGCGAAGTGAGAATCCGAAGCTCACTTCTTCCCACCAGGGGCATCTGCTGAGAGCAGCATCTACTTATTCCCAGAACAACCTGAGCACACGGGCACACCCACTGGAGAGAGAGGCTGGGTGCAGTGCCCCTCTGTCTAGGAGATGAAGGACCTAGAGCATTCAGAGAGTTCTGTGAGAGCAGGGGGCAGGGGTATGCAGGCTCACGGGGTAGCGTTGCCTTCCCAGCCTGCCCTGCTCCACAGCTCAGCTGCCCCAGCATCTCTGAGTAGTGTCTTTTGTCTTGGTGTCAGTGGCCCCCCACCCCTGCCGTGGCTTCTCGGGGTAAGGGCAGGAGGACCCCCGGGAGCTGTGCCCAAGGCTGCTGCCTCCTGCAGCAGCTACTCAGCCAGCAGCTGCCCCTCCATGGGGTGCGCTGCTCCTGAGTGGTGCCCACAGCTCTGGAGCAGGGAACAGGCCCAGTCCTGCTCTCTAGCTCAGGGCCCTCAGGGAGAGCCCCTCCACCCTCTCAGGGGATCAGAGGCCTCCAAGGCCCAGAGGGAAGATCTACAGCCTTTGGGCATTCCAGTCCCCCCAGCCTCTCACACCAGCAACCCGGGGGTGGGCACACACTTTGTGTCCTTGGGAATCTGTGACACGGGCCCGGGCAGCACATCTGTCCTCACCTACCACTTCTTTGCTCACACATTCCAAATACTGGTTCCAAGCGTGGGCCACACATTGCCGAGATCAACGGCAAGCAGGTGAAAGAGAAGGTATAGGTAGGCTCTCTACATCAGAGCACCAGCCTTCCCACCTGCTTGTGTCCTGGGCAGCCTTTGTCCTTCCGGCCTGCCCAGGCTCTAGGGTACAAGGACCTGTAAAAAGAGTTTGCCGCCCTGAGAATGCATGTGGATCATCAGCTTCCCTCGAATGGCGGCCAGCCCACAGCTGCCCCTGCTCGAGCTTATAGGACATCTCAAGGATCCAGTGACATTGCATGTGTAGTTTACTAGTGTGCTTTCTAGACACCACTCCGTGACCAAGCGCTTTGGATTCCTTCCTGGGTCCCCGCGGGATTCTGCAGGCCTCCCCATTGGAGGAGGCTGCCGAGGTGAGCTCACCTCACAACCTGGTGCACTGCTTACTGAACATATCTATGGTAGAGGTGGGAGAGTTTGTAGGTCTGCACCACACACGCCCAGGTGTGTCCAAGACCCTTGCAGAAAGAAGACTGCATTCAGAGCCCCGGGAGACGACCGCGGAGAGGGACGGAAGGGACCAGCGAGCAGGACGAGCATCACTGCCAATGGAACAGTAAGAACCCCAGCAGAGCAGGGGTTCAACGGGGATGCAACTCCGCATGGGGGTCCCTCCTGGCCAGCGGATGCCGGGTCCTCCCTGCCCAGGCCAGGGGCTCTACAAGAAAGCTCTGAAGACAGCTCTCACCAGAGTTCCAGACCCCGGAGGTGAGCTCTAGTACCCAATGTGCTACCATCCAGTCATACAACTCAACCTAAGGATTCCCGCCACTTCAGAGGAGGGGGAGCCTCGTCCTACTGCGGGCTGCCGCCCAGCATCCTCTAGGAAGAAAGACAGGACACCCTGCCTACCTGACGGGTTTCTCTGGTGCCAGACAGTAGCAGACACTATCACATGAATCACACACAGGAGAAAGGTCTAGGGATGAAAATGGGGGATTCCTATGCTCACACCTGTATGAGGAGACTCTGTCTCTTACCATCATCACCCAGACTGTGTCTAGAGTCATCACCCTACGCCAGACCCACCAGTACCCGTTCCACATGCTTTCCTTCTCTCCCCTCTGCCTGCCCAGGCCCTCAGGCCACCACCCCTCCAGTGCCAGCATAAGCATGGCACAGGAGCTGGAGGGAGAGGGATGCCCACGCTGGGGGCCTTGGAAAGCTGCTGCATCCCATGTCTGGAAGGAGGCACGGCTGTCCTGCCTCCTCCTTCCCTCAAGCCCCTCCCTGCCCCCGCCCCTGCCCCTCTGCAGACTCCTTGCTTCAGCCCTGATACCCTGCTCCATCTGCTCCTAGTAAGGCCTGCATCACAGGACCCACCCCTGCCTCACTTGCCCTTAGCTGGGCAGCTCTCCCCCCTCCCTCATGCCAAAAGAACTTGTCTCTCTCTGAAGGAAAGGCCAAGCCACTCGGCCTCTCGGGGCCTCAGTCACAGCACCTGTCCCAGTCTCCCTTCCACGTGACAGTAGCACCTGACCCCCTTCGGGGTACTCTCCTCTCAGAGTCCTCCAACTCACATCATAGCGACCCACTGCCTGGCCAGTCCACTGCTGTCCCTGCCCTCAGGCCCAGACACACACCAACAGCACATGTTACTCATAAAAACGTCCCAGTACTGCTTCCAGCCATAACAGCAGGCCTTTTCTTTGTGTAAAATGGCGGCTTAGACATTTCCCACAATCCTTCCTGGTTCTTAAGAGACTAAGGTGCACTCAGAGGTAAAGGTTCCCTTACAGCCTTCAAAACAGCTTAAACGTCAGCTTCCTCCAACGGGGTCCCCACGTGGACCTTCATTCTGAGCCTGTTCTGCTTTTCAAAACTGTGTGCGTGTGGGCTGTAGTTCCAGATTGTTCTGACAAGCATCCCATGCAGGAATCAGCTGTGCTGTGTCTTTTTTATTTTCCTCTTAAAAATAAAAATCTCTTTAAATGGTACTGACCTAAACATACACTTAAAAGTAAGAGACTAGCGCCGTGGATTAAACAGCTGCAGGAACTAACCACATGTCGTGGACACAAAAGCCAACTTCCAATACAGAAACCCAGGCTAAAGGTACAGGGGTGAGGAAGGAGCCTGTCCTGCTCACACAAATCAAATGCAGACCGGGCCGTTTCAGACTCATCAAACAAAGCAGCCATTGCAGAGAGGAAAATGATCGTGGACAGAGTTCAGCTTTGGCTCAGTCGGTCGGTCCTCAAAGTCACCGTCCCCAGCACCCACACCCCTGGGTTCCCTGATGTGAGAGTCTCACATTGTGGGAGGCAAAGACAGGTCGATCGGCAGAAGAAATAGAGACTCAGCCCTGGCCTCTTAGTAACTGATAAATGCAGAAGATGGAAAGGCAGGAAGAACCTCACGGACAGGCAAAGCCTCCCCTGGCGCCTGGACGGCATCAGCATCCACACAACGCTGCAGCTGGCAACAGAAGAATCGGCATCAAGGGCACCTGAGACATTCCTGGGCGTCTGGGAGAGCAGCGCAGACACGCAGAGCATATTCTCAGCTCAAAACTGCACTAGATGGAGCGCGGACAGCTGGGAAGTCCACACATGTGAGGTTCAGCGGACATGAGAACCGAGGAATCAAAAGAAACTAAGAGAAGTTTGAAAATGTCACACGAAATACAGAGCGGGTCAACTCATGTGACGTGTGTTGGGAGCAGTACTGGGCATGCACACAGCAGGAAAGGGGGAAAAGTCACCAACTTCCGTTTCCGCCACGGGAAACTAGTTCAAGGGACGGAGGGGCGGGGGGAGCCATCATGCCTTCCTGACCCAGCCTTTTAACGTCTCGCCGTCTCCTTGGCCATATTCTATGGATCTCTCAGGCCAGCCAGCCATGATTTATCGAGGAAGATGATGTCAACTGGGTGGGACTATTTGGAGGCGGGCGTGCCTGGAAATCCCTCGGGAATCATCATCTTCCATTTCTCGGACCACCGGCAAGCTCACCGAGTCACTGGAGCCCATCCCCGCCGGCTTCCTCCTCTCTCTCCAGGACGCTTTCTGCCCAAACCTCGAGTACGGTCTGCGGCACAGTGTGGCTGCGATGCGTTCTGTGTTGGTGCCGGTGTCCCGCGTGGGCCGGTGTCCCGTGTGGGCCGGTGTCCCGCGTGGGCCGGTGTCCCGTGTGGGCCGGTGTCCCCCGCGTGTGCTGTCCTCTACAGCAGACGCACGTGTAGCTAATGAACGTTTGAAACGAGGCTCGGGTGACCGAGGAACTGAACTATGTAGCTTACATACAATGTTGTGATGTCTCGGGTCTGGGGGAACCTGCTGACCCCACCCCGTACAGTTTCCAGCCCCTCCACACTCCAGCGCCCCGAAGCTCAAGTCCAGGTGTTTCCTGATGACGACCCTCCAGCACTCAGCAGGGCCGGGGCCCCTCCCTCCCATCACCTGGCCCGGCCTCTGCCTGTCACACCGGTCTGCTTAGCATCTCTGGAAACCAGGACACTAGCTTCCCCCTCCTCCTAGAACATTCTTCCCTACTCAACCCCTAATTTTATATCCCTTCTGGCTTCTGTGAGGGGCTCTTCAGACTTGGACATCGCTGAACAGCAAGAGGGTAGAGACAAGACTGACCCAAGGAGAGGCAGGGACAAGCCCCATTTCAGTCACTCTCACCCACTCACAACCTCAGCTTTCATATCTGTAAAATGGGGGTAAGAAACGCCAGCCTCCTCCTTGGGAGGCTCACCTTGTGAGTTATAGACACAAGCCAAAAGAGCAGGTTGGTGCAAAGCGGAGGGAGCAGAGGTTTGCGTGAACCGGTTGCTGCTCTTATAATCCCAGTTGCAGAACGGAGGAGGGCTTGCTTCACTTTAGATTGCCAGGGAGAGCTAAAATATCACCAGAGTTCATCAGTGTGGCCGCTCTCTGGGCTGTGTGTTGTTGCAAATCCTCTGCAATCAACTTGCCTGGGGTCTGTGCACCCAGAGGGCGGCAGCATGGGGCAGGGACTTGCAAAGGTGGCCACCTTTGCCGGGGGCATTATTTCTTCTTCCTGTTGGACCCTGAGACTGGCCCAACCCTCCCTGGGTGAATCAGAGACCGGGCTGTTGCCCTGTCCCCCTGAGGGGTGCACTCCAGACAGGCCCGAGGCAAGCAGGTAAACCGGGTACACACCGGGGTCCTTGCAGAAGGCAGAAGGCTATGGTAAAGTAGAAGCAGGGTGTGCCCCTCTGTGCAGGCTCGAGTGGTGTATGGGACATACACCGTGAGACTGATGGGACCAAGGGGCAGAGGGATAGGGGTGTTCAGGCTCCAGCCCCAGTCACCACTAGGCGTATCCAGGAGTAAGACAGGTGGGGTCTGCAGGGGGCCGGGCTGAAGGCCAGAGGAGGCCGGCCTGCTCCTGCCCATGCCCCCGAGCACCTGGACACCTCTCTGAATGCCCCCAGGTGGACTCTGGGGACTGAGCATGGGCAGAAGCTACTCCAATTGCCAAATGTTCCAGACAATGGAGAGCAGCAAAACTGTGACCCTCTCAGCTTCCGGGCCAAGGAGACTGACTGGACTCTCTGCCCCAGGGTGCACCGCGGGTCCCTTGCCTGGCAGCTGTATCCTCTCTCCTGGGCAAACAGATCTAGGACTGTGACCAAATCTCTCCCTCCCTTGCGCTTGGGTGAGTGACTTCACCCCTGGCGGCGGCGGCGGCGGCGGCGGCGGCGGCGGCGGGGAGGGGGGGTGCGGGGGGGGGGTGCGGGGGGGGGGGGAGTGCTTTTGGGTGACACAGATGTCTTTTCACGTATGTACTCCTCGCCCACACTCCTGTAAAAAAAAAAACCCTCAATAAATTCATTGGTTCACCAAGCTACACTCAGGAGGGGTCATCATTCCTTGGACGCGCGGTCAGAAGCAACCGCCCTCTTGGTGCATTCAGCTGTGGCCCTTTGCAAGAGGTCATCCCAGCTGAGCCGGTCTCTACTCCTCACCTGCCTGGGTAGCCAGCTGCTCCCAACTAACTGGGAAGTCGGCACGCGTGGCCTGGAGGAGGAACTGAAGTGTATCTGTGTACCCGGGCCAGAGAGGAAGAGACTGGGTCGGGGCTCCGTCTCCGTGGCTGGAAAGGAAGCCCTCATCCTGGCTGGGGAGGGCTTTCTTCTAGGAGCAGCTGGTCGGGGGAGGGGAGTGCCCACGCCCTGTAGGTACCCCGCACCACCTACGATCTATGAGGAAGCCTAGTCAACTCACCGGTTCCCCTCAGTGAACTTCGGCAGAATCGTGCCTCGGTTTGTCCTTGAGAACTGAGGAGAAGAAGGGTAGAACTTTTAGGACAAGAAGTCTGTCATTGGTGCCCTCTCTCAGGTAACTATGGGTCTGTTCATGTAACCCCAGAGAACAATCATACAACACACCGTGGCACCCCATGAGACCGTAGTCTCCCCCTCTAAACAAATCCGTGTGTTCAGCCCTAGAGGTCCCGCTGAGCGGTGATATCCATTCCCAGCGGCCTGTGTTAGGCAGACATTGATCATAGACAAGCACAAAGTCCACCTCTCGCCTCCGCTATCCTGACCATCAGAGCCAGGCAACAGCTCTGTCTAATATGACAGATTTTGGGGGGTGGGGGGGTGGGAGGGTACCTAGCCTCCATTTTGATGCCAATGACCGTGGGTCATTTCAACAGTGTAAACATAAGGCTCTCCCCATGGATGACACCCCAAGGGAGTCTTCAGTAGCATGCCGGAACTAGAAAACAAAGACTGGATATGTTTTTCGATTAGATTTTTTTTAACTCGGTTGCCTCATACATTTGGCTCTCCACACCTGCTTCGGCTGGTGTATACCTCTTGATACCGACAAGGGGACTCTGGCGGGTCTCTCGCCCAGAGAACACAAGCAGTGGTCTTTATTCATCCTACTGGTTTCCTGTCATGTTCAGAATTAACTGCACTGTGTCTGGACTGTGATTATGTATGGATCGTGTCTCTCTCTGTGTGTGGCAGGGGACGGGGGAGAATGTGTACGTCCTATGCTGCCATATGGGTCCTGTCTAAACCCAAATACGTGTTTCTCCTCTATAGAATTCACAACAGCCACCCCGACCCCCTGACCCCGACCCCGATCACTGAGCAAGCGCTGCTACGCGGGCCCTCACTGCTCCCTCCTTGGGAACCTTCCGAAGGAGGCCATCTCTCGAGACCGCCCCTGCTGTCAGCTCGTCCTGTGTTTGGGTCTGGGAGGCACCTGCCCTGCGTTCTCCCTTTGGAGACCATGTGTCCTGAGCAGATTCTCCCTGCATAGTTTTCATTGACGGACAGGTCTGAGCCCGTCATTCGGATGTACATCGATCTGAGCTTGGTCTAGCATCACGGGCCGACCCCATTCTCATTTTTTGTGATTTCATTTTTGCCTCTCACAAAGGCCAACCACCAGAAGATTGCATATTGCACTCATTCTACATTTCCTGAGCCAAGCACCGAGCCAAGTCCCAGACACTTGACGCACCAGCTCTCCACGCCAGGGGCAGATTTCAACCTTAGTAACGAGTTACCAAGCAGCTGTTGCTCTGAACTATGGTGACCTAGTGGCCCCTCAGGAACCAGAGGATATTTCTCCCTCACCCTTTCCTTTCCCAGACCATGTGTTTCCTGGCATCCCGATTGTTCCAGAGAATCCTGTTCTCCAACACAAAATGATCCTTTCTCTAGCTGTGGTTCCTGCGGTTCGGCTGAGGCACACCACCCAGACACAAGCTGGGGGCAAAGTCCACCCCAAGACGGCCCTTACATCAGACACCATTGCAATTCAGGACTCTCTAGTCCACCCAGACTCCAGACTGGCTATATATTTAGTAGTTCTTCCTAAAGCAAATGCAGCAGAAACCACAGAGAAGCAAGGAAGGCACTAGATTCATATTTAGGGTTCGGTGTTAAGACACACATGGGTGATGTGTAGCGGGGTCCTCGCTTTCTACCCTCCGTCTGGGGGTCATAAGATGTCACATCCTTGCACATCAATCAGTCACTGCGGAGCTTCGATGCTGTCACAATCTGAATGTGACATGACCCTCCCTCCAGGTGTTTGAGCACCTGGCCCCCAGCTGGTGGGTTGGGAGGTTTGGGAACCTTTCAGGCAGGGGGTAGGCTTTTGAAAAGTATGGACCAGCTCTCTTCACTCTCTCTTTGCTATCCATCTGTCCCACAGTGTGACCAGCTGCCTGGTGCCCCATAGCCACAGACAGGAGCCAGTCCAGCCACCATGTCATCACAGACCGGTGGCCGATGATACTGTGAGCCCAAATAAACCTCTCCCCGCCTCAAGTCGCCTCTGTGAGGTCCTCCATCAGGGTGGAGACTACCCATTGACCCTGCCGTCTAAATCCCTCATCCTCCCTCCTGGGAGAGACTCTTCAACTCCGACGAGGCTGGAGCCACGTCTGACTTCATTCCTGTGACGGCCCACCTCAAACCGCGTGGCACCAGACAGTCCACGGCAGGGCCAGAATCCTGCTTCTTCAGCTTGTCAGTTCAAGGGCTATCTTCCCCAGCCCTGTCCATATTCCCCAAGCCTTGCAGCTAGAAGAGGCATCAGAAAGAACGGTCAGCCCATTTGTCATCATAGCATGGTGCGTGGCCAGCCTTCCCGTTGCAGTGAGACGCCCCTCTCAGGGCTGTTCATTCCACATGGGGGTCTCGTGGGGCTCTGAAAGGAGGGGTCTTGTGCAGAGTTGGGGCAACGCTACTTTCTGCACACCGCACAACACGCCACACAGAAGGGAAAGAGAAACAAAGGGTCTTAGTTAAGGTCTGAGCATGCTAGAAGGAGGCAGGCAGGCCATGCATCATCAGGCACAGAGACCACGGGCCAAGAGAATCCCCAACGGCGGTCCTGTCCAACTTGACATGAAATGGGTTCGGACTGCATTGGAAGGGTTTCACCAGGAATCCAGTCAAGCAATTTGCTTACACAAACATGCATATAAAATGAGGCATTCTGGCCTTGAGGAAAATTTTGGATTTGGAAATTTGGAAAGACTGTACAACTGAAAAATGTCACAGTGTCCCTTTCTACCTCCCCCCACCCACCCCCTCAGAAGCAAGCCTTTTGTCATGAGGCTGCCCGACACGCCCCTGATCTCCAGGACGGTTGCCCAGAGGCACTTGACAAGAATTTACTCTGACAAAATACTAGCGAAAATGACAAGACCAAAGGCCCTAGGAGAGCAGAGATGGCTGCCCGGGGCATTTGGTGGAGAAGGCGGGGCTCGGCGCGAGGGCTGGGGATCACCACAAGGGCTGGGGATCACCGGGGAAGGAGGTCGCAGCTGTTGGATTGAATCAATATCCTCGCCCGAGTTCAGCCATGGCTGTCTACACAGTGGTGGTTCTCGTGCTCCCCCCAACCCCCCCCCCCAAGAGAGGACAAGTCCGGTCCGGTGTGGGCGTCCTGGCTGAGCTGAGAACTACACGGTACGGACATCTGGTGTCCGAGGAGATGGAGTTTCTTCCTGCTCTGTTCCTTCTCCGGCTGCCGTGGGGCATGGGACCCTCTGCCACGTGGGAGGTGGAAGAGGCAAAGACCAGCGTTCAGGCCCTCCGTCTCCAGACCCAGGCTGCAAGACAGAGGTCAGCAGGGACAGAACAGACCCAGGTTCAGGACGGACTCAGGCTACAGAGCGAGCTATCCACATGACTGGGATAAACGTCACTTCCTGGTTTTCACCTGCTTCTAGAAGTCAACTATCAGCGCCAGGCTTTGCATAGACTCCTTCAACTACGTGGTTTTTTGGGGCCTACAAACGGGTTTGACTAGACAGCGTAGCACAGTTCTCCCAGGGCAGCTGTGGTCGCTCCTTTTGCAGGGAAGGCAGAGGGCGTGGTGGGCTGCAGCGCACGCAGGGTGAGGTCAGCAGGGACAGCAGCTGGTCCCGTGGTCCCTTGTGTGGTCCAGACAACAGCCCATTGGCATTGACTCTGGAATGCCTTGGGTCATCCTTCCTAATCCCATGTCCTACTCATGACTGGAAGGATCTGGATGCTGCTTAGTCAACTGCTGGACAGGGGCGGTCTCTGCCCCCTTCCTGGGCAGCCTGCTTAGGCCCCAGGAATATCTGCTGAATGCTTGTGTGGGAGGATCGCTCTCAAATACGGGAGGGGTTCTCATTCAGCTACTCAGGTCCGCTGGGGCCCACACTGTAACTGCTGGGGCGCTGCAGCAGGGTCAAAAGCTCCCCAAGTCAGCGCCATGTCCTCCCAGCACCCACCGGCTGCTCCTGTCACATCTAGACAGTTTTCAGGGCCATGCTTCACACCTCTGTTAAAACGTAGCCCTGCTGGGAATCCCTCTGGGTCTGGATGTTAGCCTCATCGTTTTTACTGTCCCAAAGAGACACAGATGTATATTTGCTTCAGGAGCACCAGTGAATACATGAATCTGTTCCACAATGGCTAGTCCTCTGTGGGGAGCACTAGTCCTCTATGGGGAGCACCAGTCCTCTGTGGGGAGTACCAGTCCTCTGTGGGGAGCACCAGAAGAGTGGCCACATCTAGTTCATCTTTGGACTCAAGGTCTCTCTAGTCCAGTGTAGCAATCACTACCCAATGTAGGGCTTGGACCTAATTTAGCCCCTACCCAATTTTCAGTTAATCAAAACACAAGTAGACACGCAATCCTGTGATCGCACAAGCCACTTTTAAGTTCCTTGTATAGGTAGACGCCATTGGCTACCCAAAGCCACGGCGCCAAATACATAGAGGACACTCATAGAATAATTTCCAGCTTCCAGACGTCAGCCTGCCTCAGGGTCTGCACACTGAGCACATCCAAAATGTGTCAGTCACTGTTGGAATTCGATGCTTCTAGGATGGATATGGAGGGTTCGGGGAAACGGGGGAGTGTAGATTTGAGGGGCGATGGGGGCAGCTCTTGTCTTTCGTTTGAGGGTTTCTGACCCCCAATAAGCTCAAGGGTGATCAATGTCTTGCCGAAGGCCTCTGACTCTGCAGGGCCCAAAGTGGGTCTGAGAACCCAGAGGAAAGAGCAGGTGATGGTGTGTGACGCACCAGGACCTCAGCTGGAACAGCAGCGACAGTCTAGAGCACCCTACTTATGCCTGTGCTTCCAGGAGGCAGACCGCCGACAGGCCAGCTGTGATTCTGACCACAATGGGTGACGTCACTCGGGTCCGAGCAACACCAGAGATGGGAGACTGTGCCCAGAGCAGTCAGCGTGCACCCTCTGCCCCAGAGACTGAGGGAGGGGTTTGTGTGGTGAGCAGGAAAAGGAAGAGTGCACAGAAGTCTGCTCTTGCCATGTTTCCGTGACCCCGTCGTAGGGGTTGCGTGCCTCAGGCTGATGTTTCCGATCGTCCCCATCCTTCCTTGCTCTGCTACGTAGACGGGATCTTTCCTAGGAGGCCAGATCCTTTGTCACAGGGATTCTCAAAGCCCTGGGATATGTTCGGTAGCACATCTACTGAATGGCGCACAGGATTTGGGGTGTGACTCAGTGGAAGGATTCTCCCGGGGAGAGGACTCTCCAGGCACAGCCTTGAACACGGAGACAATGCTCAGGCAGGTGCCAGGAGGTGGGTGAGAATCTCCACACCGCGCCGTCAGGTCGGCCGGCTCCAGGATCCAGGACTGGAGAGTTCAGGGCAGAGTTGAGGACTGACATCAAAGAGAAGTGTGAGCTGGCTCAGCTCAGCCTCCGTCTCACCCAAGGATGAGACTAGAATTTGCATCCACCTGAGACACCCAGGATGGTGCCTATAGGCCACGGCCTTTGAGAGCCACGGCCCTGGACAGCTATGGTCTCCTTGGACTCCAGGAATGCCCATTCTGTTCTCTGACATGAGACCTTCCACCTGAATTTCCTGTTCATTTGATTCAATGTGCTGTGCAGACCTTGCCAGATCCCTGTCTCTCATGCATGTCCAACTCCAAGTCCCTACCCACAGACTTGAGGGATTTTTTGGAGAAGCTGTCATCGCTGATACACTTGCATTTAGCATCTTAATGGTCTGGAAATGTGTGGGGTTGATATGAAAACTCAAAATTGTCTGAGTCCCTAACATCATGCTAGGTGCTAAGCAAAGACTCAGTTACTCAATGTGGGATTCATTGTATCCTAAATCCCATACACAACGAGGACTCCAGACTTATAGGAATGGACCCAGTAATGGCCTGGAGAGGAGGGTGTCTATATTCCTCCATGTTCTCTTGTTAGAGCTCTGTCTAGGACCTGACAGAGTAGACAAGGAGAGAGGCAATGGGTGCTATTAAGGAGAAAGGACAGTGAACAGAGTCAATGTCATGCTGAAGATCATAGAGACTTCTCAGAGAAACAGGATGACATAGACATGGAATTGGGCTGATGGGGAAACGTAGCAATCAGAGACCTCCATCTAGCCCTCACTGTAGAGTGAAGGCGTCTAGGCCCTGGGTGAGAACTATAGACATGAAGGGACATTGATAGTGTCTTGAGGTGAATAGTGTGGAAGAACACAATCCAAGGAGAAGCAAGGTTCTGAGTTCTCTCCTCCACTCTACCCTACACTTGGTCCCCATGGCCACCTCATCAACACTACTTCTCCTAAAACTCAGAAGATCACTTGGCAACAGTGAAGACTCAGAAAGGACCAGTCTGGGTGTCAGCTTCCTCAGCCCTACCCTTTCATCATCTTAAGACAGGTGTTCCCATGTGCAGTCCTTCCATATTCCTCTTTCTCACATTGATGACTCTCGTCATGAAGGATCTGGTGCATCCAGACACTTGACATCCTGGGAATGCCGCGAGTTCAATGCCACCACAGAGTCCCTCAGACGCCTGCTAAGCGACACCCTGGTTTCTGAAGCCAGGCTACAACCTGGAGTAGACGCAACCCTTCAGGGCCAGGCAGGGGTTCTTTGTGGGGACAGGGGCAGGACCATTTCTGTAAAGGTTCTGGAGAAGGCCTGGGGCACTGGGTGCTCTGGATATGAGCAAGTGTGTTCTGCCTCCCAGGTAGGAAGTTACCTCCATAATGTGCTTCTCAGCGGCCTCTGACACCGACCACAGAGTCAAGAATGGATGATGCGTGGGAGGAAGGAACGGCAGAGTCTGGTGAGGAGGTGTGAGCAGAGGCAAAGGAATCCCACGCCCCCCTCTGCTTCCTTGGCTTTCCATTTTAGGAAACCAGGATCAAGGATAGAGCCATAGGTGTGGCTGCTTTGTGTGTGGCCAGGCGAGAAAGCTAAGATCATGGGAAAATTCATGAAATGTATGCATGTCCTGAGAAATCCTCCTCCGGCATAGGGACTTGCTTCTAGTTAAAGGCACAAGCGAGCTGGGTGGGGCTATCAGAAATAAAATACTTGGAGAAACATGAAGGGCTAGCCCCTACTGAAATGGAGGCTTCGAGATGGCCCCTACAGAGGGTAGGCATGGAGGGGCACGGCGTGGCTCTGCCCAGTTATCATCAGGCCTCAGACTCCGCCGGTCCACATGGACTTGAGACTCAGCTTCTCCACCCCAGGGTCCTAGAGATGCCCTTTCCTCTACTTCAGGTCACTGTCAGAGCCGCCCCTGAAGCCTGTCCAGTGAGAGCCCAGGCAGCCTCACTGTTGGAGGATGGTCATACTCTTCCCACACACGACATCCTTAGCTAATGTCCCAAGAGAGGACTGCGTGGCTGCTGGATGTGAGCAACAGGGCATCTGAGGAGCCTTCTGGAACTGCACAGCCTCCCAGCCAGCCTCCTCCTCCCTGGTCACTGAGTCTCCCCTGGGACCTTGCACAGCTTTCTGTGCTGCTGCTAATGCCCAGGAGATAACGACACCTGGGAGGTCAATGACCTGCATCCCTGGCTCACGGCCACCTGGCTGCATGTCCTCTCCTCTCTATAAAGCGGGGCTTGGATTGCTTAGATTGCCTGGACAATTTAGGGCATTAATGTTGGGTTCGATTCTTCCATTTTGAATGTTGCTCATGTGTCTCTTTTATATTGAGTGTAAATTTCTAGGAGGCAGACCTCAGGCCCAGGGAGCCTGCTCTGGGTTCTACCAAACACCCAGGAAGAAACTGTGCCAACCTTGTAACATTCCTTCTGAGTGTAGATCTGAAGGGAGGCCTGCCCTTTTTTTCCCCCTGGGACAGGACACTCCTGATGCCCCCTCAGCAACTAACACCGCAGAAAAGCTGAATTACAGCCCTCCCGCAGCTGAAGACACTTGTCAAATCCTGACATAACTAAGAGCAGTTTAGACTCGGATATGTGCAGACAGGAGAGACTGGGATTTCAGAGTCGGGCACCCATGGGTGGGTGAGGACAGAATCCCTGTTTTGGGGCGCTGCCGGACTACACTAAAGGGACATTGCCATCAAGTTAGTAGGGGACATTTGATGGCAGAGGGATGTGGCAAAAGCAAGGCCTAGATGGTTCAGAAGAAACCTAGAGTGAGGGAACCCATGGTTATGGAGGGACCTTCCCAGAGGAGGTGGTACTCTGCCCCTGGCGGTGCAGGCTGGAGGCAGGATAAGTTCCCGAGTGAATTCAGGTGTGCAGGAGGAAGCAGGAAGGAACATCCCCCAAGCAGGTGCAGATGCTGCCTGGTCTCAGCCAGGCCTTCTTCTCATACTAGGTGAAGTGTCCAGTCAGTAGAGACCACACAGATACATGACAGCTTCATCCACTACCACGGAGCCACCAGCCACAGAGCTACTTTGTCCCCAGTAATCAACATGAACAGATCTTCCAAGCAGAGTCACTGTGGTGGGGCCGTGGACCGTTTTTAGAAGGTTTGAGTTTTGAGCCACACAGGAGCTAAGGAGACCAATGATCCTCCAGAGGCTCACCCTCGCCTCTGACGAGGGGACTTCTCAGGAAGTGGGACCTAGAGTAGACTAGACTTCTCTCCTTCAAGTGGCTTCCTTTGGGGAACCCGCCCTGACTTTTGGTGCAGGACTGCAATGCAAAGGGGGGAGTCTGGGTCAGCTACACGCCATTCTCTTGGTCAAGCACTCCTTCGGGGTGCCTGCTCGCTCTCCACAGCCTCTGTAGGGTGAGACCATCTGGGAAAAGGAGTGAGGGAAGCCCTTGGGAGGGAGTCCACAGCATCATCATGGACTCTGGTTGATGCTCTATGTCTCCAAGGAGCCAAGAACATTTCTTCTCTCTCGTCTATGAGACCTGTGTGACTCTGGGCAAGTCACTTCGTGGACTGTCAAATGCATAACGTCCCCCTCGCTCCACAGGGTTTATGGGATCATAGGGATGACAGCTCCTCCTGGGGAACTTCCCAATGCCATGCTCACAATACCATGCTGAACCTAACCGACGGCCACCCGAGTTTTCTAGCTAGAGGCAGCAGCCTCACACCTCAGGCTCTCTCCAGACCGGTAGTACTGGCTGCGTGGGCATAGCCAGGAAGCCCTAGTCCTTCTCCCTTGGGCTTCATATGCATTCAATAGATTAAACTTTATACCCTGAGACTAGCAGATAACCAAAGGGACATTCCAGTAAATAAGCAGGGAACCATCTGAGAAGAGAACATGAAGTCCCTTCCCATGCCCCGTGGCTTCTAACTGAGACCTGAACACAGGCCAGGAGGCACCTGCCTGGACTTTGGGCCACTATATCGCCTTTTCCCTCTAAAATAATCCCAGAGTCTGACCCTTGAGCAATTTAAGTTTGCGCCACACTGTAAGACCCTCTTCCCAATCTGTCTGTGGTTCAGCTGGCCCCTGAGGGCAGCTGGGGGACAACAGAACAAAAGAGCACCTGGAGACCTGGAGACGCATGGTGATGCTCTCCCTGGGCACCAGTGTTCCTCTTTTGAATATGCTTTCTAAGCTTGTGGCTGAAGGGCACACGAGACGAAGATGCTAAGACATTCAAACAGGATAACCCAGAAAGACTGCAGTGCCTGCAAGAGATCCTTGTCATGGGAACCCGAGACAGGCCAGGAGGCAGCCACCAAGGGCGTCCTGCTATCTGCCCCAGTGCAGGGCTGGCTGGGCGCCTCTCAGCAATGCCACCATGGAGGCACAGTAGCGGCCGAGTGCCAGTGAGCCAGGATGTGAGCAGGAGGGTGCACGCTCACAGCGCTGCAGCTGCAGCCATTTCTCAGCCTCACGCATGTTCAGGCCGCTTCAGTGGTTTGGTCAGATCTAGTCCACATGACCCTGGGAGCCCGTTAGACGTCCCTGAACCATCCAGCCCCAACCCAGCAGCTCTTCCCAGCCTCTTCAGCGTCACTCTCCTCCAGGTTTGGCCGGTTCAGACAGAGCTAATTATTTATGCAACTGTCACACGGGCAGTTGGTCGGAATGCCCTGAGTTCCGAGCCAGTTGGGCATCAAGCAGACTACTGGTCTTTTGGGGTGGCCAGTGCTGGAGAGAGAAGGAAGGGACTTGGGTCCCTACCTTCTGCAGGGCTTCATTTGAGGGTAAAGCGTTGCCTGTCAACTTTGAGGTGGAAATGGAGAGCCCCAAGAGTGAGCAGTTTTTTGTTCATTCACTAGAGATGGCCTCTTCCTCCGGGAGGGCAACCATTCCCCGCCACCACTATGGGGCAGGAGATTTGGGGAAGAGGCATGAACGCTTCTTGGGTTTTCTATCCAGGCAATGGCACGTAGGTGCCAGGGGTTGGGGGAATCTCTATCCTGAGGGAACCCACCATGTTCTCAGCTTTAGAGTCAGGACTGCTCAGGGAAGTGATTCTGGACAAGTCACTTTATCTACGTTTCATGTCCAGTCCCACCCACCCTAAGTCACAAGAGGAAGCAGGTGTCCAGGAGCTGGTGACAGATACGTGTGGCTCAGAGAACCAAAAGCTGAGGCCTTGGAGAATCTGACCACGCCTCCCTACAGCCCATCCCTCCCCAAGCGAAGAGCCGCACACCTGCAGAGGAATCATACTCTTTTATTTTGGCGCCTTCCTCCCTCATACCTGGCACATGGTCTGGTGCATGTGACATGAAACCTTCCCCTCCACCCCTAGAAATATTTAAGGCCATTGGCGCTCTCTCTCTCTCTCCCCCCCTCCCTCCCTCTCTCTCTCCCTCTCCAGGACCCTTCAGCACACTGGCTCTAGCAGGGTGCTGCTCTACCCCTCCTCCGATGAAGCTCTTTGTGGGGTTAACTCCCTCTAGCCCCTGTGCATCAAGCCTGTGTTTTCTTCATTAGTTTTTCTCAAACAATCCTCAGACAGGGTTAGAAAAGCAAAGCCCTAACCTGAGCTAGGGTCCTCTCTGGAGGCCACCATCACAATAGGTCCTCCTAATTCTTCCAGATACAAACACTGACCCCTCTAGGCAGTGCTTATGACATGCTTGGGGCCCGTGTGAGGAACGTGCAGGCCCTGTGAACACATCTCCATCACAGACTAGGGGACAGACTGAGCTTTTCCAGATACAGGTAGCTTTTGATTTCAGGCCACTGGAGACCAGAAATCACGCCCTCCTCCCCCTCACTATGTCATGCTAGCTCTCTGCAGGTACCCCATGGAAATGGGGTGACTTTCCGCACAGCTTTTTGAACACTTCAAAGGCCCCAAGATATAAGGCCAACTTAGGGCTTTGATTCAGGTGGCTTCCACAGGAAGCGTGACCCAATGTTTCACCTTGGAATTAACAACCGTGTAGCTATTTCCTCTGAATTCAAACCTTCTCTCCTGGAGGGAGGAGAAAGAAAGGTCGATAAGATTCAAGAAGTTAATGAATCTTAGAGACTGGAGTAACTCAGGAAAGTTGGGGGGTTCATAAGGGGCCTCTCCCACCTCGGCTGATATATTAGCAGCAATCGCTGGAGAGGGGAGACCCCAGGGACCCACGGCAGCCACACCAGCTGTGCGGCAGAGTTCCAGAGCTTTCCTGACTTGTGACCCATACTGGCGTGTGTTTTTTCAGTGAGGTGTGGCATCCTTTGGGACACCCCTGCTCCTTTACATGACCACGACAAACTCATTGGTTCACAAAGCTACACTTGGGTGGAATCCTCTCTGAGCCTCCATCCGTGTCCTGTTTAAGGACGGACAGAGCTCGCCCACATCTCCCCAGGAAAAGTCAGGCAACAGTTATCTCCACTTTTACAGGGAAGACATCAACGGCTCACCCGCCACCACCCCGCTCTTCCCCGCATCTCTGAACCGCAGCTTTTAGTCCAGGCTTGCTGGTGGGGGGTGGGGGTGCAGAAAACAAAGGGTAGTAAGATCCAAACCGTGGGGTTTACATGAGGTGACCCTTGGCGACCAAATACACCGTCTGTCCAGGCATTGTTCAGCGGTGTCAAAATGCGCAAGCCGGGACGGCTCAGTCAGCAAAGACGACGACCTCCATCCCGGCCTCCCTGAGTCTGATTCCCAGGACCCACATGGTGAAAGGGGAGAGAGAGAGTCAACCCCTCCAAGTTGTTCTCCTGTCTCTACACCACACACACACACACAGTACCTAAAATGTCACACCATTTTAAAAGCAAGTTTCAGTTCACGGGCAGTAGTAGCTCCAACACCAACCACCCCATACAAACGACTCCATCATGGTCTCTGTAGAATCCCGTTGTTCCTCATTAAAAACTGCCCGGGAAATGGCTCAGTGGTTAGAGCCCTTGCTGCTCCTCCTATGATTTCTTCCTTGGCAAAGCCTTGTCCTGCCCTAAGTTATTGCCTCCTCTGGTTCCCAGCACCCATATAGGGCAGCTCACAGCTGCCTGTAACTCCAGCTGGCCTCTGAGGGCATCAGTGCTCATGTGGCCTACACCAGACATATACATAGACAATTTATTTTTTTTAAAAAAGGGAAAAGGGTAATGGGGGGGTGTACGTGTTATACCCATTCTCTTATATAAAACTCATATTCCATAAACTTCATATCTCAAAGGTTCGCGGTTGGGTGGATTTTCAATGGATTTTCAAACACACACACACAGCTTCTACAGCTAACATTCTTTCCCCAGCCTGAGACGCCAGTTTACCCCTGCCCCCCCCCCACTCCCCCGGGCTTAGGAACCTACCCCCGTCCTGTTATATAATTTTCCTATTATAACCCTATATAAATAGGATTATAAGGTTTGGGGGGATGTGTGAGTCGGGGTGTGTGCATGCCACGGCAGGTGTGCGGAGGTCAAGGAGGTCAAGGGATGACTTTGGGGGAGCTGCTCCTCCCCCTTCCGTCTTTATGTTGGAGGCAGGGTCTCTGTCCCTGGCCCACAGTGTGCTCCAGCCTCGGCTAGCTTAAGAGCTTGCTGCTGATTCCACGGCCTCTGCATCTCACCATAAAGAGGACTGTGTGACACCTGCGTGTCACCCCAGCTGGTTTTATGGGTGGCTTCTGGGGAGAGTTCAGGTTGTCAGTGTTACCAGCAATCGCTTTCCATGAGCTGAGCTGTATTCCCAGCCCTGGCTTCTTTAAATATGAGAGGCATTTCCAAGCCTCACCCACATCGAGAAGGTATTATCCACAGCTGAAGAGCATCCGGTACACAGATACATTCTTCCACTTACTGCCTGGCAAACTGTTGGAGGGGTTTTTGCTCCCCTCCAACATGACATTGAGGATGTGCCTGCCATGCAGATCCACGAGTCAACCCTTGTCTGAACACCTAATGAATTTCTTCTGGGGAATAGACCGGGCAGTGGGATTCCTGGGTCAATTGATTATTCTCTGTCTAGCTTTCTGAGGAACTTTTCAAAC
Source organism: Peromyscus maniculatus bairdii (assembly GCF_049852395.1). Taxonomy (NCBI): domain Eukaryota; kingdom Metazoa; phylum Chordata; class Mammalia; order Rodentia; family Cricetidae; genus Peromyscus; species Peromyscus maniculatus. The sequence goes on along the minus strand of NC_134874.1, from coordinate 3,527,470 downwards.
TTGTGTCTAGTTTTCTTTTGCATATAGCCCAGTCTGGCTTCAAGCTCCCAATCCCCCTGCCTCAGCCTCCTGAGTATGACACTCTTTGATCACTATTAACTCATTCCCAGAACCGAGGACTGGACCCGGGGTCTCATGCTTACTAGGTGTTTTCTTACCGAACTCCAACTCCTGACTCTGGGGGAGTGGGTGTCATCAGCTTCAGTGTTTGGTGTGAGGTAGAGGTCCAGCTTCATCCTCTGCACACAGGTACTCCATTGCCATGACAACCTATGATGGTTAAATCTTGGCAGTCAACTTGCCAGGTTTAGAATTATTGCAGAAACCCATCTTGGGCCACGTCTGTGAGGGATTATCTAGATCAGGTCAGCTGTGGTATCCACCGCACGGGCTGGGGTCCCAGACTGAACCCACAGGAGAAACGTCAGCTGAGCACAAGCAATCATCTGCTCCCTGATTGTGGAAGTGACGTGGTCCAGCACTGTGCCTTCCCACCATGATGGACTGTACCCCTCAGAACTGTGATGCGGTGGATATCGCCCTGTGTAAATAAAATGCTGAGGCAGAGTAAACCAGCTTAAATTGCATTGGTGTCACAGTAACAAGACACTAAAGGAACACCATCTGTCAAAAAGGCCACTGTGAGATGACTTTGTTTGCCTTGCTGAGGTCTTAGACCTCTCAGACATACTCCGTTACCTACGCAAGTCTATCCTAAGGCTCACATCATTTAAAACTGGGAAGTGTGAGTCTCCGAGCTTGTTATTTTTTTTCCCTCTACATTTGATCCTACGCAGGAGTTTCTGCAACAGAGCCGTTGCCCACCTGCTGGCAAGGGCCCCTCTGTTGGATCTGGATGGAAACTATGGGTAGACTGGAGAGCAAGGAGCAGCAACAGGGGGTGGGGTTGGGGGGGTGTTGTTGTGCCCTGTAAGTGTTCCTAGCTTTCAAGCCACGGGTATTGAAACTAGCTTCCCCACACCGGCTAGTTCTATCAACCTGGTATAGCCTAGAATTGCCAGGGAAGCTATAATCGACATCAGGCTGGCCTGCGGGCATGTCTGTGCAGTATCGTCTTGTTAACAAATAATCCTGGATATAAGAAGATCGAGTGCCCTGTGAGTGGCACTATTCCCTAGGCAGGGGCCCCTGGACTATATAAGACAGAAGAATGCAAAACCAGGCAGGCAGGCAGGCAGGCAGGCAGGCAGGCAGGCAGCGTGGCGCGCTCAGCCCTCTTAAACTGCAGTGGGCGCCATGTTTTAAGTTGATTGCTTCACTTGCCCCTCGGCGATGGACTACATAACCCCCCTTTCTCTCCTACGTTGCTCTTGGTCAGGCTGTTTTATCACGGGAACAGAAGGGAAACCAGGACCCCCTCATAAGACAGGATTACCCAGCTCTAGGGAGCAGCCGGAATCACAGCCGCCCAGCGTCAGGGCCTTGGGACTCTTTCTTGGTACTTGACGCTTGACGGCTTTCTCTGGGCCTTTCCCGGTGACCAGGGGCTGTGGTTTTTCTTTAAGTGGCTCTCAAGGCCTCCTGCTCTTTTTCGGGTTTCAGTTGTCTGACCCTCGGGTGCATCCCTTCCTTCCGTCCATCCCGGTCAGCTTTTTTTTTTTCCTGCCCTCGTAGGAAACTGCCAAAGCATTCGGCTACCCCCTTGCGGCTGGGGGCTTCACCGACAGGGCCGGCACGGTCTCTTTTTCCAGAGGTGCCACGCCACTGAGTTCATCCCATGGGATGGAGAACTGTGCATCCTGGGAAGAAAGACCGACTCAGAGAATGCAAAGGCGACAGACAGCCCCTCCTGGGGAAAATGGAAGAGCTACACTGGAGACACTGAAAAGCCTCTGGATGCGGGGGTGGGGAGGTGGGGATGGAGGGGGGTGGGGGTGGGGATGGAGGGGATGTGTGAAAGCGAAGCGGAGGGAGAAAGTGAAAGCTGCAGCCATGGAGAAGAAAAGTTCAGACACACAGAGAGACAAAAATGAAAACCACAGCCTCTATTAGAAGAGACAAACAGCTCCTTGGTGTCGCGGGAGGTGACTGAGCTGGGAGTTTGCCCAGAGACTCTGGGTTTGTTGTTTTTTGTCCTCCAGGGTCCTTCCCTTTCTGGACTCCTTCCTCTTCTCCCTCATTGGTTGCTCCGAGGGCGGCGGCCTCCCCTGGGCAGACACTTTGCGTCCTTAAGTATTTTTTTTTTCTTTCAGCCTGTTAGAACTTTGCAGGGGTTACAAAGTTGGGGGCAGGGGCGGCCGCCGGGGAGCAGGAAGCCCCTCCTCCGCAGGGCCTATTTCTGCTTTTTGAATCTGGCTAAGTTCCCTCTGACCACCACTGCAGTGGCACTCTCAACCTGGACCGCGGCCAGCTTCCCTCTCAACTGCGGCCACGCCGCGTGGCCCTCTCTCGTGCAGCTGTCAGAGACCCCTCCTGTTCTGACTCAGCTGCTTCTGCTGTCATGTTATCAGCTCAACCCAAGGACGGCCCTCAGAAATAAGCAAGGGGCCAGGAAATGGATGAGTCAGCCGGTAATGTCCATGGGGACCTGAGTTCGATCCCCAGGATCCACATTTAAAAAAAAAAAAAAAAAGGTGGGCATGGTAGCATGGTGGCAGGTGCTTGTAACCCCAGCACTGGGGGAACAGGGCAGGCAAATGCTCGGGCTTACCAGCCCACATCTGCTGAGTGAGTTCCAGGCCAACCAGAAATGCTGTCTCAAAACACACGGTGAATGGCACCCCGGGGAAGCACACCCCCAGGGCACAGAGCACATATGTGCACCGTGACACACAAATGTACACAGAGGAAAAGGGTCACTGGGTTTCCACCATGGGTGGACCCATCGCATGCCCACCAGTGGTGCGCCAGGACCCCCTTTCTCCTCCTCCTCCTCCCTAGCATTAAAAGTAAAAATAGATCTACCGCGTAGCATAGCTTTACCTGACAAGAATACCCCAGAGCGGGCAGGCCCTGCACATCCCTGCTGGCCATTCACTGTTCATGACCAGGCTCACAGAATTGGCCTGGGGATCCCATCAACACATGGGCAGACGGAAGAATGTGACACAGTTCTGCGGAACATGCGCAGGGCCCTGGGTTCTCCCCACCCACGGGACCACGTACACGTAAACCAGGTGTGGTGACGGCGGCCCATCCTCACAGCGTCCAGGAAGCGGAGGCAGGAGGATCAGAAATTCAAGGTCATCCTCAAGCATGTAGGGAGTTCGAGACCAGCCTGGGCTAGAGACCTTGCCTCACAGAGGAAAGAAGAAATTGTGTTTTAATCAGCATCCAAGCAATATTTAATGATGTTGGCATTGGATGGGTGCGACGCACTGTGTTATGTGAAATTAGCCAGACTTGGAAATACAAACGGCAACCATTTAGTTTGTGAGTCCTACACTTCTTGATAGATGCATACTTTATATAGCAGAAGAGAGGTGGGGATTCGAGGGAGTGGGCGGAAGTGTGAATGGGCATGGGGTGGGGGAGGGTGACTCCGAGGAGCAGGTGGGAAGAGAGTGAATGTTGCCAAGGTACAGGAGGACTTGACAGTTATTTTCTTGTGTGAGACCCAGAACTGTGCACGGTGCACATACACTAATAAAGGGAAAAAAGACCCCTGAGGAGAGACGCCTTTTATTGGGCTCGGCGAGGCAACGTGGGCGGGCACAGTGCGGAACCGTTTCTCCCCACCCGCACACGGTGAGCCAAACTTCTTGTTCTGGGTAGGAAGTGGGGTGGGGGTCGAAGTTCACTGAGACTTGATGGGAAAAAGCCAGGCGCAACACACACAGCAGGAGGGAGGTCCGAACTGCGCCCGCCCACCCCCCACCCCCACCCCCCACCCCGCCGTCAGGAGCCAGGGTTGCAGCCCAGCAGCATCCGGGGTACCACTTGGCACTTTACTATGGGGAGGTTTGCAGGCACTCCGGCAGTCTGGCCACCTGCTCGACAGACAGTCCTTTGCCCCAGGTTGCTGGGGCACCAGAGAAGAGTCTAGAAGCCATCGACTGGGGAGTCAGATTGCCCCGTCTCTCTCAGGTCTGGTTACTGTGGGTGAAGGGACAGCAGGGTGCTCACAGTGGGAACTCTCCCAGGGGTGCTCTGGGCATTGGCTTGGTGTCCAGTCCCACGGGGAGCCGTGGCTACCTGGTGAGTCTCCAGGGGGCAGATGGGAGTTTTACAGAAATCTGTTGAAACTGTGGATCAATTTAGGTCTAAACGAATGTATTTTAAAAAAAAAAAAAAAAAAAAAACATTTCACCTGTGACTCTAAGCATCCATACACAGAAAACTGCACACGCTGAAGGTGTAGGTATGGCTGAGTTTGGACACAGGGGTACCCCGTCACACTGTCAGCACAGCTGGGATAACTCACCACATCTGCTGTCCTTTGGTCACTGTTATTGCTGTGAAGAGACACCACGACCAAGGCAACTCTTAGAAAAGAAAGCATTGAATTGGGGGCTTACAGTTTCAGAGGGTTAGTCTGTGATGGCCGTGGCGGGAAGCAGGCAGGCCTGGCGCTGAAGCGGTAGCTGAGAACTTTGCATCCTGATCTACAGGCACCAGGCAGAGAGAGAGTGGAGCTGGCACGAGTTTTTGAAACCTCAAAGTGACATACTGACATACTGACATTCTGACTCCAACAAAGCCACGCCTCCTAATTCTTCCCAAACAGTTCCACTAACTTGGGACCAACCATTCAAACATTTGAGCCTGGGGGGGCCATTATTCACACCAACCAAATTCACACCCAACAACCCAAACTTCCCTGTTTTCTTAAAGTTAGCAGGCAATCTGCCCCCTATCTCTGTGTGTGTAACTAGACATTAACCCCAGGGCCTTGTGGGTACTAAGCAATCACCCCCCACTGAGCTCCATGCCTGCCCCTCATTATTTTGAGGCAGGCGCTAAGTTGCTCAAGCTGGCTTGAACTTACCATACAATCCTGGGAAAACCTTGATCTTCCTGTAGCTATCACCACACACCATATAGAATTGAGTGAGATGACTCGTCACTGTCCTGGGAATGGCACGGATGGGTTAGCGGATTACAGGCCTACAACGGCTATTTCTTCAGGGACTTTCAGGGTTTTGTTTTTGTTTGTTTGTTTGTTTGTTTGTTTTTAATCTTTTTAAGTACTTCACCCATCAATATGAACAGTTCAGGGGAACAGTTCAGTCTGATAGCAAGACGAAAACCCAAAGATGTGTGTCTGATTGGGCCAGCATCTACTAGCTGTTCACGGAGTATTTTCACACACATGTGCACACTCATAAAAGTCGAAGGGAAAATATTGGGGGGGGGGCAATCTGGGAGGGCCATCGGGGAGAAGAAAGACAAATGCTGTGTTCTCTCACATGGGGTCCAGATCAAAGCAAATTCATGAACAGAAGCAGAGCTCTAGATAGAAGGGGCAGGACCAGAGGGAGAGGGTGGCAGGAGGAGACTGTGGGGTAAATATACACAACCACAAGGAGGTGTATATATAGTATATATAGTATGGAAATACCATTATTAAACCCATGATTTTGCATGCTAACTGCAAAAAAAAATGAAAAAGCATTTTCCTTACATATTTATGTATGGGGGGGGATGGCATTCCACAGCACAAACGTGGAGGTCAGAGGTGACTTGCAGGAATCGGTTCTCTCCTTCCACCAAGAGGGATCCCAGGATTGAACTCGGGTTTTCAGGCTTAGTCACAAATACCTTAACTGCTGAACCATCTCACCAGCCCACAGAAAACATTTTTGAATGAAAAATGAATGAAGAAGAATGTGTAAATGAACAGCAGGCCTACCTATGAGAAAAAAATGTGACTGAAAATCTGATTTCAGTGTCACGGTTGGGTTTTCTGAACCCTGGTCATCCAACCGTGTTCTCAGTCATTAAATAAGGAGGGTGATCCTAGAAATCCCAGCTCTCCTCACTAGAAATGCACAGGAAATCTCAGCGTCCCTGTATCCCCATTTCCAATGGTCTTCCCAGACCGGTGTACCCAGGCAATGTCAGAAATAACCCAAGGCAGGGCTGTAGCGATGAAACTGTCTGTATTTTTTGTTTTACAAAGAAACGTATTGCTGGGGCTGGAGGGATGCCTGCTCTTTAGGGGTTCAATGCCCAGCACCCACCTGTGACTCCAGTTCCAGATGATCTGATGCCCTCTACTGGCCTCTGTAGGTACTGCACTCACATGGCACACAGACACATGCAAAGTACTTATACACATAAGACTTAAAGATATTTTATATTTGATACTTGTTTTTACCCAAGTTCCTCTCGTCTTGTCTCTTGTTTTGTTTTCAGATATTTTGAATTTATTTTTGCTAAGAATTGAGATAACATTGTCAATAAATTATAATTAAGCACAAATTCAGTTCCAGAGGAACTTAACCAATTAGGCTCTGTGATGAGATTTCTCTACTGTTTAAAAATTATCAGACATAGTTGAGGTATAGATTTTTTAAACATACACAGAAAAGTGATTACTACAGAAAATAATCCACATACCCACCATCTCCACCTTCCTCTCTCTTCAAACGACAGCATGCTTTATGTAAAATGTGTAGATTTTTTTCCTCTGATGCCATACTTAATAAACGGCAAAATTAGGGCTACAAAAAATATCTACCTGTGCTTCCTTCTGAGAGTTTCCTAATTTTCAGGATTATATTTAAATCTTCAATCTTTCTAATTGCATTTTTATCTATGGTGTGAAGTATAGGTCCCATTCAATTCTATTATGTGTATGAACCTCCATGGAGCCTAGCATTATCTGTTGGAAAGACTATTGCTTCCCCTAATGAATAGTCAAAAATCTCTCAATCTCAATCTCTCTCTCTCTCTCAGCAAATTGATTGTGGGTAGGTAAGCTTACTGCTGGGTTCTCTGATACCCCACTGGTCTGTGTACCCACGTACAATATACATACCCGCTGGTGCCTGTTGACGAGCATTTAAAGCTGGCTCGTCTACCGCCTTCTGTCTCTGTAACAAAGTACCTGGGGAAGAGGGAAGATCGATTTTGGCTCTTAGCTTTGGAGCTGTCAGCCAGATGGCCCACTTGTTTGGGGGTTGCCTACAAGCATGGTCACGTGGTGGTCAGGTGAAAGAGGAGAGACACCGGGGTATCACAATTGTCTGTGAGAGCATATTTTTTAACACCCCCGCCCCCGGCCTCACCCAAATACAGACTTCCTCCACAGTCCGCCCCTCGAAATGTGGGCCAAACCTCTAACACTTGGGTGCATCATCAGATCCAAATGATACCGCTCTGCAACTTGGATTGCTTTGCGCGTGCGTGCGTGCACACGTTTGCAAGTCCTGCTTGCACTTACTGTGTGTGCACACGTGGAGGCAACAGGTCGGCGTGAAGGGGGGTCTTCCTCGGCGCCTCTCTCCACCACGGTTTTGAGGCAGGGGCTCACGACTCCCAGAGCTCCCTGACTACTGGCAGCAAGTTCCAGGGCCCTCCTGCCTCTGCCTCCCCGGTGCTGGGATTTGAGGTGCCGGCCACAGAGCCCCGCTTTGAAGCTGGGTCCCCACGCTTTCACAGCAAGGTCTTTACAGACTAGGCTGCCTCTGCAGATGTCCCTCCCCAACTTGATTTTTCATCAGATTCCTTTTATTGTTTTGGTTTGCCGCCATTACGATTTTGAAGGTTGGCCTTTTTTTTTTTTTTTTTTTTTTTTTTTTTTTTTTTGCTATGAGAAGAACCATTGGGTATCTTCTGTTGTTGCCGTGACAGGATTCTGCTGTGTACATGTGGCATGGCATCTGTTCGGTTCATCTATTGGCAAACAGCCTGTTGTTTAGAATCCAGAGCCTTGTGCGTGCTAGGCAGATATTCTGCTAATAAACTATTCAGCATCCCCAACACAGACGTAGACGAAACATTGTATTTGATCTTTAGAGCAGGAAGGAAGTTTCTAGCCCATGATTACAAGGCACCTTCCCATTTACTCAGAACCTTTAACTTCAGCAAAAGTTGGTAGCATGTTAGACCTCCTTGGCTGGGGTCCTTCTTAAGTCCTTTGCCCTTTGGGATGCTACTGGGAATGGAACTTGCGTTTTTGAATCGCCCATTGCCAACATAGACACACTGCCAAGTGTCACTTAAGGATGGGGGCACGTTCTAGGGAACACGTCGCTGGGTGAGTGCATCAGTGGGTGAATGTCACACACACACACACACACACACACACACACACACACACACACACCAAAAGGGCCATAGCATCCCTGGGTAATGTGATCTTCAGGGAGGGGACATCACTGTCTACACAGCAGGCTGTGACCCGAGTATCACATGACAGAGTGGCATGCCATCATGCTTGCTGTCGTTGGTCAGGTCTGAGCAAGCGTAGACGTGGTCCACAGCAAGGATCCAAGAAAACACGTGTTCACTCTGCAGCTGATGTCAGAGATAATGTGGGCCCACAAGTGTCACCCCAGAGGAGCTGACCCTGGACTCGGCTGCCTAGAGCAGATCACCCTCGAGGGTCCCGGGCCTCCAGGAGCTGTCTGCTACGATACTTCAGCTACCTGTGCACAAGCACATCCCCTCCATTCTCATTGTCACGGACCCTGGAAAGACTCACTCCCAACATGCATTATCTGTCTTCACAGAGATGGCCAGGAGAGAGCATGATGTTCATGATGGCTGAGCCTAGAGACCTTTCTGTAGACGTCTACAGATTGGAGAGAAAAAAAAAAAACCCTCCCAAGATCCTCAGTGACAATGGCAGAAGAGAGTCAGTGGCTGGGCAGGGCAGGGATGGTAGACAGGACATTGGTGCCCGTGTGGAGAAACCTTGCTGATGTCCCATGAGAAGCAGTCACAGGCAGGCAGGCAATGGCCCCGGGTACTCACAGAGACCCTGCTGACAGATCATGACGGCTAGAATAGCGATGTACTTCAAGAGCAGATGCCACCCACCATAATGGTTTTGTTTGTTCTTGTTGAAGGCTGCCATTTCCAGGCGACACAATAACACTCCCCGTGGGAGCTGCCACTGAACGGTACTTATGGTAGACCGCCCTGGGAAGCATGATTGGCTAACTCACCCCATGCCGGGGCAGCAGAGGAGCAAAGGGTGATCATGAAGGCCTCTGAGTCTATTTTCCATTACTATAATGAAATACTCAAGGCTAGGTAACTTTATAGAGAAAAAAAGTTTTAGCCCACAGATCTGGAGGCTGAAAGGCCCACATTTGTTGGCCCTTTCTTGCTGGCAGAATCGGGCTATTCCAACGCAGGGGGCAAGGACCACACATCTGTGCCTTCAGATGCCGCTCCCTTTCCTTAAAAGCCCCCAGGACCAAAATGATGACTGCCCCATCCTGATGAGCCATATCTACTCCTAATCTGACCTCAAAGGCCCTGCCCCTACCCACCATTCTCAGGTGGGTTTCCACTCTCTTAAGGCCTTGTGGTGGGAGTTAAATGTTGAGATAGTAGCCCCAGGAGGCACACTCCTAGTACCCTGTACACAGACAGAGTCTCTTCAGGCCTCCCCCAGCCACATGCTACCTTAGAAACCACTGATCAGGATTGGCTGGCACTCGGCACAGTGCAGCAGCCCAGCCATGACCCCCTCCAGGTACCAGAGCAGATCATTTAGGTCAGTCTTTGCAGCCAGGCCTTGACCAGGATTCCCTCGGGAGGGGAAGCAGGAGAAGACTGTAATCAGCTAGTGCTGGAAGGGTTCCCTGCCCAGGCTGACACTGGGCAACAGGACACTTGACTTTAGAGAATCTTGGATGTGAAAACCGCTGGATCGCAATGAACCTGCCTGCCCACACTACTCTGGAGAGCTCCGTGGCTCCCCGGCTGGCCTATCTTATCTTTGGGGGTCCTCTCACAACGAATTCCACGGCACCTCTGGTGGACCCAGGACCACACCAGTCGCTCTGATGAGTCTTCAAGGTGTCCTTCTCCCCCAGAGTCACCCTGAGAATCAAAGCCCCTTTGTACGCCGCCGCCGCCGCCGCCGCCGGTCATTGTACTATATATGAAAAACGCCACAAGCTGATTGGAGAGAAGTAGGCAAATGCTAGTGTCTCGGGGGGCATCTGAGCTCACTGATCCTGCACAGATACTTGAAAATATTGTGAAGTGCTGATAACTCAAAGCTACCAAATAAAGCTGTGCTACACATTGCGCACAATTAACCACGGTGCAGAGGTCCCTTCCCCACGGATTCACGGGCAACAAGGGGGCTCTACTGTAGAGCACTTTGTCCAGCATGCACAGGGTCCTGGGATTGATGCCCAGCACCGAAAAAAGAGAGAGAGAGAGAGAAAAAAAACCAACACTTTTATATAGTTTGACTGTGGGGTGTCCCATACTCGTGTATCCCCAGCTGGTGACACATGGCTTTTTTTTGTTTTGTTTTTTTGTTTTTGGAGGTTGTGAAAACTTTGGGATGAGGCCCTCACTGGAAGGCCTAAGACACCAGGAGTGGGAACCCTAGAAGGCTTTAGCCCCGCTCTGCTTCCAGGCTAGTCCCTGGTTCCAGACCAGCCACGGTGTGAGAAGTATCGCCTGTAAGCGCCTGCTGCCGGGGACCAATCCGCTTAGCCGTGCCTTCCCGAGACACAGTAAACCCTCCTCCCATTGGCTTGTCAGGGCCAAGCGGCAGGCATCCCGGCGGCCATGTGGCCCGGTGGGAGAGGCGTTCCCGAGCTGTGATACTCGTACAGGCTGAGCACCCCCAGGAGCCTGGGCAGGAGAGGGTCACGCTACTCAAGGGATTCCGGAGGCAATGGCAGAACCAGAAGGATGGTGGGAATCTATATAAAAGCAAGTCTCTACCTGACACTTTCAAACAAGGAAGAAATGAGAGAGAGATCGACGTTTTCATTAGGGAGCCCAGAAGGGGGACTCCGGGGGTGGGGGTGGGAAAGGGCTTGGCGCACAAGTGCAGGCACCTGAGTTTGGTACCCAGCACCCACATACACCGCACACATCTGCAGCCCCTGGTAGCCAGGTCAAAAGACTCTTATCTCAGAAGATGAGGTACATAGCAACTGAGAAAAACACCTAGTATCGTCTGTCCACTTCACGTACATGCACAGTCTGAGGGGTGAGGTGAATTGTTTCGTTCTGACCGTGGTCAGGAAGCAGAGAGCGATGAATGCAGGTACTGAGCTTGCTTCCCCACCGCCTTAAAAAAATTATTGTTTTATGTGTACGGGTCTTTTGTCTGCAGGCATATCTGTGCATCACAGGCGTGCAATGCCCACAAGGGGCAGAAAGGGAGTTGGATCTCCTAAGACTGGAGTTAGAGATGGTTGTGAGCTGCCACAACCATCTGGGGTGTGCTGGGGATCAAGCTCAGGACCTCTGGAAGATCAGCCAATGCTCTTAACTGCTGAGCCATCTCGACAGCCCCGCCCCCGCCCCCGCCCCTTCCTCATTTTATTCATCCTGGGACCTGCTACGCTAGCCCATGAGGCCCCCAGGGAAGCCTATCCAGAAACACCCTCACGGACCCAACCAAAGGTGTGTCTCCCAGGTGATTCCAACTCCCAGCGAGCGAATGATGATTAGCCATCACAGAACACAGTACAGATCAACCCAGAAGAGTGGTCGCCAACACACGCAACAACGTGAGATTCCTCCAACAGGTGTTTTCTGAATGTTTACAGGGCTAAAGGAATACCGAACTCCTACAGAGGTGCATTCTCAAGAGAGAAACGCTAGGGTGGACCATGATGACCACCAACCTGGCCAGAATGGAAATTTAAGTGATGCTGGGACTTGACCTAGGCAGAGTTCAACCTGGGCAGCCACCGCAGCAATCCATGGACAGAGCTTCAGGGCACTGGTTCTGATGATCCTGCCCAGGCCACCAAACCCAGCAGCTTCAACAGACTATCTTTCCTCCCGCCGAGGCAGCTGTGGTCAAGGAGGTGGAGCAGGAAAGTTACAGGTTTTCTAGCGTGTGCAGCCACGTCACCTCTCCCCAGTCTGCCCGGCCCGACCCTTTGTGTATTACCCAGTAGGGACAGCAACAGCTTCCCGCGGTACCACCCAGGCCTCAGCAACAGACATCCTCCAGGTAACCTCACAGCTTCCCAGGCCTGTGACCTTTGCTAGCCTCCTCCACAAAGGAGCCTTGGACACAAAGGTTCTAGAGAAGCCATTAGCCGACCTTCCGCTCTGCTCGGGGCGGCCCCTCAGCCGACTAGCTTCGTCACAGCTTCTGTAGGCTAGCCCCTCCCTAGTTCTGCCACAGCCATGTGTTGCTTCTGCATTGCCCTAGGGCTGTATGCACCCGCAGCTTCCCCGGGAGACACGGCTCTCTTAGTATCACCCAGAGGGCATCTCGGCTCCGGCCAGTAATCACTCTCCCCACCCCAGCTCTATCTCCAAAGTGACCAAGAGTTGCCTCAAGTAGCTCATCACCCTTGCGATAGCCCAGGATGGCTTACGAGGTGCCACCAATGTCCATCAGCACCCCCAAACAAGGCCTGCCCAGTAATCAGAACAGCTGCATGGTGGCTGGGCGGAGGGGCAGGTGCCAGGCATGGTATCCGGTGCCCCTTCAAGTGCCAAGGGGGTGATGACTCGGAACCCCCACCCACTGCCCTTTGCAGCAGCCTGGCCTGGTCCCTGCAGCCGGCCTGTGCCGTGAGGTCTCTGGGTGTGGTGCTCTAGATCACCGGCCCAGCTGAGGGGTGGGTCCCAAGTCCTCCCGGGAGGGTTCCGAAGCCTCCTGACCTGAGCAGCAGATGCCACAGCCGTCTCCTCCAAATCCAGCTGCTTGGGAGCGTCACCTTCTGTAGCAGGTGTGGTGGAGATAGATGTAGCTTCGTGTCTCCAGTGGGCCACAACCTTCCCATATCTTCCCAGTCCCCAGCCCACTGGGATCCCAGCGTCGAACAGTGGGGCCAAAAGACAAACTCAACTCATGCAGCTCCAGTGTCCTGTCGGCCACAAGTGTCAGCAGGACGCAGCCTTCTCCTGTCCCCTGACCTGGGTGTGTGTGTGTGTGTGTGAAGTGAAGTCTCCCAAATGAAAAGCTCCAGTCATGGTATCCACGGTAGCAGTAACATATTCAAAAACCAAAACCCAGCATAATTATGACCCCAGGCTAACGCCACCACAAAGACACCCACGACCATATCCTAATCCTCGAAACTTGCCAGAATGTCAAATTATATGGGCAAGGAAGCTCAGAGGCCACAGCGAGACTGTCTTTATAATGGACTGTCTGTCCTGGATTATTTAAGTAGCGCTAGTTAGTGTTTGAGTCATAGAAAGTGAAAGTGTGTGTGGGGGGGGGGAGGGTGGCTGGAGAGGTGGCTCAGCTCTTAAGAGCATCTGTAAGTCTGACTCTAGGGGATCCGATGCCCTCTTCGGGTCTCCGCAGGCATCAGGCATGCGTGTGCTGCACAGACGTACAGGCAGGCAAGTGGCACCCATAAAAAAAGAAAATTGATAAAAGTGGGAGCGGGAAGCTGGGGAAGAGGCCACGAGGAGTGATGACGTGTGAGACTGGCCTGTTCATAGGTCACCCCGTGCTTGAGAGAGGAAAAGAGGGGCTTGAGGCAAAGGATGCAGTGGCCACGTGAAGCCAGACAGAACAAGGAGGAGGGCGTTCTAGAACCTCTGTGAAGAAACATTACCTTCTGTAGGCTAGAGGTCAGGCATGGGCCCCCCAAAAAGGCCAACAGTCTGTGGCAATGGGAAGCCAACAGCCATCCTACCAATGGGCTATGGAAGTAACACCATCATCACTTCAACAGATGCAGAAAAAAGCATTTGATGAAATTCAACAACTACTCGTGATTAAAAAAAAAAAATCCCCCCATAGTAGCAGCATGTGGTGGGACACACTTGGAATCCCAGCTGCTCGGAAGCTGGGGTCTTCCTGAGCTACAGGACAAGTTCAGCCAAGTCCACTAGAGGAACTTAGTGACATGCTGCCTCAAAACTTTAAAAGGTCTCGGGTTGTAGCTCAGTGGTAGACTGTTTGCATAGCAAGTCCTTATGAAAGGGCCTAGATTTGATCTCCAGGGATGGAAAAAAATAGGCATGGATTCTCCCTTGGAGAGTGGGTCTCAGATCTAATCAGGGGACAGCTGGCTACCCCCATAACGGTGGTGCTGCTGTTACACAGATGGGTGTATCGTTCGTGCCCGGAGACTGGCATTATGGCTCGCTCACAGCCAGGCAGGACCAGCGATGGCTTTGCTTCCTGTCCCCAGTGGCCTGGGTAGCAGCACCCGGTGCTTGAAGAGGTAGCCAGTGGAGAGGAAGCTCCTGGATCAGTTCCAGCTTGATTTCTTTATGCCTTGCACCCAAGTTGTGTGGTGACTTCAGCAACAGAGTCTTATCGATGAGTTCTGATGAGCATCAAGAGAAATGGCAAGAGCCTGTAAAGTTTTTTTTTTTTTTTGGTTTTTCGAGACAGGGTTTCTTTGTGTAGCTTTGCGCCTTTCCTGGAACTCACTTGGTAGACCAGGCTGGCCTCGAACTCACAGAGATCCGCCTGCCTCTGCCTCCCGAGTGCTGGGATTAAAGGCGTGCGCCACCACCGCCCGGCTGAGCCTGTAAAGTTTTGGGGGGGCCTGCCTCACCCGGCCTCGGGTTTTTTTGTTAGTGGCTCATTGCCTCTAGGTCTGTCATTGTCCAGTCTCGTATGGTTTTGCTTTTTAATTGGGTTGGCAGATAGCAAGTGTGCTGGCTGGTTTTATGTCAACTCAACACAAACTGGAATCATCTGGGAGGAGGAAAGCTCAACTGAGAAAATGCCTGTAAGATCGGGCTGTAGGCAAGCTTGAAGGGATGGATCCGTGCACTGTGGGGTGCTCCCTCCCTGGGTTGGAAAGAATGTAAGTGCCGAAAGACAGAGAGAGGAGCTGTGAAATGTCTTCTAAGCACATGACTGTGGCAATCAGGAGCTCACAGTGTGCTAGGAGCCTTTAGAGTCAAGGAGTCAAGGCGGGGTGGGGGGCAGGAAATAGCTGTACAGGCTGGTCCGTTAGTGTCCCTGGGTGTCTGCGCCACATCTCTCCTGCAGACCCCGCTCCCATCCCGTTCCAGCCATATAAAAATGAATGCCCGGTAGATTAAAGCATCCAGTCAAAACTGCATGTAAACATATATGGGAAACAAGCTAAAAGTATGAAAGCCTTTGGATATGAATCTTGTGGAAGTCTAGGAGCTGGCACGATAAACTGCTTCCTGGACGCTAAGCCTCGAGGGTGTCCTCTGTCCAAGTGACCCAGGACAAAGCAACTCTACCCACACATTGTCCCCCTGAAAACCTGCTGTGGGTGGGGCAGGGGCTCATGGGGCCCTACCGCACAGAACCGATCCTTTTGGCCATAGGTTCTAGAAGAGAAGAGGGGCCACAGCATCCGGTCATATGACCACTGGGGAGCTTATCGGGGTTTGATGGTTATTTCCAAATCCAGGATCACACAGATGGCCCTAGAAAAACTCTATGGCATACTAAAAAACGCTAGCAAATAGAGAAAAGAGTTAAGGAAGCAGGGAGGGCAAGGCAGAAATAACGAAGAGGGGCAAGTAACCAGAGTGCATTATGTATATATAAAATAAAAGTATATATATATAAAATATACATGTGAAAATCATCAGAGAAAAAGTTAAGAAACTGAAAAAGGACTTTGTCAACCCAATGAAGGGTACTTCAAAAAAAAAAAAAAAACCCTATAGTTAACACTATATTTTTTAACACCACATTTGATGAAAAACTCTTTTAATTCAGCATTGAGCAGGAGTGGGTAACCACCACCAATGTGTGAGGCAAGAATGGTCTGCGGCAGAGTTGGTGTAGAAAAGTGAATCATCTCTTCCCATGGTTGTTCATTCATCAAAGGGAAATGCTAACCAGTCAAAGGAGACTTGAATTTGTCGGGATCGGAGCAGCTGAAACCGTGAGTCTAACATGACGAAGTTGGCATTGCTCCTGTCCCAAGCCCAGAGCGTGAGTTTAATCATGTGATACCAGCTCTGCAATTCCTTCCATTTTGAGGTGTTTTTTTTTGTTTGTTTTTTAAAGACAGGGGCTCACTATGTGGCCCTGGCTGTCCTGGAACTCACTCTGTAGACCAGGCTGGCCTCGAACTCCGAGATCCACCTGGCTCTGCCTCCCAAGTGCTGGGATTAAAGGCGTGCGCCATGACGCCCAGGTTTATGATTTCTTCTGAAAATGTCAGTTTCAGCCCGTTCTTTACACCCACTGTTTCAGTGGGAGCGACTGTCTCTAGTGACGTCATAGGCACAAAAAGAAGAACCCCGTCTCCCTGGTCTCTGCTTTGGGCTAGCTCTTCCCTGGCATCTTCCCTTTCTCTGGTTCTCTCTTTGGCTCTGTCAATGCATCTAACTCCCCCTCCCGCCCCGAAATTCGGCTTTTCGGTTGGCGTTCCCACGTCCAGGGCTGGAGGGGCGGCGGCGTGGCAGAGAGCTTGCTCTGTGGCAGGAGGACTGAAGCTCGAAGGCCAGCGCCCACGTGACAGGCTGGACGTGGTCTCGCACAGTCCCGGGACTCCGGGATCCCTGAGGCTTGGTGGCCACAAGCCTAAGTGAAAGACAAAAGACTGGAGCTCCACCTTCAGCAAGAGACACATCCCCAAAAAGGATGAGTAGACAGAGTGATGGAGGAAGAGGTTCAATGCTACCCTCTGGCTTCCACATGCGTGTGTGTGTGCGCGCGCGCGCACACACGCACACACACACACCACAAAAATAAGACGAACATAGACTTCCAAAGTTAGTCCTCTTCTTCCATTTCCCCTTGCAATTCTTTTGAGCTTTGCTCTCCCTAACTCACAATTTTCGCCCGCCCCCCTCTGCCCTGTCTGCTGCCTCACTCCTATGTGAGTGGTGTGGGTTAAGTACCGGGTAGTGTTTTTGACAAATGTCCACAGATGGCATCGCTGTCACAGATGGCACCGCCCTGCAGGGACACTTGGGCTGGCAACAGGGGTATTAATCTGGCCACCCCGGTCTACCTTATCCTCCCTGCACGATGCGATTCAAGGGCTCCACCCAGAGTGTAAGTCACACACACACACACACACACACACACACACACACACACACACACACACACACCCGCCCCAGTAGAGACACTGGGCCCCAGATTTTCTTGATGTAGATTGTTCCCTTAGGCACATGGGCCCAATTTCTCAGTTATTCAATTGCCTCCTGAGGCATTTGCAGCCTCCAAAAGCAAACCCAAGCACCAAGGTCATGTTCCTGGAACTTTTCCCCCACATATGGGTCCCGTCATCTCCAAACTGTGCCTCTCACACTCAATGTTATTTTGTTGTATCTTGTCTATCATGTTAAGCTACGCTCGATAGGACAGTTATGAAAAAGGTATCATATTCAAGGCCTCATCATCATCTATGAACCTCCCCCTCCGCCTTATGGTTTAACGTAACACCCACTGCCACATAAAGCAGGTGTTACCCTGACTGCTCAGGGAATGGTGAGTTTGTATATGTGCAGTACATACACAACCCTAACAGTTGTGTGCGCATGCGTGTGCATGTGTCACAGTGCGTGTGCGGAGGCTGAAGGACAACTTGGGGAGTCGGTTCTCTCCTGCCACCAAACTCAGGTTGTCAGTCTTGGTGACAAGCCCCTTCACCCACGGAGCCACTTTGCTGGGCTTAGACACAGATATGTTTACCGTTTCGATCTGAGATGGGGTGAGCCACTGATACAGTAACCCAACCAAATGTATGCAGAACCATGTCCGGACCCAGAGAACCCATGTTGCTCAAGTTACTGTTGGCTCATGTCATAGTACAAATAGACTCCTGATGGACCTAGAACTGGCACCTAGAATTACCTGCTCCACAAACCCGGGGAGTGAAGCCAAGATGTGACAGAGTGCTGTGTCCCGAAGCCCTGGGGACAGCGAATCTGCCTCGGGAAAACTGAATGCCAGTCATCACCTATGAAGACAAATGTGCCAATGCCGAGAGGCAGCCCCTTCCCTACGACAGTATCCTCTCATCCCAGAAAGGCAAGGGTTCCTCTCATCGGGTCCACAGAGCTGACAATCAACTGTGTTAAACCCAGCATTTTTGCATGCAAGGATTTACTGGATACATCAGTTGGAGGGTTAGGAACAAATGATGTTGGTACATTTGTGTTTGTGGGAAACAGGAAGTTCTAAACATGACTTTCTGTCCTCCAAGCAATTTTTATCTCTCTAGAAAGGTATTGAACCAAAACCAGTCTTCAGAAAGCAAACTTTGTCCTGAGTCTATTTTAGCCTAAGTCCCTCTTCTCTGGAGACAGTGTCACATATATGTGTGTATACGTATAGATATAAAGGTTCTGGAACCAAGGGTCACCAGCTGCCTGTGTATCCAAAAGTCTCTGGTTCTGATTCTACATACAGAGCAATCTCGTGTGCCACTTGGGACAGAAAAGCTCGTCTCTCACAATATATTTTTGCAAATGATTAATTAGCTTTATTTCTTACAAGACAGGTTTCAGACTGAAAAGCTACACCCTGAACACAGAGATTTCCAATCCACCCTTTTCTGGTATATTCAAAGTTAACCCCTGCTCCTAAACGGCCCCAAACAAACAAAAAACAAAAACTCTGCAAAAAAATAAAATAAAATAAAATAAAATAAAATAAAATAAAATAAAATAAAATAACAAAAGTTGACACAGAGCAACATTTGAAGCCACTTGGAGACAGTGTGACTGGGAAGGCTCTGCCTCCAGGAGACACACCATTGCACCACAACCTCACAGAGGCATATGTCCTGGTCTCTCATGGCCCCAGAGCAGGGACCGAGAACTGAGCAGAAAGGCTGAGTGTTCTCGACTTTCCTTATGGGAAAAGTGGGGAAACGCTTATGTGTCCCCATGCTTTTGGCTTTTAAATCAGTCAGAATCTTTTTATGATTCCTCCCACCCCACCGCCAAATGCTCTTCGGCCCTCAAAGTGCTAGAAACAGAATCTTCCATACCTGACTCACAAGGTTATTTCTGTCCAATTACCAAATGTCACGTGCCAACAAATCCCTACACTAATTTTGCTGTCTTATGCCTCTCCTTCCAGTCTTTAAAAAATAAATGGGGGGGGGGGAGGGACCCAGCTTGGAAAGGAGAAATATAAGAAAAAAATGAGTCAGTTGTGGGTCTCGATGTCGCTGCTTCCTGCGTAGCTAAAGATAAGAGAGAGATTCTGACAGAGACGATGCTGGCTTTGGTGGATGCTCTTCCCCACGAAGTAAGCCAGCTTGTGTACATAGTGGCATGGAGCAGGGGACTCGTCAGATGACACCCATTGTGGGGAACGAAGCAGAAAAGACTTTGTCTCACCCTTCCTTCAACTCACACGTAGCAGGGGCGTCCCCAAGTTTACATTTCCATAGGTGTCAATCTGGAGGTTCAAAATTGCTCACTTGTAACGAACAATTTTTAAACATACACAGGGCTTACGAGCAAATTGTAGTACATGTGTCCGAGTCTGTAGGTTAAGCAGTGGACCTGGTTTGGAGTCAGGCCCTTCGTTTCAGAGATGACATTATAATGAGTGGCCATGACGGTCCCACTGTTTGAAGACTGACTCACAATATAAAAGTCATAACCTGAGAGGACAGAGTGCGTGGAAGTCAGCTTACTTTAGAAGTAAAGGAGAAGTCTGGAATCGGAAACCCAAGCGTTCAGCAGGGGTCTACTTATGGGTGAGCTGCCTATAAGCTTAGAAACCAAAGTGTCCAGTGAAACACAGTTTGATAAAGAAGATTCATAAGGAGGATGGGCAAGCTGTTGACACAGTAATGCCCATGGGATTAAGTCTCAAATCAGTTGATAAAATGCTTGCTTTGACAGGATTTGGACTAAGTGCAGGTCCATGACACACACATTGAAAGAACATACACACATACACACACACACACACCCTGGGTGTCACAGTATGCATCTGTAACCCTGGCACTGAAGAAATGGAGACAGGAGGATCTCTGGGCCTTTCTGGCCAGCCAGGTTCAGTGAGGGACCCTGTCTCCAATAATCAGGTGGAAATTGAGGAAGATTGGGGAAGACACCTGAGCTGGCTAGACTTTATGTCAGTCTAACCATTTGGGAAGAGAGACTATCAGTTGAGAAAATTTCATCACCAAATTATGGCCTCTGCATCAGCTCCTGCTCCCCAGATTCCTGGTGTGCTTGGACACAGACACAGACACGGACACGAACACACGGACAGACACACACACACACACTTAGACATATAGCCAGATAGACACACACACTCAGACGCATCACCTGCCGGTGCCTCAAAACAAAACTAGCACATTTTAAATGGTTATGTGTCTTATGAAACACAGGTTCCATTTCATCTGTAATTTGGTGCAGATCTGGAGACCAAGGATTCCCACTGTTCCCTAAGACTATTCAGAACACCCTTAAACTCTCCAAAATGACAGACACAGATGGCTACTGTGAGTAGAATTATAATTATTGTAATATTTATGAATATTAGTTTATTTGCACATGCCATGGCCAACTTATGAGGCCATATTCTCCTATCACTGGGACCAAACTCAGATCACCAGGCTTGGTGGCCTTTATCCGCTGAGCCACCTGTCTGGCCCCCAATGCCACTATCACTTTGGTGGCACATCCTTTATCCCTGACTCTGAACTGCCCATACATACACAACTGTTATTTCTGTATTCACAATTAAAAGGGCCCTGGGTTAAAAACTAATCATATTTGGTAACAGACACAAAAATTTGATTAAGAAACTTGAGCAGCCCCAGACCAAACATGATTTCTCAGTCCAAAGGAAAATTCTCCTGGCAAAGACTATTTAAAAGACTGTGTATGTCCTGGCTAGTTTTGTGTTAATTTGACACAAGCTAGAGTCATCAGGAGGGAGCCTCAATTGAGAGCATCCATAACATGGGGCTGTATACAGCCTGTAAGGCATTTTCTTAATTAGTAATTGATGGAGGAGGGCCCAGCCCACAGTGGGTGGTGCCATCCCTGGGCTGGTGGTCCTGGGTTCTATAAGAAAGCAGGCTGAGCAAGCCATGGGGAACAAGCCAGTAAGCAGCACCACTCCATGGCCTCTGCATCAGCTCCTGCCTCCAGGTGCCTGCCCTGTTTGAGTTCCTGTCCTGACTTTCTTCGGTAATGAGCAGTGATGTAGAAGTGTAAGCCAAATAAACCCTTTCTTCCCCAACTTGCTTTTTGGTCATGGTGTTTCATCACAGCAATAATGACCCTGACTAAGACAGACTGCTTGTTCAAAGACATCAGATATCAGTCGAGAAGTAGGTGATTCTGTTGCTAAAGCCAATGGAGGGAGCTGGCTTACCATTAGTCCCTGGTCACCACTTGGTCAACAGTCCCCGGAGATGAATTCATAACATTCTTTTCATATTCAATAAAAACCTTGTGTTGATCTGTTTCTTTACCACGATGAACGTTAGAGAACAAGTGTCATCCTGTTAAGTCAGCCTGACCTTGGAGCACCCCTGTGGGGATCATACACTCAGACAGGATCAGAGGGAGCCCAAGGCAGTAGGGCCCCCACTCTACAGAGCCTGGCTCCCCATTCATGTACGCAGCATCTACTCACAGTCTCCCACTTCAGAGATGAAAGATTCCTTCCGCACCCTCAGGGGAGATTTGCAGCTGTCCTGGGAAACAGGCCTCAGAGATGAGGACAGAGAACACACAGATGAGGAGGACAGAGAACACACAGATGAGGACAGAGAACACACAGAGGAGGACAGAGAACACACAGAGGAGGACAGAGAACACACAGATGAGGAGACAGGGAACACACAGAGGAGGACAGAGAACACACAGATGAGGAGACAGAGAACACACAGATGAGGACAGAGAACACACAGATGAGGACAGAGAACACACAGATGAGGAGGACAGAGAACACACAGATGAGGAGGACAGAGAACACACAGAGGAGGACAGAACACACAGATGAGGAGACAGGGAACACACAGAGGAGGACAGAGAACACACAGATGAGGAGACAGAGAACACACAGATGAGGAGACAACACACAGATGAGGACAGAGAACACACAGATGAGGAGACAGAGAACACACAGAGGAGGACAGAGAACACACAGATGAGGAGACAGAGAACACACAGATGAGGAGACAACACAGATGAGGACAGAGAACACACAGATGAGGAGACAGAGAACACACAGAGGAGGACAGAGAACACACAGAGGAGGAGACAGAGAACACACAGATGAGGACAGAGAACACACAGATGAGGAGACAGAGAACACACAGAGGAGGAGACAGAGAACACACAGATGAGGACAGAGAACACACAGATGAGGACAGAGAACACACAGAGGAGGAGTACAGAGAACACACAGAGGAGGAGGACAGAGAACACACAGAGGAGGAGACAGAGAACACACAGAGGAGGAGACAGAGAACACACAGAGGAGGAGGACAGAACACACAGAGGAGGAGACAGAACACACAGATGAGGACAGAGAACACACAGAGGAGGAGACAGAGAACACACAGATGAGGACAGAGAACACACAGATGAGGAGGACAGAGAACACACAGATGAGGAGGACAGAGAACACACAGATGAGGACAGAGAACACACAGATGAGGACAGAGAACACACAGATGAGAACAGAGAACACACAGATGAGGACAGAGAACACACAGATGAGGACAGAGAACACACAGAGGAGGACAGAGAACACACAGAGGAGGACAGAGAACACACAGATGAGGAGGACAGAGAACACACAGAGGAGGACAGAGAACACACAGATGAGGAGGACAGAGAACACACAGATGAGGAGGACAGAGAACACACAGATGAGGACAGAGAACACACAGATGAGGACAGAACACACAGATGAGGAGACAGAGAACACACAGATGAGGACAGAGAACACACAGAGGAGGAGGACAGAGAACACACAGATGAGGACAGAGAACACACAGATGAGGACAGAGAACACACAGATGAGGACAGAGAACACACAGAGGAGGACAGAGAACACACAGATGAGGACAGAGAACACACAGAGGAGGACAGAGAACACACAGATGAGGACAGAGAACACACAGATGAGGACAGAGAACACACAGATGAGGAGGACAGAGAACACACAGATGAGGAGGACAGAGAACACACAGATGAGGAGGACAGAGAACACACAGATGAGGACAGAGAACACACAGATGAGGAGGACAGAGAACACACAGATGAGGACAGAGAACACACAGATGAGGACAGAGAACACACAGATGAGGACAGAGAACACACAGAGGAGGACAGAGAACACACAGATGAGGACAGAGAACACACAGATGAGGACAGAGAACACACAGAGGAGGACAGAGAACACACAGATGAGGACAGAGAACACACAGATGAGGAGACAGAGAACATACTGATGAGGACAGACAACACACAGATGAGGACAGAGAACACACAGAGGAGGACAGAGAACACACAGATGAGGACAGAGAACACACAGATAAGAACAGAGAACACACAGAGGAGGAGGACAGAGAACACACAGATGAGGAGGACAGAGAACACACAGATGAGGAGGACAGAGAACACACAGATGAGGACAGAGAACACACAGATGAGGACAGAGAACACACAGATGAGAACAGAGAACACACAGATGAGGACAGAGAACACACAGATGAGGAGGACAGAGAACACACAGATGAGGACAGAGAACACACAGATGAGGAGGACAGAGAACACACAGATGAGGAGGACAGAGAACACACAGAGGAGGACAGAGAACACACAGATGAGGAGGACAGAGAACACACAGATGAGGAGGACAGAGAACACACAGATGAGGAGGACAGAGAACACACAGATGAGGACAGAACACACAGATGAGGACAGAGAACACACAGAGGAGGAGGACAGAGAACACACAGATGAGGACAGAGAACACACAGATGAGGACAGAGAACACACAGATGAGGACAGAGAACACACAGAGGAGGACAGAGAACACACAGATGAGGAGGACAGAGAACACACAGAGGAGGACAGAGAACACACAGAGGAGGACAGAGAACACACAGATGAGGAGGACAGAGAACACACAGATGAGGAGACAGAGAACACACTGATGAGGACAGACAACACACAGATGAGGACAGAGAACACACAGAGGAGGACAGAGAACACACAGATGAGGAGGACAGAGAACACACAGATGAGGACAGAGAACACACAGATGAGGACAGAGAACACACAGAGGAGGACAGAGAACACACAGATGAGGACAGAGAACACACAGATGAGGACAGAGAACACACAGAGGAGGACAGAGAACACACAGATGAGGACAGAGAACACACAGATGAGGAGACAGAGAACATACTGATGAGGACAGACAACACACAGATGAGGACAGAGAACACACAGAGGAGGACAGAGAACACACAGATGAGGACAGAGAACACACAGATAAGAACAGAGAACACACAGAGGAGGAGGACAGAGAACACACAGATGAGGAGGACAGAGAACACACAGATGAGGAGGACAGAGAACACACAGATGAGGACAGAGAACACACAGATGAGGACAGAGAACACACAGATGAGAACAGAGAACACACAGATGAGGACAGAGAACACACAGATGAGGAGGACAGAGAACACACAGATGAGGACAGAGAACACACAGATGAGGAGGACAGAGAACACACAGATGAGGAGGACAGAGAACACACAGAGGAGGACAGAGAACACACAGATGAGGAGGACAGAGAACACACAGATGAGGAGGACAGAGAACACACAGATGAGGAGGACAGAGAACACACAGATGAGGACAGAACACACAGATGAGGACAGAGAACACACAGAGGAGGAGGACAGAGAACACACAGATGAGGACAGAGAACACACAGATGAGGACAGAGAACACACAGATGAGGACAGAGAACACACAGAGGAGGACAGAGAACACACAGATGAGGAGGACAGAGAACACACAGAGGAGGACAGAGAACACACAGAGGAGGACAGAGAACACACAGATGAGGAGGACAGAGAACACACAGATGAGGAGACAGAGAACACACTGATGAGGACAGACAACACACAGATGAGGACAGAGAACACACAGAGGAGGACAGAGAACACACAGATGAGGACAGAGAACACACAGATAAGAACAGAGAACACACAGAGGAGGAGGACAGAGAACACACAGATGAGGACAGAGAACACACAGATGAGGAGACAGAGAACACAGAGGAAGACAGAGAACACACAGATGAGGACAGAGAACACACAGATGAGGAGGACAGAGAACACACAGATGAGGAGGACAGAGAACACACAGATGAGGAGGACAGAGAACACACAGATGAGGACAGAGAACACACAGATGAGGACAGAGAACACACAGATGAGAACAGAGAACACACAGATGAGGAGGACAGAGAACACACAGATGAGGACAGAGAACACACAGAGGAGGAGACAGAGAACACAGAGGAGGACAGAGAACACACAGATGAGGACAGAGAACACACAGATGAGGAGACAGAGAACACACTGATGAGAACAGACAACACACAGATGAGGACAGAGAACACACAGAGGAGGACAGAGAACACACAGATGAGGACAGAGAACACACAGATGAGAACAGAGAACACACAGAGGAGGAGGACAGAGAACACACAGATGAGGAGGACAGAGAACACACAGATGAGGACAGAGAACACACAGATGAGGACAGAGAACACACAGATGAGGACAGAGAACACACAGATGAGGAGGACAGAGAACACACAGATGAGGACAGAGAACACACAGATGAGGAGGACAGAGAACACACAGATGAGGAGGACAGAGAACACACAGATGAGGACAGAGAACACACAGATGAGGACAGAGAACACACAGAGGAGGACAGAGAACACACAGATGAGGACAGAGAACACACAGATGAGGAGACAGAGAACACACTGATGAGGACAGACAACACACAGATGAGGACAGAGAACACACAGAGGAGGACAGAGAACACACAGATGAGGAGACAGAGAACACACAGATGAGGAGGACAGAGAACACACAGATGAGGACAGAGAACACACAGATGAGGACAGAGAACACACAGATGAGGACAGAGAACACACAGAGTAGGAGGACAGAGAACACAGAGGAGGAGGACAGAGAACACACAGATGAGGACAGAGAACACACAGATGAGGACAGAGAACACACAGAGGAGGAGGACAGAGAACACACAGATGAGGACAGAGAACACACAGATGAGGACAGAGAACACACAGATGAGGACAGAGAACACACAGATGAGGACAGAGAACACACAGATGAGGACAGAGAACACACAGTCACGAGAGGAGGGAAATGACTGCATGGACATCTCTGATCTCTAAGAGGAATTAGTGCTCCCACACCAACACTGGAACAGAAGCCAGGCATGGCGATGCATGCCTGGGGTCCCACCTGCTAAGGAGGCCAAGGCAGGAGGAGTCAAATTTCAAGACCTGCTGCTTGACTAGTGTGCATGAGGCCCTTGTGTCCAATGCCCAGTACTGTAAGAGGAAGAGGAAAAACAGAAGAGGAGGAGGAAGATAAAGAGGGAGGGAGAGAGAGGAGGAGGAAAGAGAGCAAAGGAGGAGGAGAGGTAGGGAGGAGAGGAGAGGAGGGAGGAGGAGAGGGAGGAGAGGCAGGAGGAGGAGAGGGAGGAGGAGAGGAGGAGGAGGAGCAGAGGGAGGAGGAGAGGGAGGAGGAGAGGGAGGAGGAGAGGAGGAGGAGGAGCAGAGGGAGGAGGAGAGGGAGGAGGAGAGGGAGGAGGAGGAGAGGGAAGAGGAGGAGAGGGAGGAGGAGAGGGAGGGGGAGAGAGGAGGAGAGGGAGGAGGAGAGGGAGGAGGAGAGGGAGGAGGAGAGGGAGGGGGAGAGGGAGGAGGAGAGGGAGGAGGAGAGGGAGGGGGAGAGGGAGGAGGAGAGGGAGGAGGAGAGGGAGGAGGAGGAGAGGAGGAGAGGGAGGAGGAGGAGAGGGAGGAAGGAGGAGGAGAGGGAGAGAGGAGGAGGAGAGGGAGGAGGAGGAGAGGGAGGAAGGAAAGGACATGGTGATAAGGGAAGAGGGTGGTAGAGGAGGAGGAGGCAATGACAGGGATGACCAGGACATGAAAGGCAACAGGGGAAAAAAATCCATCGAGGGGGCAAACAATTGGCTCCGTGAGAAACGTCAAGGGCACGAGGGGCGTTTGTTTTCGGCACTAAACCCGTGTCTGTACCAAGTTCCTCTCTCTGCATTGGTTGTAGAACAGATTTTTCTCCAGGTCTAAGGCTGCCCCCCTCTACTCACCGGGGCTCACATCAACCGAGAGCTGAAGACTTCCGGAACTGCTGAACCTCCTCTCCCACCCGGCAGGTCCATAGCCGGCCGTCGCCCACTCCATCCTGATACACCGCCACACTCTGTGATTCCTGCTGAACAGGAGTGAGAGAAGGCGTGTGGACACACTGCGACCAGGATGGGGGGGGGGGTTTCTGTCCAGCAATGTCTAGATTGAGTTTTCCAGTGCCTTAGCTTCCTGCAGTTTCACCATCTACAACCTCAGGCTAGCCCAAGGTTTCTTGACTTTTATCTCCACTGAAGCTCTGAGGCAGACAAGTATAAGGCAGGGAGACTCTTCGGAGGGGATGCTGGGAATCTGATGAGGGAGGTTCCATGGAGCTGGGGGGGGCGGGGGTCAGGGTCATAGCCCAGCTGTGTAACTGGGAGGAGAAGCCAAGAACCAGGGCCCTGCAGCGGTGGCGTGCGCTCAGTGAAAGACTCGGGAGAGGAACCTGGTCACGCACACAGATGCGGGAGATTCTGCTTCTGGAAACCCTGTTGGCCCCGCAGGGAGGGGCATCTGGGCTGAGGGGACTGCTGACGTGGCCCTGGGTGTCGGCGATGTTTGCTTTAGGGACAGCTGGCCCAAGGTTGCCATGGAGACCCCACCTGCTGACCTGTCTCTGCTTCACAAATTTAACAATGAAAGACACAGACAGCTAGATAGCCCTCTCCGCCTGGGGTCTCCCTGGAGGGCGGGGGACAGGGGTGCCGCTGAGGGAGCTTGAAGGGGCCGTATGGGGAAGCATTTGACAGTGACTGAGGTCTAGGGAGGCGGGGGCGGGGTGAGGTTTGAGGGACAGGAAAAGAGGATCCGAAGGGACCAGACAGCGACGCCCCGCCCCGATGGTCTGTAGCATAGCATCCAGCAGTCGCCGAAGAAGAGACCTCACCAGCAGCCGTGGCTCTTCACAAAGGCTAGGCGGACACGGGGTCAAAGAGAACTGGGTCACTAGTCACAAGTGTGAACGGCAGGTTCTGCCATCACCAAGAATCTTGGCTGAAGTCAAAACGGTTTTTTAAAAAAAGCCACAGCAGCATTTCTCAACCTGTGGGTCGCAACCCCTTTGAGAGTCGAAGGGATCCTTTCACAGGGGTCATCTGTGACCATCCTGCAGGGCAGAGTTTTACATTACTATTCATAACAGTGGCACAGTTACAGTTATAAAGTAGCAACAATGATAGTTTTGTGGTTGGGGGCGGGGGCGTCCCCACGACATGAGGAGCTGTATTAAAAGGTCCAGGCATTAGGAAGGCTGAGAACCACTGCTCTACCGGAGACTCCAGGTTGAAAATGTGAATGTTTGAGAGAGAGCTGAGAGAGCCAGCCTTCCCCCCATCCTGACTGCCTGGCAATGGTTACTGGGTCTCCCACACGCAGGCGCCACGACTTTGTTTAAAAAGAAATACTGAACATCACAGGGCTGTCAGGAACTGGCCCAGGCGTCTCAGGCTGTGGGATGTTCAGGGGTCGGCTTCTGCCTGGGGCTCGAGTCCTGGCCCGGTCTGCCATGGCAAGGATGATCCACAAAGGCCCTTAAAGATTGTCAGAGACCCGTGAAAACTGCTGGGGAACTTTCTTTAAAAAACAAAACAAGCCGGGCGGTGGTGGCACACGCCTTTAATCCCAGCACTCGGGAGGCAGAGCCAGGCGGATCGCTGTGAGTTCGAGGCCAGCCTGGGCTACCAAGTGAGCTCCAGGAAAGGCGCAAAACTACGCAGAGAAACCCTGTCTCGAAAAACCAAAAAAAAAAAAAAAACAAAAAAAAAATTATGTCGAATAGTTACTTCCTAGTCACGCCCCCCCCAAAGACTCCCCTTGATTTGGCAGATAAACTTCCTGGGAAAGGCCGTGGAGCACCCTAGAAACTGAAGGAAATTTGTTGAACATGGTTCACGCCCCCCAAACAGACTCATGAGAGAGTCGCTGTTGGGATGCTCCTTCTGTGGCACAGGTGAATGCCTCTTCTCAACTCGCAGGCACACCCAGCTTCCAGGGGCCACCAACTGCACTCTCGGATGGGATGCCTGAGCTCTCTGTCCCCAGTGAGTCCCCCACCCGCTCATATTTGGCCTCTGCTCTCTCAGGCCTGACCCCCAAGCCCACCTCCCCCACAAAGCTGTTTGAGACACAGCGGCTCCGAACCAGTCCCTGCAGCCTCTGTCCAGTGGCGACAGAAGGTCGGTCCCCACAAAGGAAAGGACTCAGCGCCTCCTCACCTTGCGGTGAGACAGCCCTGTACCAGACCAAAGGGTGTGAAAGAAAGGGACCGGCCCAGCCTCTTGCAAAAGGTGTAATCAACAGGCCGGGCCAAGCTCCAAAGGCCTCTGACTTCAGTTTCTGCTCTGCGGTGTGCATCTGGTCCCACCCCCACGCAAAGGAAGCTAAGCTTAACCCGCAGCTGGGGAGTGCAGGGGCAGGGGGTGAGGGGACAGGGTGGGGCCGGGTGGCACTCGCCTGCCCTCTGAGCCCATAAACAGCCCTTAGTCCTCAGCGACAGCAGTAAACCCCTGCAGTGAACCCCAGCCACTGCACATCCCAGCCTTCAACCCGGGCCACACCTGGGGTCACTTACGGAGCAGGTTCTCCTTCGTTGGGGAGCTCTGGGTTTTGTTGTTGTTGTTTTGAGTCATTAAAAAATAGTAGATCGTGTCCTTTTCCCATTCATTGTTCTTAGACTTTAGTCTGGGTTTAGGGAGATGTTTTTGGTTTTATTGTCATTTCTCTCATCTTTACAGTTGCTGCTGTGTGTTTAAATTCTTGATACACATTCTGGACATGCATTTAATTAAGAAAGAGATAGTTACCGGACATCTTTTTAACTTGGGTAAGGCATTTTTTTTTCCCCAAAGCATACTATGTGCTCATCCTTACGCTCTCCGGCCACCACTCTCCCTCCCAATTTCATGAACTCTTCTAAAACCCACTGGGTCCATTTGGTGCCACCAGTGTGAACCTAAGTGCGGGGCCATCCACTGGGCAGCCGGCCAGGGGCTGCATCTCTAAAGAGAACTCGCTGTCCCCACCCTCCATCAGCCATCAGTTTCCAGTATGTCCTCAGCTAGGAGAGTGGGTCTTCCTGCCTTCCTTCCCTACCACGGAAAGCACCCCATGGGGTGTGAACCTGCAGCTCCCCGGACCCCTGGAAGGAACAACTCACCTCTGCGTGGACCCCTTATTGAATTTCTCCTGGTACCCTGCATTCATCATGCCTGCCTTGCCTTCTCAGTAGGTATCTGCCTCCACCAGGACCTGGGTAGTCCACAATAGGTCTTCATTAAAACTTCAGGGATGTTGTACAATTTGCTACCCACTGTTGCCACAGGCCGTGGAGTCTGGTCATCCCTGGGGACCTCTGTGAGGCCAGCCTGGTCTACATAGTGAGTTCCAGGACATCCAGGGCTACAACAGAGAAATGCTGTCTCAAAAAATAGGAAGGAAGGAAGGAAGGAAGGAAGGAAGGAAGGAAGGGAGGGAGGGAGGGAGGGAGGGAGGGAGGGAGGGAGGGAGGGAGGGAGGGAGGGAAGGGAGGAAGAGAGGGGAAAGGAGGGAGAGAGGGAGAGAGGGAGAGGGAGAGAGGGAGAGGGACAGAGGGAGAGGGACAGAGGGAGGAGAGGGAGAGGGAGAGAGGGAGGAGAGAGGGAGAGAGGGAGAGGGACAGAGGGAGAGGGAGAGAGGGAGAAGAGAGGGAGAGAGGGAGAAGACAGGGAGAGGGAGGAGAGAGGGAGAGAGGGAGAGGGAGAGAGGGAGAGGGAGAGAGGGAGGAGAGAGGGAGAGAGGGAGAGAAGGAGAGGGACAGAGGGAGAGGGAGAGAGGGAGAGAGGGAGAGGGGGAGAGGGAGAGGGAGAGAGGGAGAGAGGGAGAGAGGGACAGAGGGAGAGAGGGACAGAGGGAGAGAGGGACAGAGGGAGAGAGGGACAGAGGGAGAGGGACAGAGGGAGAGGGAAAGAGGGAGAGGGAGAGAGGGAGAGGGACAGAGGGAGAGGGAGAGAGGGAGAGGGAGGAGAGAGGGAGAGGGAGAAGAGAGGGAGAGGGAGGAGGGAGGGAGAGAGGGAGAGGGAGGAGAGGGAGAAGGAAAAAGGAAATCAACATAACAACCAAATAGCCTGGCTAAGATAACAGGAAAAAGTTGGAAAGAGAATCAAGATGTGACCACTGAGAGTGAGATGGGAGCAAATAGAGCTGGATCCATACAGGATAAACTTGAACAAGATGAAAGGGACTCTACCCAAAGGAGGCTCACCTGGGCTTCTCCGGGTAAAACCACGCCCACCCCTCCTGCTTCCTGCCCCCTCCTCACCCAGTGTGGTGGCAGTGGTGAGGTTGTTTTGTTCCTGTGTTTTGAGACTAAGTCTCTCTATGTGGCCCTAGCTGTCCTGGAACTATGTAGACCAGGCTGAACTCACCGAGATCCACTTCTTTTTCTGCCTCCTTAAGGTGGAGATTAAAGGTGTGTGCCACCATACCCAGCCAGCCCAGGGGTACTGTGGTGTACAGGGGTACAGCCCAGTGACTGACCTGGCCCATGAGAAATGAGGTGATTTGTCACATCACATACCCAGGAGTCACAAGTGACAGCCATCTGGTCAACCCTCAGGGTAAGAAAGGGACAGAGTTTAGAAGAGTTTATGCTTAGAACTCTGGACTAAAGTGTTGCCCCAGGGTGGGGGAGACGGCTCAGTGAGTCAAAGTATTTGCTGTGCAGGCATGAGGGCCCGAGTTCACGTCCCCAGATGTGGTAGCCAGATGTGGTAGAATGTGTCTGTAACCTAAATGCTCACACAGTGACTGATGGATAACTAAATGCTTCGCACAGGACAATCTTCTCACCTGGTTACAAGCCCAAGAAGCAGGTGGTGAGGGCCAGAAGTGAGGTCACTTACCCAAAGCCACACAGACAGGAGGCGTTAGAGACAACACTCCCTGAATCAGCCAGAAATTTCACAGCAAAAAAAATGTCAGTGTGAACATCCAGCTGCCCCCTTCCGCGAGGCACGCTTCTGTTTCTCCTAAGGTTGTGTCCTTCCTGCTCGTTAGGCATTAAAGTGGTTTTTCTCTTATGAAACCACTGACAATGAGGGAGAACAAGAGAGGCCTGATTTCCCAGCCACGTGCCTGTCTTTAAAGCGAAGCAGTTTCTTTTGGGGTCACCCTGCTCTGCACCTGCTCCTTTATCTTCTGAGATGGTGAGGGGGGCTGGGGGGTGGGAGTGGGCGTGTCTGGAAAGACAGTTCAGTCAGTCAAGTGTGTGCTCTGCGAGTGAGAAGACCTGAGTTCCATCCCAGCACCCACCTAAAAGCCAGGCTCAGCCCATGCATCTGTAGTCCTGGGGAGATGGATTCCTGGAGGATTCCTGGGGCTGACAGGTCAGCCAGTCTAGCCGAGTGAGTTCTGGGTTCAGTGTTTTGAAAAATAAAATGGAGAGCAATTAAGGAAGGCAGCCGCCATTGACCTCTGGCCTCACAAACACATGCACACATGTGTATCTGCACCTCGACACACAGATGCACACACAGGAACACATACACACATACACCACCCTGGGGAAAGGCTTACAAAGGGACCTCCTGCCATTCCCACAGACTATATAAGCCTTCCCCTGACTCCCTCCCTCAGGGAGCAGCCTGGGACCCTACCCAGACTGCCGCCGCCCTAAGCCCCAGAATTGGCCCCTACAAAAGTCTCTTTCACATGGTGTCTCTTGCAGCTTCATGATTTCCATCTCAAACTGAAGAAAAGAGCCCACACCTGAGTTTGTGAGAATAGCGGCCCCTGCTCGCTAGTTTTAGGTCAACCTGACACAAGCTAGTGCCATGAGAGAGGAGGGAACCTCGATTGAGAAAAAGACTGCAGGGCATTTTCTTAATTAGTGATTGATGAGGGAGGGTCCAGCCCATTGTGGATGGAGCCATCCCTGGGCTGGTGGTCCTGGGTTCTAAAAGAAAGCAGGTTGAGCAAGCCATGAGGAGCAAGCCAGTAAGCAGCACCCATCCATGGCCTCTGCATCAACTCCTGCCTCCAGATCCCTGCCCTGCTTGAGTTCCTGTCCTGACTTCTCTGGATGATGGACTGCAGGCTATAAGATGAGATAAAGGCTTTGCTCCCACATTGCTTTTGGTCATGGTGTTTAATCACAGCAATAGAAATCCAGCTAAGATATGGTAGGATCCAGGACCTCATCCATGCTGGACAAGCCCTCCACCAGAAACAATAGCTTCTGGGCCAGCAAGATGGCTCAGCAGAGAAAGGAGCTTGCTGCCAAGCTTAAGGACAGTAAGTTTGATCCCAGGGACCCACACAGTAGGAGAGAACCTTAGGTTGTCCTCTGCCCTCTTTAAACACACATTTAAATAATGTGATAAAAATTAAAAACAGCCTCTTCTATGGACAATATTAAGTCTCTGACTTGTGAACATAGAGAGCAAACCTTTATTCACCAGGTGTGTGCTGCGTGACTCTGAGCAGGTTACCATACCTCTCTGAGACTTGGCTTTCTCCTGTGTGTCATGAGAGCGCTCTCACCAGGACCTCCGGGGTTACAAGAGCTCATCTGGGGGCAGAGCCGGGTACACACTGAGGCCTTGGCTCACACATAGGCTGCAGCTGCCTATGGACATGCTGCTGTAGTTACTGTAACATCAGAACCCTGGCAAACACTCCAGGCTCCCTCCAGTACCTGGAAAACTTAGCCCTGTCTCCTCAGGAAATTCACAGTGGTGTTGTCCATGAACACAGGGCACCATCTAGTGGCAGAGAAGAAGAATTGACTCTGAGCCACAGCTAGCAAGGGTCGGCTGGGAGGCAGGAGCGTGGCTGGCCCATGCGAGCTGTCCCAGCAGCAAGGATCAGTGGGTGCAGAACCTGTCGACCCAGCTCCCCATCTAATGAGGAGGGGCCCCTCCTTTCCTCTCCAGCCCCACTGGGTTCAGGGCCTCAGGATCAGCCACAGTTGAAGGTGAACACACGGTGGGTGGGTGGAGCCAGGTTCCTCACTCCTGAGTGAGGAAGGGCAGGACAGAAAGGTCATGTGATAAAGGGTGGGTGACACCCTCATTGGCCCCCTTCCCGTGGGTCACCACAGTGACCCCTCTCATTTTTTGCAGAAATGGAGAAATGGAGCCTAAAGTTCACAGGGGACACTGAGAAATCTCCACAAGACAAAACAGTCTTGAACTAGAAGACAAAGACTGGGTATCACAGTTTCACAGTTTCCAAGTAAAGTTGAGGCCTGGGGAGATGGCTGTGGGGCAATGCCTGACATGGGAGTGAGTGTGCGTCGATCCCAGCACACCTAGAAGACAGAGGCCTGAGATGGGTCAGTTAGGCTGGTGCACAAGCAGCGAACAAGAGAGGCCTTGTCCAATGGGACAGAAGGCCAAGATTGACATCTGAAGCTCTCCCCTGACCTCCACGTCCCTTCTGTGACAGGTACACACACACGCACCCACACAAACACATCACACACACACATCACACACACATACCCACACACACACACATCACACACACACACATCACACACACACACACACACACACACACACACACACACAAACACACACACACACTAAAAAGGATGAAAACAATCAAAACAGTGCTGCCCCGGCATAAAGATGGTCCCATGAGCAGTGACGCTGACCTGAGAGTCCAGAAACAAACCATCTGGGCCCTGTGAGTGCAGAGACGGAGCCAAGATGCTCAGTGGGAGCCAACGGGTTCCACACACAGTGACGCATCCACCGAGGATCAACACGGAAATGCACCCAGACTCCTCCTGTCGCCCCAGATGTAATGTTAGCTCAAAATGGATTGGATAAACGCTAAAACTACAAAACCCGAACAAGAAAATAGAGGACCCAATAGTAGCCATGGTTTGGAGATGGTTTTCTTAGCTGTCAGTAAAAGCGAAGAAAGAGAAAAAAAATGAGTAAACCAGACTTCCTCAAAACTTAAGATGTGTGCATTTTAACAGGCTAGTGTAAAACAGAGAAAATAATCCACGGTGGGAGGATATCCCGGAGCACCCTATATATGGTAACAGTTGTGTCCAGTACACATAAAGAGTTCATACAACTGAAGAAAATGACCAACAACCCAATTTTAAGAAATGACCAAAAGCAGGGGGCAGGAGAGATGGCTCAACAGTTAAGAGCACTGGCTGCTCTTCCAGAGGTCCTGAGTTCAATTCCCAGCAACCACATGGTGGCTCACAACCATCTGTAATGAGATCTGGCGCCCTCTTCTGGCAGACATGCAGACAGAACACTGTATACATACATACTAGATAAATAAATCTTTTTTTTTTTTTTTTTTTTAAGGAAAAGAGGGGGTTGGAGAGATGGCTCAGAGGTTAAGAGCACTGGCTGTTCTTTCAGAGGTCCTGAGTTCAATTCCCAGCAACCACATGGTGGCTCCCAACCATCTGTAACGGGATCTGGTGCCCTCTTCCGGCCTGCAGGGATACATGCAGACAGAACAATGTATACATAATAAATAAATAAATAAATAAATAAATAAATAAATAAATAAATAAATAAATAAATAAATAAATAAATAAATAAATAGAAAGGAAAAGAAAAGAAATGGCTAACAGCATGGATACAAGCCACACAGGGACAGACAGACAGCATCTGAAGCAGCGTTCAGTATCCTGAGTCACCGGGAAATGAAAACCGGACGCTGTGCGTTTCTGTTTCATTCCCACTGGGATGACTGAAAAAATAAAAACAAGCTTGGGGGCTGCCGAGCTTGGCTCAGTGGGTATGAGCACTTGCTGCACAGCCGTAGGGACCCAAGTTCAAATCCCCAGGACACGGCCCCACACTTGCCTGTGTGTCCAGCACCATGGAGGGTGGAGACAGTAGGGCCTTTCAAGAGGGCTTGCTACCTGTCAGCCTAGCTCCATTTTCTGTTTAAAAAAAAAAGACAGACAGCGAAGGAGCAGGAGACCCAATGTCCTTCTTTGGCCTCTGCCTGTCCAGTTGGGTGTGCACCCCACGCATTCACCATATATTCACACAGTTGCTCACACACAGTAAGTCTGGGCAAAGATGTAGAGAAGTTGAATCCCCGTGTACAGCTAGCCAGAGTGCAATGAGACACAGACCCTGGTCTGTACCCGAGATCTGTGCCAGGTGAACCAACGTGACATCGTCTGCTCAGCAGCGCCTCCTGCAGCCTGAACTCGGGACTGACTTTTCCAGTCTGCCATGGGAAGGATTGTGGCATTGATACACACTAGCAAGTTCTGTAACCATTCTAAACTCCTTCAGGATGCAAAACAGGTTAAGTATTTCATTCTAGAACATGGCAGATATGTCAGGAAGCATCCAGGACACAGTGCACAGCACAGCATCCTTTTGCAAGAATGAGCTTACATGCTCTACAGCGATCAGCATTTGTCCACCTAGAGGTTGAGCTTTAGCAGAGCAAAGCAAGTCTGTTGGGGAGTATTATTTTCAGGTGTGTTACTTTTGTTTATGTTGCATTTGTTCAGCTCTGTGAAGCTGTGATACTGTGCCTGTCTAAAACACCTGATGGTCTAATAGAGAACTGAATGGCCAATAGCGAGGCAGGAGAAAGGACAGGCAGGGCTGGGAGGCAGAGGGAAGATATAGAGGGAGAAATCTGGGAGGAGAAGAGATCAAGGAAAAAGAAGCAGCCAGAAGAGGAGGAAGACCCAGGGGCCAGCCACCCAGCTACACAGCCAGCCAGGGAGAAAAAGTAAGATTTACAGAAGTAAGAGAATGGGAAAAGCCCAGAAGCAAAAGTTAGGTGGGATAATTTAAGTTAAGGAAAACTAGCAAGAAACAAACTTCCCCTGAATCTCATTGGACAGAACTGTGTCACGTGCTCTTGTTTAAGCCAATCACTGGGGGCTGGGCAGATGGCTGCTGATCAAGTTAAGGCCCTCAGCACCCACATAAAAGTCAGGTGAGGCCCCTGGAGCCTTTGATCTCGGTGCTGGCCAGGAGGAGGCGGGAGGATCCCTGGGCTTGCTGGCCAGTCAGTGAGAGACCCCTGCCTCAAAAATGAGGGAAGGGACCTGAAGAGATGGCTCAGTGGTTAAGAGCACTGGCTGCTTTTCCATCCGACCTGGGTTTGATTCCGAGCACACACATGGCAGCTCACGGCTGTCTGTAACTCCAGCTCCTGGGGACCTGACACCCTCCCCTGGCCTCCAGGGTCACTTCGTATGGACACACATAGAGGCCCATATACATAAACTAAAAATAAACATCTTTTTAATTAAAAAATAAGGTAAATAAGATTATTTATATATATATAAGTTGAGAACATTAACATCAATCTCTGGCTTCTTCAGGCAGTCATACACATGAAAACACAATCAATGAATAGATAGGTAAATTAATGAATAGACTAATTACTAGCAGAGGAAACAGGACGTGGTGATTGACTTAGGCCGATCAGGACCTGCCTGGGGTGGGAAGTGGCACCTTTGAAGCAGGTGTCCAAGACAGAGGACACCACCAGGACAAATGGCTTTTATTTTTTTTTAGAAAGAGGGAGAAGGGAATTAATATTGAGTGACAAGTGTATTACTCTGTCTTCTCCAGAGAAACAGAACAGATGAGGTGCACACATCTCCATGTGTGTATGTGCAATGTATACATGTAACATATACTCGTACAAATATACAGCCATCCTCGGGATCCACAGCGAATGGGTTCCAGGTGTGTTTACAAACACCAAATCCTCGGCGCTCCCGTCCCTTGTATGGCTGGCATCATACCTGTGTAGGTTCTGTGCACACACCCTCCCGTATATCCCTTGTCGTCTCTATGTGATCTCTAACACTTAAAGCAGCGTGAATGGCATGTGATAGACGCTGGACAGTACCGGGTAAGAAATAATGATGAGAAGACAGCTCGCGCGTGTTCAGCACAGAAGCGGCCGTGGTCAATTCCTTCCTATCCATAGTTGGTTAAATTCACAGGTGGGGCGACCTGCAGAGGCAGACCCCACATACACGGACATGAAGAGAGACTGGTAAACATCAGCTCACACACCAGTGGAAGCTGAGGTGTCCAAGCTCTGTGGCTAGCGACCTGGAGTTGGGGGCAGGCTGGTGTTGGCTCAGCTCCACTCCGTGTTTGACAAGCTGGCACCCATGCAGGGCCAAAATTCTGGTTCAAATCCAATGCCAAAAAAAAAAAAAAAATTCAATTGTCCTTGCCTGAGTCATGTTCCTCTGCCATGTTCTCCCCTCCAGGTCTCCAGCTGCTTGCACAAGGCTCGCCCACACTAGGGAAGGCGGCCAGCTTCCGGCCCCGTGGAGTCTAGTATCCATCTTACTTAGCACGCTCCGAGGAATGCCCGACCTGCTCCCGTCTGGGTGCACCTTCGAGTACCCACCCCGGCAGCGAGGCAAGCTACCTGGGGTTCCTCCGCACTGAGAACTCCTGCCTCACCCTGCAGTCGGCCTCCCGTGCTCTCTGCCGTGGGTCTTACAGGCTTTCTCTGGAGGACCCTGCGTGGAGTTGGTTGGCAGCTTGTATGAGACAACGTGCGTGGCATTCGCGGCACGGTGTTGGTCTCATCAGCAAGTCGCAGCTGTTGTGAATTGCGAGACCATGTTCTCTGCGACAACGGGACCGAGACAGCAAGGAGCTCCTTCCTGTCGGGTTGAAGCGCCTCTCGTTAGTGCTGAACGTAATGCCCATGTTCCTCTCTAGAGGGCGCTGCAGACATGGGCTCCTGCCGCCAACTGCTCCGTGGGGCCCCCGGAGAAGTCTCTGGGCTATGAGAAAGCTTTCCTAAAGGTTCTCCAGCTTCGGGGAAGGTGTGAGCTGGGTACTGTTATGTCAACGACACAAGCCACAGTCCTCAGAGAGGAGGGAGCCTCAATTAAGAAAACGCCTTGAAAAAAAAAACAAAAACGCCTCCATAAGATCACGCCGCAGGGCATTTTCTTAATTGGTCAATGGCGGAGGGCCCAGCCCATGGTGAGTGGTGCCATTCCTGGGCTGGTGGTCCTGGGTTCTATAAGAAAGCAGGCTGAGCAAGCCACAGGGAACAAGCCAGTAAGCAGCACCCCTCCATGGCCTCTGCATCAGCTCCTGCCTCCAGGTTCCTGCCCTGCTTGAGTTCCTGCCCTGACTTATTTCAATGATGAACAGTGATATGGAAGTGTGAGCCAAATAAGCCCTTTCCTCCCCAACTTAGGTTACTACTGTTGTGATAAACACCATGACCAACAGAAGACAGTCAGTACCAGCAATGGTGGGGTGTTACTGTGACAGACTTGACCATGTTTGGGAGAGGATTGTGGAAGGACTTTGGAACATTGGACTAGAAAAGCCATTGAGTGTTGAGAGTTCAGTGAGCTGTTCCGAGGAGCTTGGAAGATAAGAATGTTGAGAGCAGTGTGGATGATGGAGGCCTGGCTCGTGAAGTTTCAGGCCAGCTGTTATTTTGAATTAAGATCCTGTGGTGTCTGGTCCTCGGGGGCTGAAGAATCAGCTGTGATTGAGACCAGCATCACCGAGATGAAGTCTTTTCTAGGAAGTGTTTCCTCGGGGTCAGCACACTGAAGCTGTGTCCAGAGGCAGCCAAGGTTGCACCTCGTGCTGGCAGCTGGACTTGGTCGTGTAAGAGTCACCCAGGTGGTGCTGGTTTTGGAAACATGAAAGGGTCATGGAGAGCAGCTGAGGCTTGGCACTGTGTGGCGGGGCTGGAGTCCTTGAAGAGAGCCCAGGGGAGGCCATTGATGAAAGTGCAGCCCAGTTGCGGCAGAGACCCCAGCATTTTGGAGATGCCAGTACCGTGGACGACCACCAAGAACAGCAGCTGTGGAGTGGAGCCAGGGCCTAGAAGACAAGCTGTGTGTGCTGCAGAGGGCGGAGCCGGAGAAGTGACCCAGGCCCCTTGGAGGAGGCCAGAAGATGGCGAGTGAATCCCAGATACTAGACAGTGGATTATTGGCACAGTTAGAGTTTGGTTCTGCTTTGTTCCGGTTGTGACTGTGCCCTGGCTCTTCCCTCTTGAAATGAGAAACTTTATTTTTTGGTTTTATAGGAGCCTACAGTTGAAAGCCTGAATTTTAAAAGAGATTTTAGGTTCTAAAAGAGGCTGTGGGTTCTGAAATAGACTGAATTTTAAATGCTTGCATTTGTAAAGACTGTGGGACTTGGGAGACTTGGAATATTTCACATTGTTGTGTTCATGTTAATGTGTGCTCTTGGGGATGAACAAGAAAGGAAAGGTTGTGGCCTCACAGTGGTGTGTGTGTGTGTGTGTGTGTGTGTGTGTGTGTGTGTGTGTGTGTGTGTCACATTGACAAGGGGTCAGTTGTTCTGGCTAATTTTATGTCAACTTGGCCCAAGGTATAAACACCAGAGACGGGGGAGACTCAATTGAGAAAATGTCTCCGTAAGATGGAGCGGCACACAGCCTGTAGGGCATTTTCTTAATTAGTGATTGATGGGGGAGGGTCCAGCCCACTGTAGGTGAGGCCACCCCTGGGCTGGTGGTCCTGAGTTCTATCAGAAACCAGGCTGAGCAAGCCATGGGGAGCAAGCCAGTAAGCAGCACCCCTCCATGGCCTCTGCATCAGCTCCTGCCTCCAGGCTCCTGCCCTGACTTCTTTCAGTAATTGAACAGTGATGTGGAAGTGTGAGCCAAATAAACCCTTTCCTCCCCAATTTGCTTTTGGACATGGTGTTTCATCACAGTGATAGTAACCCTAAGTAGGACAGGATGTCAGTCTCCAGATTCAGACCCAAGGCCATGCCTGGTCCCCTCCATGCCTACTGCTATGGAGCTAGATAACCATTTATACTAGAGGAAAATTCTACGTCCTCGAGGGTCAGCCCAAGAAGCTTTGCAGGGCTTGGGGCAGAGAAGAGAAACCTCTGATTTGATGTTTTTAGATTGAGGGTTAAGCACCCAGTTCCCACTCACCCTGGTCTACTTAGCATGCCCCAGTGAGGAGAGCCACCTGGTCCATGACTTTCTGCTGTTGCTTGCTTGCCGTATGGACCTGAAGAAAACTCTCTCAAGGTTTGGGCTTGGCTTTCTGGGTGTGAGGGTCTTGGAGAGTGGGGGCAGGGAATCGGTGAGCTTATGCCACCAGAGCTCGGCACATAGTAAGTCCTCAGTTAAACTTTATTTATTTATTTTTGGTCAAGGTCTTATTTCCCATTCTCTGGCATCCTGGAGGCACCAAGCACAGCTCACTGGAGAGGGTGAGGGGAGACTTGTGACTGAAACCTTACCGCCACACCTAAGAGGAGCTCTTGGGGCCATTGCTACAAGCCCTGGGCTTTCCCCCTGGTTCTTCTGGATGGAGGCTGGGGGTGGAGACATTGCCGATTCAGTTTATCGGCCTCCAGGAGCCTACAGGGTCTTGGCCCATTTGTACCACGGTCCATCTTGCTTTGCCACCCCATGCCACTGACCTCCTTCCGGGCTGTCATCCGGGCAGGCACACCCCAACTTCAGGGCCTGTAATCTTGCTATTCCTTCACCTCAAGGGCTCTTCATTCCCCCAGCCTCCCCAGCCTCCTCCTTTTCCTCTTTGCTCAGTGAGAAAACACAGCTTCCCTGTTTCATGTGGCAGTTCCGCTCAGTGGTACCTCTCCTGTGAGTACTGCACTCCTCTCCAGAACCTTCCGACTCACTGTCGCTCACTCAGACATGTGTCTACCGTCCGAGTGCCACAGCTATGTGTCCGTCTCCTTTGCTCCAAACTCCCCACCCTGTGACCCGGCACGTTGTAGGTGCTCGGTGAAGATTTGTGGACCTGATTTGCATTCTGGAGGCCGCCGTGTGGGATTTAGGAGGTAGCTGGTGAAGGTCTGGTGTGGAACAAACCTTTGTCCTACCCAGAGCTAGAGATCCTGGCTGACGGGAGCTTTGTGCAGGAGTGGAAATCTAAAGGACTGAACCCTAGTTCCCGGTGTAGGGGAGGGGGCCACTCAAGAGGCTGGCCTCTTCCAGGGGAGAGCCAGTGTATCTCAGCAGAGTCTAAAAAAGGAAGGGGGCGAAGGAGCCTATGAAGCCACAGCAGTAGCTACCCTTTATGGCCACCACGCTTTTTTCTCCGGTATCTTGCTTGATTATCAGATCACTCTAGAGCATATACTCACTTTATACAGGATGAATTATCATGGAGGCAGGACCATGTAGCCCAGGCTGAGCCCCCTGCCTCAGTCTCCCCATTGACGAGATGATAGGTGCGTGCCCCCACGTCTGGCTTTGCCCCATTTTAAATATGCATGGATGGAGACACAGGGTGTGGACCCCGGCGCCCCATCTTAGGTTACCCTTGGCAGCTTGGCGCGGGATGATGCTCATGCCATGGAGGAGGCCTGTGAGGATGGTGTGTGTCCTGGAGGAGGCTGGGGGATGGTGCGGATGCCCTGGAGGAGACAGGGGTGAGGATGCTGTCCTGGAGGAGACCTGCAAGGAAGCTATCTGCCATAGTTTGTCCAGGAGGCGGCGCTGAGCTCTCTCTCGCGCGCGCGCGGGCGGGGCGGACTGGTGGGAGGGTTCTGACGTCCACGTCCTGGGCTGTCATTCATCTGCCGCCGGCCCCGCCCCTCACGGTTGCAGCAGGGCGCGGAGCCGGGACGCACCGGCCACCGACCAGCACGAGCCATGGCTTCTGTCCCTGCGGGTAAGCACGGGCGGGCGGCGGGAGGGCGGCCAGGCCCCATGGCCTCGGCGCTGCTCACCGCGCTTCCCTGCTTGTCCCGCAGAGGCCGAGACCCGCCAGAGGCTGCTGCGCACCGTGAAGAAGGAGGTAGGGGCAGCCACCCCAGGGTGACAGGGCCATCGCGGGCACCCTGCTGGCGGTGGCTGTGCATGGCTGGTCAGGGGAAGGGGGGTGGGGGCCCTGGAGGGCTGGGGTGTTTCAAGGTGTGAGACTCTCCAGATGTGGGGAACGGTCTAGGTGGGACCTTCCCTTGTGGAGGAGCAGGTGGGTGGTTCTCACTCTTGGGGTGGGGTAGGTGATGTGGGGCTCCTCGTTAGTGGTGCGGATTCTTTCCAGGTTTGGGGCAGGGGAGAGGTTCGATTTTGGACCATGAAGCTGTCGCTCTACCTCACCCCAGATGCTCAGTCCTTGGAGCCACCTCTAGGTACCAGGGCCTCTGTCTGGGAGAACCTGCAGGGGTCACAGGGCAGGTGCCCTCCCACTTGAATGCCTACCATGCACACACGGGATCGCTGTCTGCCTCCTAGGGGAGCTGGGAGCCCAGGCGTGACCTCCCAGGGCCCTGGGAGTAGAAGAGTTTGGAAGGCTGAGGTGGCATTTTGGATGTCTATGGGCCTGCAGGTGTAGATGAGTGTGGTCCAGGACACGACGCGGCTGTGCATATGTGTATGGGAAACACATGTGCATTTACCTGGAGAGACCAAGGAGGGTCTTTATATTGTGTTTGTGTGAGTGTACATAGGTGTGTTTGTGTGCGTGTGTAAGATTGAATGTGTGTGCGTGTGGTGTGGTGTTGCCCTAGCCATTTTTGTCTCCGCCCTATCCTTCGGCCCACCCTCCCCTCCCCAACACACACACACACACACACACACACACACACACACACACACGCACACAGCCTCATCTTCATCTTGGGGTTCTTCTCCCAAGACCTTGCTTGGCTGAGAATCTAAGAGCCAGGCTGGAGTCTGTCCCTTGCTTCCTGAGCATGTGTGTGTGTGTGTGTGTGTGTGTGTGTGTGTGTGTGTGTGTGTGTGTGTGTGTACGTTAGGGGTGCCACCCAGGAGGCCTTCCCTTCCTGGTGGCAGCCGCCTGGGCAGCTGGAGGCTGGGACCTGTTGCTGGAGCCTCCTTCCTCTTGGGGATCGTGGGTGTGTCTCTGTGTGTAGCTTATTCTTTTTTTTTTTAAAGAACCAGCTCCAGGGCTGGTTGCAGATTCTAGAATTATCTAGATGAGGTGATGTTTAGATAGATGGCGGGGGAGGTCCCTCAGAAAGACCTAGAAGTTTTTAGGCTCAGTCTTTGTAAAGACCTGTTTGAAGACGTGAGATGTGTACCTATCCAGACCCCAACCCCACACACTCACACTCCTGCCCTTCAGAGGAAAGGTCTTAGAGCCCTTGGGTTAGATGTGGGAAGACTGTAGCTCCTTTTTGCTCAGACCTGGATGGAAAGCATGCTCCTTGGCTGTTACAGCCTGGCGTGACCCTCTTTGTTAGCCAAACGGTTGACCAAAGAATGAAGAGAGGGTGAGCGAGGCCTCGGGGGGAAATTAGGAGACACCCTAGTCCAGCTGTGCCACCAGCTCCTTCAGAGTCCTTCATAACTCACTAGGATTCCATTTCCCCCTCTGCAGAAGAAGGCGCGGGCGCCCCACGTCCTGGGTCTGTCCTTATCAGTCCAGCGCATGCTCCTAGAAAGTCTCTG
This sequence comes from Peromyscus maniculatus bairdii, assembly GCF_049852395.1. Classification (NCBI taxonomy): domain Eukaryota; kingdom Metazoa; phylum Chordata; class Mammalia; order Rodentia; family Cricetidae; genus Peromyscus; species Peromyscus maniculatus. Next base: position 3,482,673 of record NC_134874.1, on the reverse strand, counting down.
GGGATGTTGCCCCCAGTCCTGTGACCACAAGTCTGCTTGATTTCCTCGATCCTGGGGACCCCTGGGTTTGGAGTGAGTCACCTTCTTGACGTGAGCCTGAGTGGAGTGGGCCCTTCTTGCCCCGAGACAGGCAAGGACAATCCATTGCTGGACGCAGCATATTATTGAACAGGGTGCACAGTTGTAAACTGCTCAGTTTTTTCTAAATCTTACTTATGGAGGACGGTCACTCTGGGGACGGTCACTCGGTGGATCCGAGCTTCCGTCGGGGGCTTTTACGTGCCATGCCCTGCAGACAGAGCAACCCTGTGAAAATGGCGGCTGCAGAACTGGGGCTCACAGGAGGGAAGTGGCTTCTTCAGCACCCAGTCCAGAAGGGCCAGAATTAGGTTAATCTCCCCCCCTCCCACCCCGGTCATCCAAGCTCTTTACATGGGTGACATGATTCCCATTACGCTGCTGGGTATAGCGTGGCCAGAAGCAGGAGGCCATGTTTGAAGGATGCAGACCCAGTGCAGGGGATCAGGAGGAAGGCCGCAACCTTCGGGGTCTCCACTGAGCCCCCTAACTTTACCCCTCTGTCCACAGCTTCCTTTGCCCACCTCCCAGCTCTAGAGGGATAGGGAGAAATTTGCCTAAAAATCTGATTGAGTCTTCTCTGGCCCTACTCTCCTGGGTTCAGATGAGCCACACCCCGATGTGCCACAGCCTCCCTCTTCCTCCTGGAAGAGGTGACAGAGGACTTTCCTAGACAGCCAAACAGCTGTGTGGCTGGGAGTTCCGTCCAGAGCCAGCCTTGGGAGCGGTCAGGACTCAACACCCATCGTGTGGGTCAGGAAGGAGCCCCAAGTGCAACCAGAGCTGGAGTCCAGTCCTGGGTTCATTCACTACAGAGGGTACAGATAGGCACTGCAGTGACCAGGACAGAGGTCCTCTGGCCTCCTGGGGAGACATTCTTCAGGAGGAGACAGACCCTGGCAGACCCAGCAGTGAAACGGAAAAGGATTCCAGGAGGCGCGTGAGGTCTTGGCATAGCAAGACCATAACACAGGCCCCGGCACTGAACAAAAACATCTGCCAGCTTGCAGGATGTGATACTGCGATGGCTTGTCAGTCACACGGGCCCCCCCACCAGAAGCATCTGTCTTTGCCTTTGCCAGTGTCTAGGTGACCATTTTGTCGCAATAGGGGATGAAAACGGCCCAGTGAGCAGAATAGACTATGTGTAAGCGTCCACCACGTTCACCTGCTCTCGCCCCCCGGGGCTGAGTCAGTGTCAAAGGGATGCTGTTTTCTCCAGCGAAGGCCCGCCAGCTCTGAGCTGACTCCCTCCCTCCCCTCCCGGCTTGCCTTCCCCTCTCTGCCGCCACCCCTTAATTTTGTTTTGGTTCCCAGAGCAAGCAGGGACTGGCTTCCCGTTGCCATGACAACAGCCATTAAAAGAGCCAGCCACGTGATCCAGGTTGATAACGGAAGCTAAGTGACTAACTGCCTTGTTTTCCTGCCTCTGGCTGCTGCCAGGAGGCCTCTTGATTGGAGAGGAGAAAGCAGGGGCTTGTGGGCGGCAGAGGAGACCCCTGGAAAGAGATGGGTCCTTTCGGGGAGGGGGAGGGGAGCTGCAGTTAGCTGTGGTGGGGTGTGGGGGGAGGGGCCGTCCTGTCAAGCCATCCTCACAGCTGCTGAGCTGTGTCTGGGGGGGGGGGGCACACCCCACCCCCAGCTCTGAAGTGGAAGCTGGGATGAAAGAAAAGGGGGACGCGCTAAAGGAAGATGAGGGACCGGAGTGACGTTGCCATGGAGACACTTGGGTTTCATTCTAACCTGGCAGTTCTGATGAAGGACCGGGGACAAGCTTGGCCACCTCAGAACAGTCGCCAGATAGCGCTTGCAGGTCACCGTGCAAGCCTTGAAGGTCACGGTGCAAGCCTCGAACCAAACCCAGGCGTTAATACGTGTTAGTGTCAGTGCGCAGCTCTGCCCCAGGGGACATCCAGCCGTGTCTGGAAATGTTTTGGTTGTAACAGCTGTGGGAGCTCCCGGCATCTGCAGGAAGAGGCCATGGGTGATGCTTAACATCCTGCGGTACACGAGACACCCCCGTATGCCAGCGTCATCATCCCCAGCCCCTGCATCATCATCATCATCACTATGATCATTTCCATCACTCCACCCCCCCCATCTACACTAATCCACCACCACCATCACCTCCACCCCCAGCATCACCATATCATCTCCATCACTCCACCACCCCCACCGTCAATCTACACCATCATCTACACCACCCCACCACCGTCAGCAGCAGCAGCAGCAGAATCTTCATCCACCTACCATCATCAATCACTGTGATCATCTACTCCCCCTACCACCACCACCCCTACTACCCACATTGACATCATCACCATGATCATCTCCACCACCCATCCCCACCATCATCGCCATCACCCCATCACCACCAATAAATACCCATGCCGCCATCCTCACTACCACCATCCACACCACCCCATCACTATCGTTACCCGCATCACCACAACCCTCTGCCATCTCCACCCCCACTGTCATCGTCACTGTCACTGTCCTCTCCATCAAGCCCTTACGTGGCCGCCATCATCTCCATCAAGCCCTCATGTGGCCACCATCATCTCCATCCAGCCCTTACGTGGCCGCCATCATCTC